>NW_020954588.1:15207465-15233633 GCF_900497805.2 Vombatus ursinus | reverse complement strand
AAATTATCTTTCCATTTTCTGAAATCCTATAGTATTAGAACCCATTATATGTTACCTTATACTGTCTGATGATTATTTTCTTGTATGTACATCTAATCTCTCCATACATTATTTAGATTGAAATTCCTTAAAAATCAAATGAGATAACATATGTAAAGTGTTTTGCAAACCTTAATACACAATAAAAATGAAAGCTATCATTATCATATCAAGGATAAACACATACCTCCTGTTCCTAGAAGCACAGAAGCAGAACTTCTCTGAAGATCAGAGAGTGAAAACCCTTTATTTTATAAATGAGGAAACTGAAGCCTAAAAAAGTTAAGTCACTTGACCAGGGTCACACAATAAGTGGTCAAGATTTGAACTCAAGTCCTATGACTCTAGGCAGCTAGGTAATGCAGTGGCTAGAGCTCTGAGCCTGGAGTCAGGAAGACCTGAATTCATATGTGGGCTTGGACATTTACAAGCTGTGTGACCCTGGGCAAGTCACTTAACCCTGTGTTGTCTCAGTTTCCCCATCTGTGAAATGAGCTGGAGAAGGAAATGGCAAACCACTGCACCATCTATGACAGAAAACCCCAAATGGAGTCATGAAGGATTGGGCATACCTGAAAAAACTCAACACTCTGACTCCAAGTGCCATAATGTTTCCACCGCATCTCCACAGTGCTGGGTAAATGAATTGGGTTTTGTAAATGTTTGCTCACCGTATAACCAATCTTAATGCTGAGGTATCAGTAGGGATAACTTTGTCCTTGGCTTTACCCAATTCCCCATCCCATTCCACGTTACCCATTGGCTTCACTCTTCTCTAATTTAATATTTCAAATTACGTCTCACAAGACCAGACTGCATCCTTCAGCTCATTTCCCGCACCCCCCTGGAACGGCCTTAATTTAAATGAAAAGTCAACCATGACCTCACTGGGCAGGTGCTCCAAAGGAGGAAAATCTAAGCCCTGGAATCCCCATAAAAATGAGACTTCTTAATCAGCTGCCTTTCTTCCAGATTCATTGTAATGAGACAAATGTTAGTGGAGTTCCACCTCCCCTAAATAACTCACAAGGACCAGCAAATCAAGACAACTGGAAAGCTGCTTTTACACTTTGGGGTTGCCAATAAAACCAGTTATAAGGGAGAGAAAAGAAAAACAAACAGGATTTATTAATGAGGCCTTTCTGGGGAAATGATTTAATGGCAAATAGGAAGAAGCGAATTAATGAGCCCTAAATGGAATGTACTCAGGCTTTCCCCTTCTCCCCTCCCCCAAGAACGCAGTGGTTTTCATATCTCTTAGAAAATTTTAATAAAAATAATATATTTTAAGACAGCCTGCTGACAACACAGGGAAAAACAATGCTGAAGAATTTGTTTTTCTTCCTGGTGAGCTGCTGTTTTAATTGCTGGTAAAAGAAAACCCAGAGGTGAAGACGGGGAAAGAAGAGAAGTCCTCAGAACTAGGAAGCAGCCGAGTTTCCTTTGGAATGCAAATACCCTCATGATAATTTTTTTAAAGGAAAAATTGCAAGGAAACCTATACAATATTAGCAAAACTGTCTCTAAATTAGAGACAATTTTTTTTCAGAGTTTTCCCTGAGGAATCGATGCATTTTTAAATATTCTGTCTAATTAATCTTGCTAGTAATTCTTGTGAAAGAAGCTCGATTTGCCTGCTCTGACCTTGGACGCCATTGTCCTTGTTCACATTCAGTTTCCCTCTGGGGTCCTGGTGGGCCATAGGAAAGCTCTGGTTTCAGCCACATGGGCCTTATTGCTGAGGGGTTTCACTGTGAAATGACTGGGGAATTCCTTTATTAGCTGATGACTCAGTGGGTGTATAAAAAGCAGTGGCTGCTCCCTTACCTCTCTAGGTTGTCACTCCTCCCTGTGTGATTTAGACTCCTAGGAAGAGATGGGCTGATCTTTTAAACCTACCCTTAATGTCCACGTGCTGTGTGGACTCAACTAGGTGTTCCCGGCCCCTAATAGTCTTTCTTTGTGCTTCTTTTCTTTGGTAGGGAGGTATCTGAACGTGGTTCTTGAAATAGAAGTTCCCAGTCCTGAAGGTGTGGTGTTTAAAAACCTCGAGAGACATAACTTCTGGGTAATTAATCATTTTATGAATAATCCTAGCATTTTAATAAAAAAGATGAGTGGCACTTTCAAATGCCAAAGACCCTCATGGTGGGCTCAAAGCTTATATGGCCTTGGAAAAGTGGGTGTTCCAGAGGGTGGTAATCAATTCTGATTGGTTAACAAGTAATGAGAGAGAATGAATATTACAATGAGGGGTTGGACCTATTCTAATGAACTTTGATTATGTCATTTATTTCTAACTTACTCCCAGCTTGGGCAATCTAAACAAAGTGTCCCCCACCCAAGCCTGAGCAGAAGACAATGAAAGGTTGGGTGGGGTCTGACACCAGTCTCCCCAGGCCTGAACCAAGCCCAGACTGCCTGCCCAGAGAGGCCATGAGCCCTGGAGAGAGAGGGAGTAACGCTGTACCCCAGGACCTCTGGGTCAATCGGCATTTTCTCAGGGTGAGGCTGGGAACTGAATGCTCCAAAGTCTTCCTTCTTGTCTGCAGTTGAAATTAGATTCTCAAAACTAGTGTTTTCCTTTCGATTCTACCCACTCCTTTTTATTAACAGATTTTCTGTAACTCAGGAATGTTTGATACTAAATTGGTTAGGATTGGAAAGGATTCATTTGTTCAGTTATTTTCAGTTGCATCCAACTCTTTGTGACCCCATTTGGGGTTTTCTTGGCAAAGATACTGGAATGGTTTGCCATTTCTTTTTCCAACTCATTTGACAGATGGGGAAACTCAGGCAGAGTTAAGTGACTTGGCCAGGGTCATACATCTAATGTATCTGAGTATCTGAGGCCACATTTGAACTCAGGAAGATGAATCTTCCTGACTCCAAGCCTGCAGCTCTACCCACTGAGCCACCTAGCTACCTGAAAAAGGAATAACGTGGTATAATAGCAAACTCACTGAATTTGGAGTGAAGAGGCACATGTGTTCAAATCCCAGCTCTGACATTTATGAGGAGTGTGACCCTGGACGAGTCACTATCTTCAATTCTCACTTTTCTCATCTTAAAGAGACAGAGACAGAGAGACAGAGATAGAGAGAGATGATAGTAATTGCACAATTTAGCTCCCAAGTGTGAAGCCCTCTGTAAACCTTAAAGTTCCAAAGAATTATGATATAATAAATAGAGTGCTCGACTTGGAGTTAGCAGTGCTCTATAGCTAGAGAGAGGTATGAAACTCAGGACAAGTTCCAAAGAAATTTACAAAAGTAACTGGGGAAAATTAATGCTCTTATGAAAAAAAGTTTCTAAGGACAAAGGACTGAGAAGTAGATAGACCGTAGATGTCTATAGAACATCAACAAAGATGTGATAGGAAATTATTAAAGTCATATCAGGAGGGATATAAGGAAGATATAAGATAAAACTTTGCAATTTTAGCAACATGAGCTCAAATACTCCCTCAGACATTTACTAGCTATATGACTTTGAGCAAATCACTCAACTCAGCCTCAGTCTTCTAATCTGTAAAATGGAGCTAATGAGTACCTAAATGACAGGATTGTTGAGAGGATCAATTAAAATTACGTGTGTGTATATATATATATAATCTTGCAAACTCTAAACATATTTTAATTATTTTATTATTATTATTATAGAAATATGAGTTTTATATAACATTTTCAGAAAATATTAGCATTTATTATGATTGTTATTATTATAGAAATGTGAGTTACATGTAACATTTCCAGAAAATATTAACATTTTGGTTATTATTATTGTAGAAATGTGAGCTATATGCAACATTTTTAGGAACTATTAGCGTTTTATTATTTTTATTATTATTATGGAAATGTGAATTATATGTAACATTTTTAGGAAATATTAGTACATGTCAAACTGATGATACTGACTACAATGAGTGAGGTAGGAGCTCAGAGAAACAAGAGGTGTCTGGGAGTCGGCCCCAAGTCTGGATCTGGAGGTAATCACTGTACATTATTCATCTCAAGAATAAATCTCTTGATTACCAATCTCAAGAATGAAACTGATGTTTCAAGAAGATTGCTCTGAACAATGGTATGTAGGATGGATTGGAGGGTAAAGACAGCAAAATCAGGGAAATGGGTGGGAGGCTGATAAAATAATCTAATTATAAATTGATTGAAGTTGTTTATAGGGAAATTATTTTAAAATTAAATTTTATCAATAAAAAATTGTTTAAAGAAGATATATGAGGGTCCGTTTGTTGTTTGGTCCTGACTAAAATGAAAGTTTCGTTTTGTTGTTGTTGTTGAAGTGATATTTCAAGAATAGGAAAAGACCATTAAAATCTATAATAATGCTTTTGAAGCCATAATGCTTTGATGGATATAGTATCTCACCAACAGGGATACTCTCTTCAATGATGCAGATTACTATACATCCTTGGCTGCCTATCCCACCCTGTATGATTTTTGTCCATGTCCACCTGAAAACCCACCAAAGAAGGCCCACACAACATGCTTTCTCTAGATCTCTAGATATTTCATGAATACCAATGGAGCACATGAGATTCCAAGGGAGATCTATGCACTGATTATCCTCAGTGCTTGCTGCAAAAATGTCCCATCTTCCATCATTTTCCTAGTCATGCATCTCTCTGATGACATCCTTTATGCCACTTTCCCTGCACAACTCTTTGCTACACGCATTTAAGGCTCCCTAATAACTGCTCTCAAAAATCCCCTGCAAGCAGAAGGGGTGACAGTGGCATCATTAGTAAATGATCAAGATTACAAAGACAAGGTATTCTTATGAAAAGCTGACCTTGCAGTTCTCACTGCTGTTGGGGTTGATGACCTTTATATATTAGTGAAGTAAACAAGGTATCAAGAAAGGTTTGCAAGAAAAAGTAGGATAATAAAGAAAAAAACACCAAAATAACTTAGAGCACGATTCTTTTGATCTGTAGTAGCAATAATAATAATAACCACCATGTTTCTATAATGTACAGCTGAGGACTAAGGAAAAAAGCAAATATCCCCCACCCACTTTTTTTTCTTTGAAGATGCTGTCACATTTGGTAACAGGTGTACGGTTCTGCTCAGCAGTATGTAATGCACGCTTCTTGCCAGGTTCTTTTAGAAGCACTGCTATTCATCACAGTTGCAATGTTCCCTTCACAGAGATCCCACTGGAAGGAAAAAGGCATCCTGGGAATTTATATACAAAAGCAAACCCACATTTGGCTTTGAAAATTCACTGGGAAAACCATATGCAGCCTGCAAGTTATTCACGGGCATGCTCCGGTTTCTGGGGGAAGCAGCATGGTTTCATTTTGTTATCCCCACAGAAAATTAGAAGAGAAGTAGAAGAAAATGTAAGGCCTGACTGCCTGCAGATCTCTCAGAGCTGCCAAATTGTGGTGTTTATGAGTTTTCATGGCTCAGTTGTCTTGATTATTACTAAATTTAGCCATAAGCCAAACATTCCTGTGTTAGGCCAGGTGGAGCTGGAGCCTGATTTCATCGCTCTTGACCCCACAAGCTTTCCTAGGAGTAAGCCAACTGATGGGTCACATCCTTAAAAAAAAAAGTGGCCTCAGTGGGGATTACACAGCATTGCACAGTGCTGACACCTTAGTGCTGATGCTGTTCTATTTTTGTAAAATATATGGAAAGCATCTCTTGATGTCCACTGAAGGGCTGTCAGAGAGAAGTGTACATAAAAATTGCTTCTTCAACTTATTTTTAAAATTTAAAACCAATAAAGCAAGTTATCTCAACACAGAGGTTTCACACACTCTGGTCAGTTATGGAACTAGGAACAAATTCAATCAGTTCAATTCAACAAACATTTATTATTAATAATAATAATGGCTAGCATTTATATAGCACATTAAGGTTTGAAGTGTGCTTGACATATGTATTCTCATATTTGGATCCTTCCAACTACCCTGTGAGTGCAGGTTATGTTATTATCTCCATTTTACAGATGAAGAAACTGAGACTGAGAGAGGTAAAGGCACTTATCCAGGATCACATAGTTGAGATCAGAGGCAGGATCTGAACTCAGGTCTTCCTGATTCCATATCCAGTCTACGCCATCCATACTGGCTCTTAGCTGCCTGAGCTGCCTACAATGTGCCCTGCACTGTGTTAGACATGGGGATACAAACACAAAAACAAAAATATTCCCTGCCCTTGAAGAATTTCTATTGGGAAAAAAACAATAAGTACACAAACCTGGGTTTGACTTTCTGCCCTGCCACTGACTTGTCATATTATGTTGGTCAAGTCACATATAAGTAAATTTATACGCGTGTGACTTTCTTAGGGGAAGGAAAACTGCTGAACAAAATTAATCAAACCCTTCTGGATGATAAAGGAAAATAATAATAAATTGCTTTTGGTCCCAGTTCAAATAGCAAGTGTGATACTAAAATGTGTAACTCGGGGACATTCATCCTAGGATGCTGCTGCCTTCTTGCCATTAGATAGGTTTTAATCTGGCCTTTGCTGTTGTGATCAGTTCTGTGCTCTATAGCTAGAGAGAGGTATAAAACTCAGAACAAGTTCCAAAGAAATTTTAAAAAGTAACTGGGGAGAATTAATGCTTTCATGAAAAAAGTTGCGAAGGACAAAGGACTGAGAAGTAGATAGACAGTAGGTGTCTATACAACATCAGCAAAGATGCCATAGGAAATGATTTAAGTCATATCAGGAGGGATATAAGAAAACTTTGCAGTTTTAGCAACTTCTCACCAAGGGAGGTTGTCAAGTCTTCCTGTAGGAAATTTGTCTTCTAACTTTTTTTGTATCATGAGAAATTTGCTATGATGTACAATGAGCAAACTATGGCAAAGGAGACATGGTTTGTTTCCTCTTTCTGGTGGTTCTTCCTATTGGCTCTAATTCTTCCTTACAATATCACTAATGTGAAAATATGTCTAATAGGAATGTATATGTATAGCCTAGATCAGATTGCATGCCATCATGGGGAGGGAGGTGGGGAGGGAGAGAAAAAGTTGAACCTCAGAAGCTTATGGAAGTGATTGCTGATAATTAAAAATAAATTAATTTTTAAAAATTTTTTGAAAGAGAATAAGGAGACACAGCCTAGGTTGAATTGAAAGAACACTGGACAGTGTTTATACCCTTTGACCCATCAATACCATGACTAGGCATAGAACCTAAGTAGGTCAAAGACAGAGAATAAGTCTCAGAGAGAGAAAAATATTCATAGCAGCATTTTTTTTTTGGTGTGGTAGCCAAAAAAAAAAAAAAATACCCAAAAACTGGAAGCAAGCTGAGTGTTCCTCAATCAGGAAATGGCTGAACAAATTGAAGTATAGGAATATAATGGAATATTATTGTACACTAAGAAAGCATATATAAAGAATATTGTAATACATAAAGAATTCAAAGAAATTTAGGAAGACTTAAGTGAACTGAGGCTGGGTATAAAAAAACAAGAGAACAATTCACACAATAACACTAAGAATGTAAACAATGTAAATTGTTACCAAAAATGTAATAATGTGAAGACTGAATGACAACAGAATTATGACCAATACAGCAGTCAGTCTTTGCTATAGAGGACTGAAATGCAAATTAAAGCAATTCTGAGATTCCACTTCACACCCCTCAGAGAGAGTCAAAGAAGATTAAAAAAAAAAACAAAAAAGGTGGGTATGGAATGAGTCATATATTAGCAGACTTGGCAAATGTGTCCATTCATTTTGCTTAAACTTACTTCTTTGTTATATGGGAGGGTTCTATTGAAAGGGGACTCATTGAGAAGTGGCAAAATTTTTAAAACAGAAAAGCACCAAAAAAAACATTTTTTAAGGAAGGGAGGGAGGAAGGGAAAGAAGAAGAAAAGATTACGTAAGAAGACCTGGGTTTAATTCCTGCTCTGCCACCACCTTGATGTATGACCTTGATCAAATACCTTCCCATCTCTGGCTCTCAGTTTCCTCCTCTATAAAATGAGGGGATAGGACTCCATAATTTCTGAGGCCCTCTCTAATATTAGCATCCTCTGAATCTTTGTGCATACATTATTTATGTTAGGTCCCCTTAGAGCAGACAGCTCCAAAAAGTACTGCTGCTAATGATGATGGAGAGAAAGAGGAGGAAGCTTAACAGACTTCAGGTTTTTAATCAAACCTACAACAAAGTTAATCAGAAACATATTTAACATTATGCATAATGGTCTTTGTGTTGCATGGCAATTAGACCGCAGTGATGAGCAGTTTACCCAAATGACTATAATCAATATTACTTTCGTGCTTTTACCAGATTTCTCTTCCTAGTGTTCTAGTATCCAGAAACAGTGACAACGGCAGCTCTGACTGAATCGTTGAATCCTCATCTCACCAAGGGATGGCTCCCTGACATGTTTACTCAAAGATAATGTTCCTCATCCCCACAGGAATCCTAAACCTTAGTGCCAAGCTAGACTCCTCTTAGGACCTCTCCCGACTCTGTCCTTTCAGTTTCCTCCAAATGGGAGCTTTCTGAGCTGGCTTTCAATTGCCCCACACTGAAAAGGATCAGCCTTAAATCACCTGTATACACAGTGCCTTCTATATAGTAGGAAGTTAATAAATACTCTGGGAATTGAATTGAATTATTGACCATCTCTCCTGATCCTCTCAACCTTCACACATATATCCCCTACACACAGTTTTCTTAAAATAGCAAATTTACTTTAGGAGTGGGTATGATTAGAGAGGCGCCATGATGAATTGATGTAATATAATGAAAAGAATGCTAGATTTGGTTCAGATCAAAGGCTTATTAAATGGGAGAGAAAAAAAGGGGGGAAAAGGAAATTTAGATAACTATTATACATTTAAAAGGAATAGAAAGTTGTACATAATAGATTTGAAGATTTCATGTGCAATTTTTAAATAAAATTATACTGTTATGGAAACGCTCATTTTATTCCATAAATTAAAAATAAAATAAATATATATTTTTAAATGTGTGATTCTGGACTTGTTATTTAATATCTTAAAGCTTTATTTGTCCATCAATAAAATGGAGACACTAATGCTTGCATTGAGAGGCAGTGGGGTGAAGTAGATCGAGAGCCAGCCTTGGAGGCAGGAGGACTGAGGTTCGAGCCCTACCTCTTGAACACACACTGCAATGACTGACCTGTTGGTAACCACATGTAACCACAAACTACTTCCCAATGCCCTAGATTGCTCTAAGACTATAAGTTGAAAAAGAAGGGTGTATCTACATTGGAAGTGTTTCTTACCAAGACTTCTCTAGATTCAATATCCAACCGAAAGCAAACAAACCCAAGCGACAGTAATTGAATCCTATGGAGCATACAGAAGAGTAGAAATGGGCCTACAGAGGCCATTGCATGGACCATGTGCTAAGTTGCCTTGGCCACAAATGTGTTCAACTTTGGGCATGTTCATTTCGAATGACTCGGAAAATATGGGGTGTTTCCTCATGAAAGGTTGAAAATAGGGATGGGGAGAAGGTGAGACTATATCAAAGTTGTATTGGGCAGGATTGGCCATTAAGCCAGAAAGAGTGGCCCCCTCAATGGACCTTAGAAAAGGAGGGACTCCATCCTCTGGCATTCATAGTGTATAGAGCGTTGTACTTACTAGAATCTGTAAGACATGGGTTCAAATTCCACCTCAGAAAATTACTACCTATACAACCAATCCTAGGTAAGTTACCTAAACCCTTTGGACCTCAGAGTCCTTATCTGCAGAATGAGGGGATTGGATTAGATGACCTTTAAGGTCACTTCCAACTTGAAATCTATGACCCTATAACTCTCCAAGTGGCATCATGTAACTCCAGGATTTCCTGTGAGAAGTGGAAAGGAATGGCCTTCTCCACCCTGGTGCCATGGTTACCTACTCCCATGCCTCAAGCTAGAGCAGGGGCTCAGCTAAAGTGAACCAGAGCCTTGGATTCTCACTGCCTCTTCTGCTTTTGTTTTTTTGCCTGATGATGGGTGGCCTCAACGTAATCCCAAGATGCCTCATCTTGGGAGTACACCTGTGAACTCTGGGTCCTCTGATAGTAATGGATGAACTTCAGGAGATACCCTTTCCATATCGGCTACTGGGTTTCTTGAAGAACAAGACAGGAGGGTGAGCCAAGCTCTAACTTGTCTTGACAGGAGACATAGACCTGGAAAGAATTGTTTGAACAGTACAGAGTTGAGGTAAAATGTAAAGTACCTATTCAATAATCCCATAAGCTGTGCCATGTCCTGTAGCTCTAAGTATTAACTTTGTGGGAGAGCATAACAATAGTTAGGTGCTTCAGCTTGTTGAAGTTTTTTTTTCCTGTCACTTGGGTTTATAGGTCTTGTGTATGTTAAACATTTCTTCTGTGTAGAGAAATTAAATAGCTGTCCTATACCTGATCAACATTGTACATTGAGTATCTTTCTATGCCCCTCTGCTTTTAGAGGAGATGCTAAATATGAGTCAAAACTTCAATTTTAAATAATTTTCTCCAGGGCCCCATGGTAGAAACATTAAAAAGCAAAAGAACATGGCCGGTGGCAAAGGCTGGGGGTGGGGGGAGCCTGATCCTTCTTGTAAGTGGTCAGACTTTCCTAGGACTTAACCAGGTCCACATAAGTGTGTGGGTCCTGAGTGCAGAGTCAATGGTCCCAACAAGGACCAGTTACACTTGCAATACCTACCTTACAGGATTGTTGGGTCTACTTTGTAAAATTTGAAGAACTAGTTATAATTATATCAGTGGTGCAATGGGAAAGACTCTTCGCCCCCTCCAAAAAAAAAAAAAGCCTTGCCTTGCTGAGTGGTTCTTGAAATTACATTAAGCTTAAGATACTATCTTTAATTCTATAATTCAAAATAAGATTTCAAGTATGAATATCTAAGAGAAAAAACTTCTACTGAGTCTCGTTCACATTCAAGTGTATAGTTTCCTGGTATTGAAAAGTTGGAAGTGGAGGGTGGGGAGGATCGTAGAGCATTGGAGCTGAGAATAAAGGATTTCTAAGGTCCTCACCTGACAAGGCTCACAGTCCATGACTCTCGGAATGTGTGAGTGTAGAAAAGTGTCACGGGAGTCTTTGATCTGCTAGGAAAGGGTGAAGATTTGGAGGCAAGAAGAAAGGTGAGTAAGGTGGGAAAGCAAACTTCTCCCGCTTCACAATTTTGCCTGGAGCTTGCCCTGTTTACCCTAAACTATACAGGGACAAATAAAAAGTAGGCACAGAAGTATCTGAGGTCATAGCCAAAGGAACTCTGCCTGTAGATGTTTAAAAATAGGAGGCATGCCAATCTCTCCATTCCCTTTAGATGAAAGCCTGCCTCAAGCGAGAGGTGGGCTGACTGACCTTTCAAAGACCCTTTTATCTTTTTTGATTCTGGGGTTTTCATGTAGTCTCAGGTGTTTTTTTCAACTTGCCAGGAAGCAGAGTTGGGAAAGTCATGTGAAAAGCAAGGTTCTCTCATGCAATAATTTCCTGGGTATGGTATTGTGAAAAGGCTGGAGGCAGGGACAGGTGTTTTTATATTCATTCAATAACCAGTAGCTCAAAATCATCAGAAACATGAATTTGCCAATAACTCAGACCTAGAAATGTGAGATGGCTGTCAGTGCATTCTTAAGGAAAATTCATATCTTCCTTTATACTATCTGATAATTGGAAATATTATGGGAATATAAATAATTATATATATAAATGGTTGATGAATGAATGTATTCCCATGAGAAACATTTTTTTCTTCTTAGTTTGCATCATTTTCAAAATAGATTCCTAAAACACTAGAGCTGGAAGAGACCTTAGAAATCATCAAAATCACCCCAAACCTCCATTTTATAGATGAAGAAACTGCAGCCCAAGGAGGGAAAGTGATTTATCTGAGGTCACACAATAAGTTGGTGGTAGAACAGGCACTAGAATTCAAGTCTAACTCCTAATCTAGTTTTCTTTCCTCCATACTACCCTTCCTTCCCTCTTAGATAATAACTTTTTAAAGAAAAAATAGTATTTTATTTCCCCCCAGTTACATGTAAAAACAATTTTCTACATTCATTTTTAAAATTGGGTTCCAAATTCTCTCCCTCCCTCCCCACCCCCTTCATTCAGAAGGCAAGCAATCTGGTAGAGGCTATATGTGTACAGTCATACAAAACATATTTCCATGTAAGTCATGTTGTAAAAGAAAATATAGACCAAAATAAAAACCTAAGAAAAATAAAGGAAATAAAAAAGTATGCTTTAATCTATATTCAGACACCATCAGTTCTTTGTCTGGGGATGGAGAGCATTTTTCATCATAAGTCCTTCAGAGTTCTCTTGGATCATTATATTGCTGAGAATAGCTAAATCATCCACAGTTGATCATCCTACAATATTGCCATTACCGTGTACAATGTTCTGCTGATTCTACTTATTTCACTTTGCATCAGTTCATGTAAGTCTCCAGGTTTTTCCTGAGAGCATCTAGCTCATCATTTCTTACAGCACAATAGTATTCCATCGAAATCATAGGCCACAAATTGTTCAGCCATTCCCCGATTGATAGGCATCCCCTCAATTTCCAATTCTTTGCCACCAGAAAAGAGCTGCTATAAATATTTGGGCATAGTTCCAAATTGCTCCATAAAATTGTTGAATTAGTATGATGACAACTTTTTTAAAAAAATTATTTACTCTCCCCAAATCAGTGACAATCTAAGAAGTGGGGGGGGGAAGAGGGGAGAGAGGATGGAGCTGCCATTTTCATTTGCATATTTTAAAAAGTAACTGTAAGAAATTGCTTTTGTCCTATTTTTCTCCTTTCCCCTTCCCCCTGTAAGAGCAGAGGCAATTGAGCAAATTAATCAAACTACCCCATCTTATAGAATTCTATGTCCTGATACCTAAACCAGGTAGTAGTAGTCTCCATTGAATCAAATCCATTAAAGGCTTTCCAACCTTGAGTGGAAAGTCCTTGATGAACCGTTGGTTGAACTGGAGCGGCTTTGCCTGGAAAGACCACTTGGATGACCTGAGCAAACTTGGTTGTAATGTAGGGGTTGTCTATAAAATGCCCAACTAGTTAATAAATGAAGCTGTTCAATATGGATTCCAGCAATCAGTGGGGGAGAATGAGCTACAGCTAAACTTCCTGATAAGTGATTGAGGGTCAGAGTGGGTAGGAGACCACTTCAGCTTATGCCTTTAGTTCCTTGCCATATGCCTAAGGCCAGAGGAGGATCGTTTGAGTTTCATAGAATCCAGAAGATTTTGTATTTCCTATTTTCCCATTGGCATTCAAGGATTTGGGGAGAGCAGTAACTAGTGACAGTATCTGCATTGGGAACCAAGGACAGGCTGAATGCAGATTTCAGATTCTCTACAAAGAGCCCAAGAAAGAAGCCAGACACACCCAAGGGGAACTTTTTGAGCCTTTCACACACAAAAAATTAAATTAAAATAAAATAAAATTCTTAAAAAATCAGATACTTCCCTTCATATTCTTCCCCATTAGAACATAAGCCCCTTGAAGGCAGGAACTATCTTGCTTGCTTGTATTTGTATCTCCAGAACTTAAAATCATGGTAGGCATATAACAAGCACTTAATAAATGATTTCTCTAACAACAACAATAACTAGAATTTTTATGCTGCTTTGCTGTGTACAAAATACTTTACAAATATTGTATCATTTAAACTTCACAACAACCATGAGAGGCAGGTGCTATTATTGTCCCCATTTTACAGATGAGAGAGCTGAGACTAAAAGGTAAAGCAACTTGCCCAGGGTTACACAGCCAGTTAATGACTGAACCAGGATTTGAATTCAAGTCTTCCTAACTCCAAGTCCAGCACTCCAGCCAGTAGGTGCTCCTTTATCTACATATCTAATTCCTTCAAATCCAATTTAATTCAACAAGTATTTTTTGAGGGCCTACCAGTCTCTATACCGGAGGCCAGGGAAACAGAGACAAAAAACAAAACAGTACCTGCCCTCAGGAAACTTACATTCTAATGAGAGGGAAACAAAATATACAAAGATGAATAAATGAAAAATATATACCAATAAAATATTTTTAACTTCCTAAGAATTAGAGGGGTTCAAAAGTGGATGTTTCATGAGGTGGTAAAGTCCCTGAAGACTGGATTTTAGCTTGTATATAAGTTGGACAAGATTACCTCTGAGATCCATTCCAGTTCTGATATATTGTGGTAGCATGCAGAATTATATTTTCATTGTTTCCATTCTTCAGTAGAATGTAAGTTTCTTGAGAGTAGGAATTGTTTCATTCTTTGTATTATTATCCCCAATGCCTAGCACAGTACCTGGCATATAGTAGGGACTTAATAAATGCTTGTTGGTCCATTAAAATATGTGTATGTGTAAAATATATCTTATATAAATGAAATAAATTTTAAAATATATTTATATTAATTTAAAATTTTATTTCATTTATATAAGATATATTTTACACACATGTATTTTAATATATATATTTAATATATATAATACACATTTTATATATGTATAAAGTGCAATGTAACTTCAAGGCAAGAAAAACACTAACAACTGAAGGGACCAAGAAAGGCCCCTAGTAAGAGGGGGCCACCCAAGCTATGCTTTGAAGGAAACTAGGTATTTGACGATGCAGAAGTAAGGAGGTAGGGCAGTTAGGTGGCACAATAGATAGAGCGCCTGCCTTGGAGTCAGGATGACCTGAGTTCAAATTCAGCCTCAGACACTTGACACTAGCTGTGTGAGCCTGGGCAAGTCACTTAACCCTGATTGCCACACACACACACACACACACACACACACACACAAAGTAAGGAGGGAGTGAGTACATTCTGGGTAGAGGACCCAGCCTACCCAAAGGCACAGAGATAGAAAATAGGTTGTCACATATGAGGACTAGCCAGTAAGCTAGTTAGGATGGAATGTAGCGTGATCCTTCCACTGATGGTCCTCCCTAGCATGGTTGCTCACATCCTTGCCATTGCTCTAGCTTGTTAGTGTTCTTCCCAAAATGACACACCCAGAACCAACCACAATACTTGAGATGTGGTAGAGTCCATTGGGACATTACTGGGCTCTTCTCCCAATGTAGCCTGTTGCCAAATTCGCTTTTTGAGCTACCATGTGACCCTGTTGCTGCAATCTCATCATTGAATGTGTAGTCCTCAAAAAAATCTTTAGATCTTATTCTTAGAAACTCTCCTCCAGCTCTTTCCTGTACTGTATAGGAAAGGGCTGATTCTTTGAACTCAAGTATACGAAGTCTACTCAAGTTAGAAGTAATTCAATTGTGCTGTTCAATAGCTTTTCAGTCATGTCTGATTCTTTGTAACCCCACTTGTGGTTTTCTTGGCAAAGATACTAGAATGGTTTGCCATTTCCTTCTCCAGATCATTTTACAAATGAGAAACTGAGGCAAACAGGGTGAAGTGACCTGCCCAGGGTCCCACAGTTGGTATGTGTCTGAGGCCAGATTTGAACTCAGGAAGATGAGTCTTCCTCACCCCAGGCCCAGAGCTCTATGCATATGGTGGCACCTAGCTCTCCCTGCAACTCAGTTACTTCTACTCAATTTCATCCTAACAGATTCAACCAAAGGCTGTTGAGATCTGTCTGGTTCCTGAGTCTGTCATCCATACAACATCTTAGTTCTCCTTCCCAGCATTGTGTCATCTTCAGATTTGATAGGTATGACGCCCATACCTTCATCTACATCATTGGGAAAGAATGTTGAACTGCCCTGGGCCAAGGGCACCTCTTAACTCTCTTGGTGGTAACAGATGTAAGATATCTTTTAGTTTAAGCAAAGCAATCAATAAAATTCATTTTAGTTGCAAAGTTGAAGCTACAAGCTTCAAAAGTGTAACTTGTATTTAACTTCAAGGATGCAGGTAAGACTTTTATAACAACTTACAGATACAAACTGACAATGGACTACTTTCACAAATGATTGTAAATTCTGTATGCTTGTCCAGTCTTTTCTTTTAGGCTAAATGTTCTTTTGATGACAAATAAATTAGTGGATACAAAATTAGAGAGAATGACTTCCAGGCAAAACAAGAAGTCACAATAGCCACAGAGAATGGGAATTGCTAATGTCCCTGCCAGCTTTAATCCAGGAGCTATGCTCTGTTGGAATAGAGGAAGAGGAAAACCAAAGATGGGAAATTAGAGGCTTCTGGTTCTCTCTACCCTACTATGTAATCACCCCTACAGAGCATGGAAAGGAAAATAGGTGTAGTGTAATGGGCACCAGATTGGAGATAGCAAGAGGTGTGGGTTCAAATCCTACCATTAAATCTCTTCCTTCTCATCACCACATCCTGGCTTCCTTCAAGTTTCAACCAAAATCCTACCTTCTACAGGAAATCTTTTATGGTCTCCCTTAATTCTAGTGCCTTCCCTCTGTGGATTACCTCCAATTTATCCTGAGTATTTATTGTTTGCACAGAGTTGTTTTCATATCATCACCCTCATTGAGCTGTGAGCACCTTGAGAGCAGGGACTACCTTTCACCTTTGCTGAAACATCAGCACACAGCGCCTGGTACATAGTAGGTGCTTAATAAATATTTATTTACTGACTGAATGATACTCTCTAGATGTGTGACCCTAGACCTTTCTGGACCTTAGTTTACTTGCCTGTAAAATAGTGTTCATAATATCCATAGTACTTATCTCATAGGTTTGTTGTGAGAATCAAATAACATGTGAAAAGTACTTTGCAAACACTCTCTGAGATTTCTATCTGGTTTCTAAGATACTGGTCACATCTTATTTTGTAGAACTTCTGTTTTGGGCAACATAATGGAAATTTGCCACTTCTGTCAAGGGGAAACTGAGTAATATTTTTAAATATTATTTTTAAAAATATTTACTTGTATTTCCAAAACCTAGACACTTATATAGTATCTATGACAATGGAGTTACTTGTAATTTACCATTCTAGGCCCATTTATTTTCCATTATAAAAATATATTTTGTATCTAGAATGGATTTGGAAAGAGGTGTGGGGGAAGAGACAGAAAGACAATGATAGGGACAGGAAAGAGAGGGAGGAGAGACAGAAAGAGAAAGAGGGAAGGAGGTAAAGGGAGAGAGAGGGTGGGAGTGGAGAGGAGAAAGAGTGGGAGGAAGGAAAGAGAGGAGGGAAGAAGGGAGGAAGAAAGAAAGAGAGAAAAAGAAAAAAGAAAGGAAGGAAGGAAGGAAGAAAGAAAGAAAGAAAGAAAGAAAGAGAGAAAGAAAGAGAGAAAGAAAGAAAGAAAGAAAGAAAGAAAGAAAGAAAGAAAGAAAGAAAGAAAGAAAGAAAGAAAGAAAGAAAGAAAGAAAGAAAGAAAGAAAGAAAGAAAGAAAGAAAGAAAGAAAAGGAGGGAAGGAAGGAAGAAAGAGAGAAAGAAAAAAAGAAAGAAAGAAAAAGAAAGAAAGTGCTTATATGCTTTCCCTAAACTTTAGTTTTCATTGCCTGGACATGCCAACAGCTGTCCTCAGTAGCCATGAACAATTTATAACTGAAAAAAAATGGACACAGCATTTCTTTGCTGTCTCTAGGATGAATTACTCTAATGTAGCACAGGCATGTACATATGAGTTACTACATCTTTCAATTACAGCAACAAAATTAGGGACAAAAAGATAAACGTGCCTGCTTGGGTCAGTAAAGACAGCTGGCTTTGCAGGAATACCGTCAAATGCTAGTTCATTACTGTATTAAAAAAGCAAAAACCTTCTCTCTCCTGGACTGTAGGAGACAGTGCTGTCTATTGCCTCACTGGCAAGCTGAGAAGCAAATTGAGAGTTTTGAGAATGGGCATGGAGAAAGAACTTTTTGGGACAATGGCCCAATCTGCTTCTGTCTCTGCTGATATATTTCCAAGTCAGTCAAAGACCCCCAGAAATGTCCTTCCCTGAACGTAATTGGGTTTACAGCCTGGTACAGTGGCAAGAGCCCAGAATGTGGAATGAAAGATCCAGAGTTCGATTTCCAGTCTTACTACCTGTAGCACACTGGGCAAGTCACTTAGCCACTCTAAGCTTGTTTCCTCATCTTTTATAAAACGAGGAGATAAAACTAAATGGCTGCTCAGATTTCCTCCAGCTTTTAATCCGTGATCCAATGATAAAGCACTTTCCATAATTTATCGCAACAGCTGAGTGAGAAAGCTCTGGACTTCAGTGTGTAGCCCATTGTGTAGAGGTCTGGGGTTAGCCCAGCTGTTCAAACTTCTCTGAAACCAGTTAAGTTTTGCCATCATTCAAGGCAGATCCCAGCTAAAATTTCATCTTCTGAAGGAAGCCTTCTCCAATCCCTCTTAATTCTAGTGCTTTCTTTCTGTTGATCATTTCCAGTTTATCCTGTAGATAGTTTGTGCAGAGGTGTTTGTATGTTGTCTCTCCCATTAGATTGTGAACTTCTTTTTCCCTTTCTTTGTATCCCCAGCACTTAACACAATGACTGACACATAGTGGGTACTTAACAAAAGCTTATTTTCTGATGGACTTTGGTACCTGGAACTAAATGAAATATCTTTGGGAAGGCATGGACAAGTATTACAGAAGACACGGGAAGATGTGATCAGGTCTCTGTACCATGAGAGGTACCCATATCAATGAGATTATGGAACACTTGCACTATCCTCATTTGGTCACTGCCAAAATATTGGAAAATATTGCACAGGGGTGCAATATAGACAGAAGAGGTATTGTTCATATTTTACTAAAGAAGAAACTGAAACTTTGAGATGGTAAATGGTCACACTCCTCCAGAGGGAAACCCAAGAGTAGGGAGTATCTTTTGCCTTTCTTTGTCTCCCCAGCACTTAACACAGTACCTGGCACATAGTAGGTATTTAGTATATATTTGAGTAGAGGGTAAAATGGTATGAACTCCCTGGGAAAATGACCAGCTCAGGTCATCTAAAGAAATGGGCAGGGCTATGGAGTGTTTCGAGGCAGACCTATTAAGATGTGGGTCTGGGAACTGAATGAAATAGAAGTTCAAGGACAGTGAGGGAGGGTTCTCATCTCCGTGATGCCCATCCGGGATGGCCACTGTTTCCTCTTCATCAGTCTTCAGCTTGTAAGCAGATCACTTTGGAATTGTGTATAGTTATCCCTTCCACATGGCGACTTTCCCCATTTTGATTTCAATATAGTGTGGGTCAGCATAAGAAATTTCCATTTAGGAAATTTTGAGGGAGTTTTGGGGAAGCTGCAGTGACATATGAAGGCCAGCAGACAACACCAAAAAAGTTTAGAAGCTCAAAAATGAATAAAAGCTGTATATATAGCTTTGTATAATATCCACATATTTTGTCTTTTAATGCCATAAATATACACAATTTCCTCTCTGATACGAAGGGAGGGCCAAAAAATTTTACCTAGATTTTCCAGGTCACGGGTGACCTGGAAGGCCCCTAAACCTCGTGATGTGGAAGGGGTAACAGTAGTGCTCAATCTAAGGTCTTTCTTTTGTTTAATAGATTTTTCAGTGAAACTCAGTTTTTAGTACAGGCCCTTCAGTTTAACCTTACTCTGGGCTTTTCATCACTCCTTCCTCAAATTACTTTATCTGTAAAAGAGGTAGCATGGGAAAGTGGATGAAGACCTGACCTCAGAGGCAGGAAGACTCAGGTTCAGTTACCACCTCTTACATATACCGACACACAGGACTTTAGCCATGGCACTTCACCTCTCGGTAGCCCCAGGCAACTCTCTAAAGACCATAGTTGGGGCAGATCAGCCTTAGTAGTTTCCTCACTACTATCATAATGAAATCACAGATACAACAACAACAAAATCCTGATCTGAGTGCCTGCTCCACTGCCCTAGGAGAGTGTAAGCTGTTTAAAGAAAGGACAGTTACAATTTTGGCTTCATATCCATCAAGCCTAGTTCAGTGTCTAGTATAGGTGACTAGTATATAGTATATAGTATAGGTGACTAAACAAAAGGTGAGTTATAAAGCTCGGATTTGAAGCCAGATCACATGATTCTAAGTCAGACTTTTGGGCAGCGAGGTGGTACAGTGGATAGAGGGCCAGGACTGGAATCAGGAGGATCTGAGTTCAAATCTGGCCTCAGATACTCACTAGCTGTATGACCCTGGGCAAGTCACTTAACCTTATTTGCTTCACTTTCTTCTTCTGCAAAATGAGATGGAGAAGGAAATGGCAAACCACTCCAGTATCTTGGCCAAGGAAACCCTAAAATGAGTCTGAAGAGTTGGATGACACTAAAATGACTGAACAGCAACAACAATATAGTAGGCATTTAATAAATTTATTTACTAAATTGTCAAATTCCCCAAAGCTAAATAATAAGTCAAACTCATATTCACAATTCCCTAATTATGCTGGATAAGATCCAACCACCCATAAAAGGCAGTACCCAGATAATTCAGAAGTCAGTAATATTAAGATCACAAACCCTGACTGGTCTTAAGAATAGGGGGCAGGGGATAATTCTGGCATTCACTAATGACTGAGCCAATAGAGTCACTCCAAAGAATGACTGACAAAGCTAGAAGCCTCTCCTGGTCATTGGTATTCCTTAGAAGCAAGATAGTAAGGTGAAGGTGGAGCTGGGGCTAAGTCATTTCAAATCTCTAAGAGGCAGGCTGGGTGTTAGAAAGAGTGCTGTATTGTCTGGATTCAAGTGTCAGAGACTCTGGGTTTGAACCACCCAGGGTTCGGTGGTTTCGGCTGGCCCTGGACGAGTACTTAATGTTTTTCTGGCCCTCGGTTTCCTCGTCCCTAGAAGTGGGAGATTAGAACGGATGATTTCGAAAGCCCCTTTCAGCTCTATTTCTACGATAACTCTGATCAGCTTCCTCAGCTGTAAAAGGAGAAGGCTGGTCTAAATGTTCTCTTTTAAAGGACTGTTCCAACTCTAAGATTTCAGTTTTTTATGAATCACTAAAATATCAACAAAAGCTATTTTTGCCAGAGAAGTCATGGAGCTGGGATAAACTGATCAATGTGTTAGCACCAGGGAAACCTGGGAGAAGGGGCTGCGAAGGGGAGGTAAGCTGCACTTCCAATAAATTCACAGCACTGAGAGGAGGTGGTGTTTAGCTGGGGCATTTACAAAGAAGGGAGGGCTTTGCCAGAGGCCACTTTGGGCAAAATTTCCTTATTGGCAGAGCAGGAAGGGACTTAGGCAAACCTTCAGTATAGAGGGAATGGTGTAGCTCTTCCATTATCAGGGGGTTACAGTGTGCTTAATTGGTCTACTGACCTATAGGAAGTGAGGGGAGGGATCCTGAGGAGATACCCGTCAGTCTTTTATGTCACTGTCTCAGCAGCAGCAGCAGCAGCAGCATCACCATGATCGTACTCCTCCTCTTCCTCTTTCTCCTCTTCCTCCTTTTAATCCTCCTCTTCTTATCCTTCTTCATCATCATTTTCTCCTCCTCTTCCTTCTCATCCTCCTCTTTTTCTTATCCTTCTTCTTCATCATCATCATCACCTTTGTGTTCTCCTCTTCCCCCTCCTCCTCCTTCTCCTTCTTCTTCTACTACTTCTTCTTCTTCCTTTTCCTCCTCTGTCTCCACAGAGTAGGGAGATAATTTCACCAGGAAGATAAGTCTTTGCTGACAAAATAATTCAGTAATAAGTCAGATTTCATTCTGAAAAGGCAGTTTTAGTCTGAGGCATTTCACCATATAGGACCATGTCTCAGAGATCCAGGCTTAACCGATTGCTCAAATAGGGCAGAAGATACAGGAGATAACACATCAAACCTCAGGAATAAGGCAAATAAACAGCCCATCAGAGGAAATGGCAGGATCTTAGCTGATAATCAATGGCCAACCCATGCTCTTCTAGGGTCTGGAGATACAAAGACAAAAGTGAACCAATCTCTGTCCTCAAGGAGTTGGCAATCTATCTAAAGGAAATAACATATACTTATTTGGGTAGATAAAAAAAAATAGAAGAGAATTTGGAAGGGAAAGCACTAACAGCTGGGCTAAGTTTCATCTGAGCCTTAAAAGAAACTAGGAATTTGAAGAGGCAAAGGTGATGAAAGAATATATTCTAGGAATGGGGGATGGTCAATGCAACAGACAGGAAATAAGAATGCCATTTTTCAAGACCAGTAAGAAGGCCAGTTTGATTTGCCCATAGTGAGAGTGAAGAGGGCAACATGTAAAAAAGAATGGGAAGGTAGGATGAGGCCAGGTTGTGAAGGACTTTAAATGCCAAATAGGCATTTATGTTTGATCCTTCAGGAAACTGGAAGCCTCTGGAGCGTGCTGAATAGGAGGAGAGTGACAAGGTAAGAGGAAGCAGGTCTCTAGGTCCCCAGGCCATCCTTGAGCATGATTCATTGAAGCTGTTGAGATTGTCAAGATACAAGGCAGGCCACAGTGAATAGAGAAATGGTTAAGTAAGCTCTAGTCCAGACAAAAGAGGCTTTTGTGTGGGACATTTTTATGTCTTTTGTATTCAAGGTATATTCTCAAATAAAAACATTCCCTTATAATCCTGTCTGGGCTCAGAGGTCATGAATTATAATGAATTAAAAAAAACACAAAGACAATAAAGCCAAGTTTTGTTCTTTAAATAGAAAAAAATGCAGAACTCTAAGCTGGTGATGAAAAAACAGGTTCTCTGTTTCCCAGAAAGACTCTCTCCCTCAGATTCTTCTGGTTCTTCTGGCCTTGGCTCACTCTGTGACAATAATTACATTACTCTTTTTCATACCAAACTTCCGCTCACTTCATTGCAGTAGTGTGGAGGGATAGAAGGCACTCCTGTATATCCTGGACTTTATAGTCTATGGAGAAGGAACATTTGAAAGTCATAACACCCTACATTTCATGCTAAAAGGGACCTCAGAGCTCAGCTAGTTTACAGATGAGGAAAATGAAATTGAAAAAGGTGTCCAAGGTCACCTCTAGGTGCTAGGATGAGAATCCGGGTCTTCTCACTCCACCATCACTGCACCACTCTGCCTCCACTAGAGTCACAGCTGGAAGAGACTTTAAAGGCCGTATAGTACAATGCCCTCATTCCACATATAATCATTACCTAAACAGAGAGGAGAAAACAGTGACTTGTCCAGGGTAGTAAATGTTCCTGGTTTTATTTCCAACTTCTCACTGTCCTTGACCTAGACTGGCTTCAGTGAAGGCCACTTTGAAGCTTTTGGCAGGGGAGCCTAAAGGCTCATAGAACATAGGCATAGCAAGTTCTTTTTAAAATTCATATATTTTGTTTTTTCATCATCTAACAACATACCTCTCACCTTCCTCCCACCCAAAGAGAGAATAAAAGAATCAAAAAAGAAAAGAAGAAAGAATAAAAAAGAAAGAAGGAAAAAAAGTTCAGTAAAACCAATATATAACCAATATATAAACCAAGACCAAGAGTACATATTCACAATCCTCAAGAGAGGTACATTCTCATAACTTTTATTTGGGGATAAACTTCATAATTATAATTTTTTCTTTCAGTCATTCAATCGTATCCAATTCTTTGTGACGTGATGGAAAATAGCACATCAGGCCCTTCTATCTTCCACTATCTCTTGAAGTCTGTCCAAGTGAAGGTTCATTGTTTCCATGACATTATCTATCTATCTATCTCATTCTCTGCCTTCCCCTTTTCCTTTTGCCTTCAATCTTTCCCAATATCAGGCTCTTTTCAATGAGTCCTGTCTTCTCATTATGTGGCCGAAGTATTTCAGCTTCAGCTTCAACATTTGATCTTCCAGTGAACAGCCTGGATTAATTTCTTCGACCATTGACTGATTTGATCTCCTTGCTGTCCTTGCTGTGCAAGTCCAAGACTCTCAAAAGTCTTTTCCAGCACAATTTGAAAGCATCAATTCTCCAGCACTCAGCTTTCCTTGTAGTCCAACTCTCACAGTCACACTTTGCTACTGGAAAAAGCATAGTTTTGACTATACAGATCTTTGTTGGCAAGGTGATGTCTCTGCATTTTAGTATGTTGTCTAAATTTGCCATAGCTTTTATTCCAAGGAGTAAGCATCTTTTACTTTCATGGCTGCTGTTGCTGTCTGTAGTGATCTTTGAGCCCAACAATATAAAATCTGATACTGCTTCCATTTCTTCTCCCTCTATTTGCCTGGAAGCGATGGGACCAATGGTCAAGATCTTAGTTGTTTGGTTTTTTTGTTATTGTTGTTGTTTTTTATATTAAGCTTCAAGACAGCTTTTACAGTCTCATCTTTCATCTTCATCAAGAAGCTTCTTCTTTACTTTGTTTTGATATTTTATTTTTGTTCTTTTCATTTGTGTGTGGGTGGGTGTGTATATTTTCCTGGTTCTGCTTATTTCACTTTGCAACAGTTCACGTAATTTGTCACATGTTTCTCTGAACTCTTCATATTATTACTTCCTCTATGCAGTAACATTCCATTATATTCATGTACCACAGATTGTTCAGCCATCCCCAGATGAATGAATATCTACTTTGCTACTACCAGAAAGTACTGCTGTAAGTATTTTGGTGTAGCTAGGACCTTTCTTTATATCTTTGACCTTCTTGGGTTATATACCTAGCACTGGAATCTCTGAATCAAAGGGTATGGAGATTTTCATGAGTTTCTTAATGTCATTCCAAATTGTTCTCCAGGATAATTGGACCAATTCACAGTTCTATCAACAGTATATTAGTGTACCTGTCATTACTTACCATAGCAAATTCAATACCCCAATGCATCTTTCCATCTGGACCTACCTCTAACCACTTGGATTTAACAAAACTTGATGTTTCTTAAGTTATTTTTACATTGTTTTTGTAACATAAATTTTAAAAAGTGGAAATATTCTTTATGAGGTTGACCCCTCTCTGGATAAGTCCAAAATAAGACCCAGAATCCTGGTCCTTCATATTATTCTTCCAAAACAACATATGTAATTTGACCATTTTGTATGAAAGAAGTTTGTAGGACCAGTCACAGGAAAAGAAAAAAAAGATGATATAAAGAGATAATTAGTAATTGACATTTCCATAGTGACTACAATAGTAGCCCATTTTACAACCAGACCCACAGAGCTCAAATGACTTGCCTAAAGATTTTGTCTTTGGTGACCTCTCATTTCTCTTTGAACTCCTTTATCTTCACCTAATTCTTTTGGCCATCTCTTCCACCTACAAATCCAGGCACCTCTGATCTAATCCCCTGAACAGTTATTGAACAGTTTAAGGTATTATTCCTCATAGGAGTATCTGAAGTATTCTAAATCTTCATACAGAGGGCGGACAATTCTTTGTTGAAGATGTTATAGAGAGCCTTCCTGTGAAGATGCTTGTTAGTCTAGACAGCCTGATGGAGGAGGTGAGGGGAGCTTTGATCTTGGGGATTCTATTATTCAATATCTTCTGAAGGGTCAAAGAACTAACTCCTAATAGTAGGATTTTCAGGACAGCCACAACCAGTGGTGATGACTTGGAGGGACTGATATCTCAAATCACATCAAGTAAGCAACTTCCTATTAAATCTACTAGTAAGATTGACCTGAGAAGAATAAAAACTCCAACTACTTAAGTTTTTTCTCAAAAGTCCTGCCCAGTCTGTGCCCTGGGGGGGGAAAACTCCCTCTGAAATTTCACTTTAATGCTTTTAGTTTGAAAAAATACAATGTACCTCCCCACCCCTAGATCCCTGTAATCTAATGGGGAGATAAGGAGAAGCTGGGAAGGAAGCAAGAAAGGAACAGAGGAAGAAAGTTTGTGACCATCTGCTGCTTGTATGGCCTTGAATAAGTAAGGGCACTCTTCTGGGCCTTACATTACTTAACTGTAAATGAGGAGGTTGTACTATACGGTGTCCAAGTTTCCTTTTAGCCCTAAGTCTATAATCCTATGATGAAGAAAGAGAAAGGGAGAGGGAGAGGGAGGGGGAGAGGAAGAGAGGGAAAGAGGGGGAGAGGAAGAGAGGGAAAGAGAGGGAGGAAGGGAGAGTCAGAGAGAGAAGGGAAGAGGGAGAGGAAAGGGAAAAGGGAGAGAGAAGAGGAGAGGGAAGGAAAGAGAGAGAGAAGAAGAAAGGAAGGGAGAGAAGGGGGAAAGGGAGAGGGAGGGGAAGAGGGAAGGGAAAAGGAGGGGCAAAGGGGAGAAAAGGGTAAAGGAAGGGAAGGGGAAAGGAAGACTGGGAAGGAAAGAGGGAGAGAGA
>NW_020954588.1:15148416-15207455 GCF_900497805.2 Vombatus ursinus | reverse complement strand
AGGGAAGGGAAAAGGATGGGGAAGAGAGAAGGGGGGAGAGAAGGGGAGAGGAGGGAAGAGGAGAGAAGGGGAGAGGTGGGGAGAGGAGGAAGAAGTTGAATTTTTAATAGCAATGCATTCCCCATCCCCAAAAGGATAACAATGTAAATGAAAAAGATTGTTCTTATCACAATAATCCCTAGGAGGAAGGTCTCTGATGCAGATGAAAGAACATGACTCACTCTTGTTGCTGCACATCCAGCTCAGGCATATCAAGGGCCTGAAGCTGGAGAAACATAGTTTAAAAGATACAGATGATAAGGCACAAAAATTATAGAGGTGTGTTTTCCCCCTCTGACATTTAAAAGACATTGCCTTGGAGTTGTTTAACATCACAAAACCTAAGACGCCAAAAGACATTAAGCCTTTTTTTCCCTGAAAAAATATTTAATGATATTTGAAATCGGAAGATACCCTTGTGTTTAATTAAAGGAATGGCTGGGTGTCATCACAGCTACTCCTGCCAACAGGGAAAAAATGGGAAAGCATCGGAATAGTACAGCAATGTTTTGTCAGCCGTGTTCCATGTCCAGAATGGAGATGAGTATTCTCAAGCCATTGCTGACGTGCAGACTGAGTAGGGCTGATGCTTAATAGCCTACTAAAGTCCTGGGTTCAGTGAACTATTCCATTGCAATAATTCTTCTCTCATTGGGGTAGAATGTACATTTAGAAAAGAGTCAGTCAATCCTCCGACAAGCATTTATTATGTGCTTAAAAGAGACACACAAAATGTCACAAGACATTCCAAAGCTGACTCTCTTCCCTAGTCCAACTTTCCTTTCTGACTTCTCTGTTTCTCTCAATGGCGTTGTCCTTCTCCTAGTCACTTTAAACAACAGAGGATTCTGGAACTCGCTCTGGACTTCAGCCCTTCCATTTAATCAGTCCCCAACTGCTGTTCATTCTTCCTTTGAAATGTCTCTCACATGCTGGTAAAGTTCCGTATCTGCCATTCTAGTCCAGGCCTTTCTCAACTCACAGCCGGATAACTGAAATACCCCCATACTCAGTCCTCCTGACTTCAGACTATGTTACACTAATTCTTACTATGCAGCAGCACCAGACTAGTCTTCCTTCAACATTGATTTGATTATATTATTTTCCTACTCAGGAATCTTCAGGAGTTCTTTATTTCCTATCTAGGGAATAAGGTCTGAACTCTTCAAGTTGACATTCAAAGTCTTTCATTATTTCACCCCACCAGAGTTATCTCCCACCATTCCTCACCCCAAAAGTACTCCAGGGAGAGGAGAGAAGTATGAAAAAAGGCTTAGAATTGGAAACATAATGCATTTTAGTGGGGGTGAGAAGCAATTATCTATAGTGGGTATTCATAGGAGATTAGAATTGGAGTTACCCTTAGGAGTACGCTGGTAGGTGTTTAACAACCAGTTCTTCTAAGAACCAATAAATAGAAGCATGTGTAGAATGATTTTACATATATAGACAAATTTGTGTCTAATGGTAGCCATCTCTAGATGGGAAGGAGGGAAGAAAAAAAGGGGGAAAAAAGAAAGTTACATGATAACTGTATTATGTATTTAAAAGGAATAGCAAGTTACACATAATCTTTTATTCTATTCTACTATGTTATGGAAATGCTTGTTTTATTTCTTAATTTCAGAATAAAATAAATTAACAAGAAAAGAAAAAGAAAAAAGAACAGTGCCTAGAACATAGTAGGTGCTTAATAAATGTTTATTAACTGGAGGGGGGAAATATTCTCTTGGGGGAGGGTGGGAAATGTACCCATGAAATACTTTTAAATTTAATCCAAAGTATAAACATTTTCTCCACCAATTTCTAAAGTTTAGACAATCAACAAAACAAACAAAAAAAAACAAGCCATGATTTGTGGCATTTTCAAATTTCTGAGGTGTAAATGCTCCCTCTGAAAATGTAATTATCAGTGAGGTGGTTTGAGCTGGCTCCAGCACACTCCTGCTAGACATCATCTAGCCCTATCCCACTCATTGTACAAATGAAGAAACTGAGGTTTAGAGAAGTCAAGTAACTTCAAGTCAACAATAATAATAATCGACAAGCAATTTTATTAAATACTTACTATGTGCCAGGCCCTGTATTAAGTGTTTAGGATACAAAGGAAGGCAAAAACAGTCCTTGCTTTCACAAAGAGTTTATAGTCTAATGGGCGAGACTACAGGAAACCAATTTACACCAACAAGATATACACAGGTTGAATTGGAAATAAACTTAGAGGAAATTCCATAAGATTAAGGGGAATCTGGAAAAGCCTCTTGCAAAAGGTGGAATTTTAGCTGGGACATGAAGAAAACCAGGAGATAGAGATAAAGAGGAAGAGCATTCCCAGCTTGTAAAAACGCTTGGGAGTTGGACTGTCTTGTTTGAAGAACAGGGAAGTCAGTGTCAATGAACTAGAGAGTAGATGGAAGGGTTTGTGTAAGAAGACTGGAAAGGTGGGAAGGGGTTAGATTATGAAGAACTTTAAAATTAAACCAGAGGGTTTTATATTTGGCCCTGGAGATAATAGAGGGCCACTTGAATTTATTGAATGTGTGACATTGTCAGACCTGGGTTTTAGGAAAATAAAATTGACAGCTAAGGAGAGGATGGGCTGAAATGGGGAGAGACCTGTGGCAGAGAGACCAACCAGGCAATAGTTAAGACAGCACCAGGGCAGCACCAGGGTAGTGGCAGTGTCAGAGGAGAGAAGGGGGCTTGTACAAGAGTCCTTACAAAGTAGAATTTACAGCATTTGGCAACAGATTGATTATGGGGGATGAGAGAGACTAAGGAGTCAAGGCTAGGTTGCAAGCCTGAGTTACTGGAAGGAGGTGGTACCCTGGACAGTAATAGGAAAATTAGGAAGTGGGGTGTATTTGGAAGGAAAGAGAATGACTTTGGGAGCAATGAATGATGTTCTTTTGTGCTCTTCCCTCTCACTTTCCCCAGCTGACCCCATTCAAGCCAATGTCTTTAATGGCCCAAAGAGCCTTGGATGGGGAGTCAGAAGACCTAGGTTCTAGTACCAACTGTATCACTAACTTTTAGTGCAAATCACTTGACATCTCTGGGTCTCAGTTTCCTTATTATAAAACAAGGGAGATGGGAAGATTTGATTTGTACTACAACCCACCGCTACTTGGTGACACGTCAGGGAATAGCAATGACATTTCCCAATCTCCTGTCTTCCCTCCACACCAAACTTCTAATCACGTGAGACACTGTAAATAAGTGCATCTGGCCTTGGAATTTTTCTTTCTCTCTCCCACTCCCCATAGCTAATTTAGAAGCAGGGCAATGGCTGAAGGACATGCATACTTGAGGAATTATTTAAGAAGAGGCTCTTAAAGATAAACTGGGGAGGAGAGAAGAAAAATAGGTCAAAAGGGCTTGGTAAGAGGAATTCCTATGAGCCCAAACAACTCTACTAGGGGAGCAGTTGCTACCCACAAGACAAGGAGAAAAACAATAATAGCTAACATTGATATTGTACTTTAAGGTTTGCAAAGCCCTTTACTTTTAAGCATAAATCACCTTGCAAACCTCGAAGTGCTATTGTAAATGTTGGCAATTATTATTGTTGTTTTGTATTATTACTATTTTTATTATCCTTGTCTGGTGGTAAAAAATCTTTCCCAGTATGCAGTATGTCATAGCTGAGAACTCAAAGGTTTTTTTTTTCCACCTTTGTTGCCAAAAACTGCAATAAAAGACAGAGCCTTTAATAATAACACATATTTATATAACACGCTAGGTTCACTTTAAAGAGCTTTCTTCACCAGGAGCCTCTGGGGCAGCTCGCACAAGTATAATTATTCCCCTTTTTACAATAGAGAAAACTTGGTCCGAGAGGATGACTCATCCCAGGTGCACACAGCTAGTCAGTAGCTGAGGCCAGTTTCCAACACAGGTCTCCTGACTCCAGGTCCCTTTTCTTTCCATGAAGCCAGGCTTCCTCTGAAAGTTTTGAGATGAAGTTTTTTCCTTGTTTTGCTGGAGAGATCAATCCCAAACATAAAGAATTCAAACATTTGGAACCAGGAGAACTACAACAATATAAATGAAAGCAACACTAAGTCAGAATTCTGATTATTCACAATATCTTCTTGGTACCAGACAAACCATGAGACAGGCAGGCTCCTCTCTATTGGGGAGGAACAAGAGTGCATACTGTCTTGAGGTCATCACCATCTCTGGGATCAGTCACAATCACCTTGTTGGTGTGTTTGAATTGTTTTTCTTTGGAATAAGGGAGAGCTCTACAGAAAGGGGATGGTTTTTGGAGGAAATGATATTGGTGTAAAATTCAAAAGCACCAATTATCACTTTTAAAGGCAGACCTCTATAAGATGATGCAGTGTTATTTTGTGAGTCATGTCTGACTCTTCATGACTCCATTGGTGGTTTTCTTGGCAAAGATACTGGAGTGGTTTTGCCATTTCCTTCTCCAGCTCATTTTATAGATGAGGAAACTAAGGCAAACAGGGTTAAGTGACTTGCCCAGGGTCACACAGCTAGTAAGTGTCTGAGGCCCAAATTTAAACTTAAGACTTGTGACTCCAGGCCCAACGCTCCATCCATTGTGCCACCTAGCTACCTGATGCTGTGTTAAAAGAGGTTAAAAAAGGGTTAATGACTGAGGGAAAGAAAGTACTGAGTTCTCCCCACTCATGACACCAATTTGAATTAGTGTTGTTTCTGCAATTTATGGAATTTTTCTTTTAAAATGAAAAGAAGAATTGGTTAGATTCTGCTACCTGTTTTGTTTCTCATATGTAGGGCAAATGCCTCTTGAAATAAGTAATTCTGTAAAAAGATTAACATCCACACCAGGTAGAGGAGAAGGAGAGAGAGCCTTGCACAGAGAGAACTTGCATAACCAAGTTAGATTTATTGGAGGATAAATAATTGACCACAGTTGACCAAGGATTCAGAAGGGCCAATGGGCTGCCTGTCTCAAGTCTCTCCCCACCCCAATCCATCCCCCATTCAGCCACTCACAGTCCCATCATGTTATCTCCCCTATTCATTAAACTCCTGTAGCTCCCTGTTGCCTCCAGGAACAAATCCAAAATACTCTGTTTGGCATTCAAAGCCCTTTAAAACCTTTCTCCCTCCTACTTTTTCAGTATTCTTTTACCTTACCACCCTACACAAACTCTTCCATCCAGTGACACTGGCGTCCACTCTGTGTCTTGGCTTAGAGATTTTCTCAGGCCTCTCAAGCTGTCCCCCATGCCTGGAATGCTTTCCCTTTTCCATTCTGACTACTGACCTTCCTGGCTTCCTCTGAGTCCCAACAAAAATTCTACCATACATGGGAAGCCCGTCCCAACCCCTCTTAATTCTAGTGTCTTCCCTCTGTCAATTATTTCCTGGGTTGTTGCTTTTCATTCTCAGAGGACCAAAATGACATCACTATCTTGGGGTCAAGGTACAGCTGATCAGACCAACATGAGCTCAGAAGGCTCCACCACAGGTGGGGCACAAATAGTCTGTGTGAACATTTGAAGTGGAGATGACTCTAAAGTTGCACATCTCATGTTTATTTTGAGCTATGACAATCTTGCTTTGCCTTTTTTGAGCACAGTGGGCATGCCACACTGGGTGGTCCTGTGCCAACGTCTCCCATGTCTTACAACTGATTCCGAATTATCCTGTATGTAGCTTACTTTGCATAGATTTGTTTGCATGTTGTCTCCCCCATTAGATTGTGAGCTTCTTGAGGGCAGGGACTGTCTTTTGCTCTTTCTGTATCCCCAGTCACTTAGCATAATACCTGGAGTGCAATAGGTGCTTAATAAATGTTGATTAAGGGGCAGCTAGGTGACACAATGGATAGAGCTCCAGCCTTGGAGTCAGGAGGACCCGAGTTCAAATTCGACCTCAGACACTTGACGCTTACTAGCTGTGTGACTCTGGGCAAGTAACTTACCCCAATTGCCTCATAATAAATAAATGTTGATTAATTGATTAAAACAGGGATGCTGAAAATCTTTGTCTCTGTCCAGCACCATTGGATATTGGGGTGAGGGGATGTTAAGGAAAGGGTAGCAGCTCCCAAAGATGACCTCTCAACTTTCCTCTTTGGTATAGGAAAAGCCCCATCTCTGCATATGCTGGTCAGTTTTCTTTATTTCCCAGGGACTATAGGGCAGGGATCAGTGGGAAAGCAAGGTGTTACCTAGATTTTCAGCTCCTAGATTTACACTGTAGGAGTTGAGCATTGTGGCTGGTTGGGGGTGAGGGAAAAGAGAGACAGGGGAAGGAGGGGGAGATACATATTCTATGGCTATCTTTGGGCCTGTTCTCATAGAGATAAGGGCCTATTCTCCATGGTCTTGCCTGAAATCTGGAAACATGCCAGAATACTAGGACCCACTCCTCTGCACAGGTAGTTATGAGCTCATGGAGAACAAATGTGCCAAAGTTTGTTCACGGTCTGAATTTTTTAAAATAGAATTTTTATTGATGTCTTTTGTTTTTATATCACTTAGGGTTTTTTTCCCATTTTTTCTTTTTATACTAAGCTTAAACATCAAATAAAATTAGCATTTCCACATACAGTATGGAATAGGAGATAATTGTGCATGAAGCTGTGAATCTCTATTATGTAGAGCTTGCTTTTATATTTTTTAAAAGTATCATAAATTCAGCATCAAAATTATCCTGCATATCCTTGACTCCTTCTCACAGGCTGAATTTCTGATATCACCTTTAGCTCTTCTGACACAATCTCCATCCTCAAAAGAATGCTGTAGTTTGTAAATGAGCTAACATTTTCTCCAGGCTTTTTGGAGCTTCCCATGTTAGGGGTATTTTGTGTCTAGAAGATGGGCCCACTGGCAGCTGGGAGGGGTTGGAAGAGGCCTTAACACAGAGGGGCTAGTTCACATCTGGAGAATTTTGTTCAGTCCTCAGCATCCCATTTAAGGAAGGACACTGGTAAGTTAAAGAATTTCTAGTAATGGGCAACTAGGATTGAACAGAGTTTTGATCATGCCATAGGTGGATCTGTTGAAAAAAACTAGGGTTATTTAGCTTGGAGAATTGTTGTTCATCCTTCATTCTAGAAGAGGACCAATGACATCAGGAGGGTGATGTCTTGACTTGCAAGTGAATTGGATTTAAGTGAGGCAGGACTGTGCAAAGTCATCAGCCTCACTCTCTCCTCCAGAGCCATCCAGGTCCAGTGGCAAGACATAGGTCAAGATGACTGGTGGTATGGGGCAGCTAGGTGGCGCAGTGGATAGAGCACTGGCCCTGAAGTCAGGAGGACCTGAGTTCAAATCCAACCTCAGACCACACACTTGACACTTACTAACTGTGTGACCCTGGGCAAGTCACTTAACCCCAGTTGCCTAAAAATTAAAAAAAAGATGACTGGTGGTGTCCCTGGATGCAGTGGGAGACCTTGGCCTTTTTAAATTCTTTCCCTAGAAAACAGAAGACTTGGTGAGATATGAAAGCTGTCTTCCAGTATCTGAAGAGCTGTCCTGTGGAAGGATTCAGATTTTTATGCTTGGCCCCTGAGGGTAGAATTAGGACCAATGAACAGAAATTGCAACAAGGCATTTTGCTATTTGATGTAAGGAAAACCTTTGGGACAGATTAGAGCTATCCAAAATTGGAATGGGCTGCCCTGGCTGGCGCTACATTTCCCCTCACTAGACATCTCCAGGCAAAGACTAGAGGACCACTTAATCTGGTATTATGGTGATGAGATTCTTGTTCACATACAAGTTCTTCTGGAGTGTCTCTGAGGTCCTTTCCAACTGTGACTTTGTGACAAGAAAGGATGCCGTGTTAGGGAGTATGAGACTGCCATGCCAACAAAACAGCAAGCAACTTTGTGAGAACTATCCTCTCTAGCACTCACCCAGGGCATCCAGTAGAGACAAGTAGAGACCTCCAAGTATGTTAATGTTTAGAGAAATGATTCTGGGATTTGTTTTGTGTGTACCTTGGGACTTAATGGGGGCTCATTCATGGAATGAATGAGACCTTACAAGTCACTGAGTTCAAATCTCTCATTCTGCAGAGGAAAATGAGGTCAGGACAGGTTAGGTGATTTTCCCAAGGGTTCAAGACTAGTAAATCCATTCAATCTTACTTTCTATCAAGTGCTCCTTTTATCATACAGCTATGGAATTTCTGGGGGTTCTGTCCTCTTTCTCTCCATAAAACTATCTTCTGTGATATTGTGAACTTCCAAATGCTCACAAATGGGAAGTTACTGTCAATATCTCAGGTGGTACAATAGAGAGATATCCACAGGCTTTTTGGGCAGAGCCAAGAGAAGTGAGAAAGTCACCCCAAAGATACCCAAGTCTTTCAGGGATCTGACATAAAGGTTACATAAGCCCTTTAGGTTTACCATCCTACATAAAATTTTAACCAGGCAGTAAATGGACAAGATGTTCTAAGTGAAATAAATCAAACCTACTGTCATCGGTGGGATTCCCGAAATAGCTGCTTTTGGTTCAAGGTACTCCATGAGTCCACATCCACTAAATTTTATAGCTCCTGAGCCCTCACTGATGTATTTACTTTTCCTCTGGTCAGCAAGAGGACACGATCATTTCAAAGCAAAGGCATCTAATGAAATAGTATATAGAAAGATTTATGGCAGAGCATTCCCCATAAATGTGGGGTACATTCTCCTACAAATATATTATCAATGGAGAGAGTGACCAAGCATAAGGCTCCCAGGTGAGGGGCCTCTACATGGGGAATAAATGTGTAGGTGCCACCCACATTTCCAACACTACCTCATCCTTTAAGTCTCTTGGTGATGAACTCACACTACCGTCACTAGACTTGCTCCTCCCTGTTCAGAATGTTTCTGCTGATCAAATTGCTCTGATGGGTTAATAGGGGACTTCTTCTTGTTAGGCAGGGTATCTCTGTTGGGTATATTGCTCCAATGGACTCTTCTGGTCTTGCCACATAATCCCTGCTGACACATTGCTCACCTGATCTCAGTCTTTCTGCTGCAATTTTCTGGGCTGACATCTGTGAGGACAGCCAAGCTATCTCAGCTTCAGTCTATTAGAATGCCCCTGACTAGTATATTTCCCTGATAAGGACAGGTTGACAGCTCTTTTAGTCATAACTCCCACACCCAGCTAACAAATACCAGGTAGAATGCCCTTGGGCAAAGTCTACAGTCTTTCCTTTTCAAACCTTATGTGTAGGAGAAGATCAAAGTCTCCTGTTACAGACAAACAACTAACATGGAATTTTGTGTACTCTTACATAGATCCTCCCTGTCTTCCAGGCAAATGAATTTGAGCCAAAACAAAGGGTAAGTTACAGAAGCATCAATAATCCTTTTTTCAGACAAACTGCTATCCAGCACACCTCCACCATCTTATCTGATTGTTTTAAATGCAAGTGAAAACTTTGCATGCATCTTTATCAAATATCATCCCACTAATAGATTCAGTCCAACTTTTTTTAACTTCAGTCTAACTTTTCAAGATCTTGTCAGAAATCTACCACTCATTGTGTTAGATTTCCCCAGGGCTCTCCAATAACAACAACAACAACAAATGTATTAACAATACACTTACAGGTTAAATCAAAATTATTAACGTTTTCTCCATTCCTTTGTTAGGTCTAGACAATCAACAAAACTACGTATAAACCCTGATTTGTAGCATTTGTTGTTATCTGAGGTGTAAGTACTCCACTGAAAATTTCACAAATTCCTAGAATCAGCTCCTCTAGGCTCTAGTACATGCCCTGGGTCTATCTCCCTCTCAACTTTATTCCATCCACAGATTTGATAAACATCGCAGCTATACCTTGATCAAGACAGCTAGGTGGCACAGTGGGTAGAGCACACAGCCTGGAGTCAGGAAAACACATCTTCCTGAATTCAAATCTGGCCTTAGATACTTACTGGTTATGTAACCCTGAGCAAGTCATTTTACCCCGTTTGCCTCAGTTTTCTCATCTGTAAAAATAAACTGGAGAAGGAATGGCAAAACACTCCAGTACCTTTGACAAAAAAACCTCAAAGGGGTTACAAAGAGTTACAAATAGCTGAACAACAACAAAAATTCCTTCATTTCCTTTTCAGGATTCTCACTAACCATCACTTTAATAAAACATTCTAGAATTTGCCAGAAATTGAAATCATGCTCTTTGGCCTATTGTTTTCAGACTCTGTTTTTCTCCTGGCTTTAAAAAGTTATAATGTTTGTTTTTCAATCCTGTGGCAGCCTCCCTCCCAATTAAATGGAATGTCTCCATTTCTCTCTAGTACTTTGGCCCTTAATGGCATTGATCATCATCTTGTGTCATAATTAGGAATGAATGAATGAATGAAAAAAGCATTTATTAAGTACTTACTTTGTGCTTAACAGTGGGATACAAGTAGAAAAATAAGACTGTCCCTGCTCGTAAGGAGCTCACATTCTAATTGAGGAGACAACATGTCTATGCAGTTTCATCTGCAAGTCAGATGGAAAAGCATGGTAGCCTTCACAGAGTAGTGGCAAGGCAGATGGTAACAAACCTTCTTTAGCATCATTTCAACACATAAAAACCATATGGTTTCTGATGCCAAACCATTTTGCCACATCAAAGATGTTGATAAGAACTCGTCTGAGTCTTCAGTAGTCTTTGCTATACACCATTATTTATGATACTACATAAGACCATCAAGGAAGAAAATGCAGGCCAAAAGGAATGAACTGATCTGGCCCGTGGATTTTTTGCACCATTATTTCTAGTAGAATGTAAGCTCCTTGAGGGTAGAGAATGTTTTCTTTTCATCCCTGTATCATCGTGCTTGTTACACAGTTGGTCTTTAAGGAATATTTGTTGAATTGAATTCAATAAGTATATAAATCAAGCCTTTCCTGGTCAGGTAGCATCTGATATACCTTACCTAAAAGGATAAAGACCTAAGCCCATTTAGGAACTACATAGTCCCACCATTTCACATCACTGTTGCAGCCCTGACTCCCTGTTTTCCACCCTAGTTCCCTACTCCAGGTCTGTTTTGATACATGAGATTAAGTCTTTGGGGTATTCATTTCCCACAGAAGCTGTCACTACGCCCAGCACTGTAAAAGGTCTTAGGAGAGAAGGAAGGAAATGTTGAACAAGCTAAAAGAGGAAACCAGGAAGGTCATAAAGAGATACTTGCATTTTCTACAACTTCTGTTTTCTTAAAAGTGAGTAGCCCTCCAAGAACGAGCTGTCAGCTGTTGTGACTAATTAGTGACTGGTTCTTTGGACGGAGTTCTTTCAAAAGACACTTCCAAGCTCCAAACAAACAAAACAAAACAAAAAAGTAAGATCCACTCACTGGAACATCTCTTTGTGGGAAGGGACAAAAGGGTAGAATGGCAGGCTTTGTGTGGTCATGTTTGGAAAAGGCCTTTAATAAGTTTTTTCAGCGACAGGAGACATTTTAAAGAAGAAGGAATACAAAACAGCTGGGCAAGGTCACATGGGCTTTGCTCATCTCATTTGACTGCTTGTCCTTGGAAATGAAGCAGACCAGGAGAAAATAGAAAAGAGTTTGCTGGAAACTCATTTAGTCACATTTATTTTTGAAATAGAAAGTTTGTTTTCCCTAGTATGTATTTACCCTGAAGTCTGTGGAGATACAGTAGAGTCCTATTAATAATTGCCAGTACTTATGTAGTCCTTTACATACATGAACCTCCCAGGCCAGCCCAGGTCTCTCCCGTGTAATGCTCACAAAACTCCAAATTCAAAATATTCTATTTGTCCCATTCAAAGCCACAGTTTATTAGCCTCAGCCACTGTGTTTACCTTTACTAATCACCCAAAGGCAAAAATTCATTCAAAGGAACTAATGAAATAGCACAGGAAAAAAATCAGCAATAGAACATTTTCTCCGTAAACCTGGGATGGAATCTCCCACAAATATGCATAACGTCACTGAACAGAAGGGACACACGTAGAGCCCATGCACAGGCAGTGTCAAATCTAAACTAGAAGAGTGAGGTAGTTGTCTTTCTTCCTTCAGAACTCTCATTCCTACCTTTATTATGTTATTTATGACCAGCAACAAATTGCCCGGGTTTAAGTTTTTCTATGTTTGATTCCTCACGCCAACCTATTAGATAGTGCAGGTATCATCATTCTCATTTTGCAGATAAGGTAACTAAAGTTCTGAGGTTGTGACTTGCTCCTATGAAGTACTGGATGCAGAATTTAAATTCAGGGTTCTCTTGACAACAGATTCAGTGTGCTTCATACCAACAGTGATGCCTTTCTAACTAGTACTGGCTAAACAAGATCTGACCTGGTTTCCATTCTAGCCCACTTTGGAGTAACTTCTGTAAACCTAGCCTTATCTCAGAGAATGAAGGTTTTAGGAATTCTTAGACTTTATTTAGGGCACCTCTGTTCTACCTACTCTGGTCAATTATTTGCTGATCATGAACAAAGCCTATTCATGGTGCCATGGGGTTCAGGGCACCCAGTGATGTCATGGAGTGCCATTCCTTCCTTTTACCAGTAAAACCTAGAACTGGTTTCTTTAATGTAACATACTATTTTATTATTGTTTTGTTCCAACTACATCTCTAGTTCCCTGGGTGCCCTTGGCAATAAAACTAAGCAAGACAGACAGACAGAGACAAAGAGAGAGAGAGAGAGAGAGAGAGAGAGAGAGAGAGAGAGAGAGCTGTTTGTCCTTTCTCCCTTGCCTTGTTCCCTTGAAACACTTCTTTATGGGGAGTTTTGTTGGTTAGTTTTAAGTTTTATCATTAGATACTACAGGTGTAAGATATATTTGAGTAGTTGCTATCTAAATAGAATGACAGCTCAGCTTGTGGGTGCCATGGGTAGATTTCTGGTCTGGGATCTGATCCACTCTTCCACTCTTTTTAAAAGGAGACTAAACTTCCACCTTTGAAAGGAATAAGGAGCACTGGCTCCTTCCCTTGCTTATCTACAAGTGGGGTATTGGGCTACAATTACATCTGTCTACCATACCTCAAATATTGGTAGTCTAGTGGTTCAGAATGAAAAGTGCTATCCATGATAACATTCAAGAGGAGAGTTATTAATAACTTAATATTGCCAGCTTCATTCCCTCCCACCAAACACTGGCTTCACAAAAGACCATAACTGTCTTTAATAAGTGAGTAAACCCATTTATCCAAGCAAAACAGTAAACAGAAGTTGGTGAAGCTCTCATATGTTAAGTCAGACCTATATTGTCCCTTAACCTCTAGGGCCTGACACCTAGGGACTGCTGAGAATGGACCCCACCCCCTCTGCTGGTTTGAGCTGTAAGCTCCTTGGCCTTTCTTTGTATTTCTGGCACTTAGCACAGTGCCTGACATATACATAGTAGGTGCTTAATAAATAGATGAACTATGACCAACTGCAATTCCAAAAGTTTAACCAACCACCTCCAGATAGAAAACTGATGGACTCAATACAAATTAAAGTATATTTTCTTTCTTTCTTTTTTCCTTTCTTTTATCTTTCTTTTCTCTTTCCTTCTTCCTTTCTTCTTTTCATCCTTCCTTCTTTTCATTCTTTCTTCCTTTCTGTCTTCTTTTCTTCCTTCTTTCCTTTATTTCTTCCTTCTTTTCATTTTTTTCTTCCTTCCTTCTTCCTTTGTTGACATGACTAATTCAGGGATTTGTTTTGTATGACTATACATATTTGTAATGGATTTTGTTTTTCTTTTTTCCTTCTCAATGGGTGGGAGAGGGAGGGAGGGAGAGGGAATTTGGAACTGAAAATAATACTGATTTTTTTAAAATGCTAGTTTATTAACTGACTGAGGCCTTATCTCATTCCCAGCTAAAGAATTCTTTTATTCACGTGGATTCTTTGGTATATTCTAAACAGTCTTAGGTTAGAAGGGCTAGCTAAACTAAGAAATCTAAGCTAAAAGATACCCTCCCTTTTGAAAGCATTCAAGAAAGTCTCTCTCCTTCTGAAGCCCAGTTAGCAGCATTAGATTAAAGATATTTGAGAGGTACCAGGCAGATAATAACTGAGATCCATAGAGGTTAAATGAATTTCCTAAGGTCATGGAGGTAGAAGCATTGAGCATTGTGAAAAGCCCGAGAACCAAGAGTCGATTTCTGAGGTCCAGTTGATGAAGCTGCCTCTGCCTGGGATGTGATTACCCTGGGCTCCACTCTGTGTAGGAAACAAACCAGATGCTAGTGTCAAGTTGCAGCCTGGGGACTGAGGAGCAAAGAAGAATGGGAGTTTCAGAAGCAACATAAGCCACAGTCTTGCTGTTTCCTGTCAAGGTCCCAGCCAGATATGACTTCGAAACAACTTGCTTAAGCTTTAACAGTTGTCAAAGGTCCCCAAGTTCTTGGCTGTGAGAAGCTTTCATCTGTGACCTCCAAGCTGTCTCTCAACGGAGCTCATTGGACCTGAAAGGGCATAAAAGACACAGTTCTGGGGCCCAGGGCTGGGGTTGGCTGATTCAGCTGCTATTTTGGAAACAGCATCAGTCAGAACCTGACCTGAGTATTTTCTCCAAAATGTTGTCATTCTATATTTAATATCTGTAAGTTGTCAGAGAAGGAATTTCTAAAAAGAGTAATAAGAAGGTAAAAGGACAGTTTTTTCTGCATGTGTTTTTAGGTTGATATTAATGATTCTGAAGCAGGAGGATGTTTAGTTGAGAACCAGGCAAGAAGTGAATTTTACCAGGAAGAGTATCTCGATTACTGCAAAAATATATATAAGGTTGGATAAAGTCTCAATCAGGAGGCAGTCTGTACTTTTTCTTCTGCCCTTAAGAAAACTTTCTTCCATCTTTGGTATGTCATCCTTCATTCAACTCTTCTTTTATAGATTTATTTGTCTATTAGTTTATTTCCAGATGTTGCCAGCTGTTACTCTCCAGTGAGTTCGAAGACTATGGTCCAACCTAGCAGTTATCAATTTGAAGAAGCCAGGCTCAGAGAATGGTAATCCATGTTCTTTAGCATATGTAGCAGAGATTTATCGGATATACTCCCCTAGAGCTCTGGGCTTGATCCCTGGACACTTCCAGGAAAACCTGTAGCTCAATCCTGGAAGGGTTTGACCTGTAGGGAGAAGGAAGCAAACCCTGAGTGGTTCCTTTATCCCACTTGTGACAGCAGCAACACAGCAGAGGAAAAATTCATTAAATTTGTTAAAAATGAGAGGAAGTCTTTGGCCCCACTCTTCCACTTAATGTGTGGCAAATGGCTCTCCCCTCCTTAAGGATAGGCTTATTTCCACAATTGGAAAACTCATTTTGCAAATGAACTCCCATTCATTCTTCTGTTGTCAACATTAATTATTGGTTTAAGTATAGAATAATATATAGAGAATATATATGTGTGTGTATACATACACAGCAAACACCCGTGTGTGTGTGTGTGTGTGTGTGTGTGTGTGTGTGTGTGATGGTAAGAGCAGTGGATAGAGAGCTGGGATTCATCTTCCTGAGTTCAAAATCTGGCCTCAGACACGTAACTAGTTGTGGGACTCTGAGAAAGTCACTTAACCCTGTTTGCCTCAGTTTTCTTATCTGTAAAACAAGCTGGAAAAGGAAATGGCAAACCACTCTAGTATCTTTGCCAAGAAAACCTTAGATGGGGTTATGAAGAGTTGGACATGACTGAAAAGAACTGTACATATAGAATGATACAGTAAATATTAATTAAGTGTTTTCTACAGTCAGAGCATTGGCTAGATGCTGGGGAAGGTACAAAGGTGAAATAAGTTGATATCTTATAAGCTAGGAAGGGGATAAGACACTCTCACAATATACAACATTGCATGATAAGTGAGTTAGAAAAGTGTAATACAAAGTGCTAGGTGGGATAGATTAGAATCACAAAATTTTTGGAGAACTGGCTCCCTGATTCTCCAAAGAAATACCCCCAAATACTTCTGTAAAAATAAGTTCCCTTTCATTTACTAATGAATTGAGGGGCTAACTTAAAAAAAAAGAGGAACTATTAGCTTGGTGAGTAGACATGCAAACAGAAGAACAATACATGATTTGCTTATTATTTTCCCCTACTGTATCCATGATATATAATTTTTTCAACTATGATTTTATCTGCTTTTGAAATGCAAAATGTTAGGCAACAACTATTCTGACTGAATTAAAAGCATTTTGTACCTTTCATTACACTGTCCTCATTCTGTATTTTTATTATGATCCTTTATATATATGACTTATTTTTTCCCCTAGACTACAGGTTTTAAGAGGACAGGAAGTTTGTCTCACTTTTATTTGAATCCTCCTAAGTGCCTAGCACAGGCCTATAAACAAAGGAGAAGATCTGGAAAAAATTTAAGGAAGAAATAATGGGATGCAGGCAAGGGAGCCATAAACCACTTAAGGCCAAGAGCAGGTTACCATTTCTACGTCCCCTGCTAATTTAGGACAAAATAATTATCTCTTTTCTCGGAAATATAAAAATGTTTGAAATGATGATGGGATCTTCAAAGACAAGAAACAGTTAAGAAAAGAGTTTACATTTCGTTTTTTTATGTTCAATTGTATCTTTATTTTGTTAAATATTTCTCAATTACATTTTTGTGTAAATAGTATTTTATTTTTTCCAATTGCATGTAAAGATAGCTTCCAACATTCATTTTTATAAGATTTTTGAGCTCCAAATTTTTCTCCTTCCCTCTTCCCCTAACCCCCTCCCCAAGACAGCAAGCAATCTAATATAGGTTATACATGTGCAAACATGTTAAACATATTTCTACATTAGCCATGTTGTGAAAGAAGAAATAGAACAGAAGGGAAGAAAAAAACAAAGAAAGTGAAAGTGGTATGTTTCAGTCTGCATTCAGACTCCATCAGTTCTTTCTCTGGAAGTGAATAGCATTTTCCATCATGAGTCTTTTGGAATTGTCTTGGATCACTGTATTGCTGAAAAGAGCTAAGTCTATCATAGTTGATCATCATACAATGTTGCTTTAACGTTTCATTTAAACAATATCTGCCCTGACATTCCTATTACCAGGATATTGGTTTGAGACTAAACCAAAAAGTTTTACAACTCCAAGGTATGTGAGCATCTCAGGATTCTGGCAACTCCTTTGGAATCTTCCATCTAAGAATGGACTGAGTCAAGCCCTCCTAAGGACACAGTCACATGCAGCAGCCTGGATTGTAGCCAAGGTAGGCCAATAGAGAGTACCTTACTCTGCTGAATACCTTTAAACTGGCCACAGGCTGTGGCTTATAAATATTCTTTAGCATTCCAAGAGGTTTTCAGAACTAAAATAACCATTTTAATTAACAACAACAATCTCAGGAGCTGTTGATTTGAGACCTAATCTATTAAAAGAAAAAAGAAAGAACTTGGTGCACATACAATGGTTCCCAGACCTTCTGACTTGTTCATTTATAGTGAAAGGTTAAAGCACATTGGCTAGATGTTCTGTTCTCTTTGTACTTTGTAAATAAGGACTGTGGGGGATTTTTTTTTTCTGTCCTCAGGCTTTGAAATCTGTATTGATTGCTCATTTGAAACACACACACACACACACACACACACACACACACACACACCAGTGTGCTGATGGCATCACATGTTGCTGTCTAAGAGAAGTGAGTTTAGGTAAGTGTGCTGGCAGGTCTGCCTGAGTGTTAATGTCAGGACTGGGGAGTGGTGGTTATTATACCCTGGACCATCATTATTATCAGTAAAGTAGCTAAATTGGGTCTTCCACATCCATGGTCTTGTTTTATCCACTCTTTCCCCTTAGACTAGCTAATGTTGTGACACTTTCCTTCTTTTTGGAGTAGCAATCCCTGTTCTCAGGAGACAATCTAAAAAGCTCACTCCCACTAAGATATGCATGGCTAGAGGGTAAACTCTTCCTAGGAAGATTTGCTTATTAATAAGGAACAAAAAAGTGAGAAATTCCAGAAATCTGTTAGCTAGTGATAGAGATATTTGGGGGGGAATCAGTGCCCCTAAAATCATCATAAAGCAGTGGCTAAACAGCCCTCATGTGTAGACCATGAGTTCTTAACTTTGTGGGGGGGGGGTGGGAAATCATGGACCCCTTTGGCAGTCTCAGCAAGCCTATGGATGCCTTCTGAGAATGAGCTCAAATGCCTACTAGAATACATAAGATAACAAAGGAAACGAAAGGAAAATGAAAATAAAGATTTCCTATTCAAGTTCATAGGCCCCCATAAATTGGCCTAAGGAACCCATGAGGATTTGTGGTCACCAGGTTAAGAGTCCCAACAGTAGAAAGAGTATTGTCCTTGGAGTGAGAGGACGTGATTGCTAATCCCTATTCTTTCACTTAATATTTCTGTGAACTTGGTCGAGTTATTTTCTCATTTATCAAATGAAGGATCGGACGACCTTTGAGATCTTTTCTATCTCTAGAGGCTATGTTTTTCAGTTGGTATAAATCTAGTATATGTATATTAGATTTATACCAACTGGCAGATAGATAGATAGATAGATAGATAGATAGATAGATAGATAAATGGATAATGTGTGTGTGTGTGCATGTGTATTCCAATAAAACATCAGGAGGGTCTGTATCCAACCCCATCCAAGGTAATACTGTTGCAATATACCAAAAGGATCTCACTGTAATGCATTCTCACAGCGTGGAAGCTCAAAAAGACATTGTTGTTCTCTTAGAATTCCTCAGGAGTAGCCTGAAAGCTGACTCTGGTGAGCCTCCTACCCAGAACGCCCTCCATGCTTTCACTCGACCCACCCACACTCAGCCAGCTTGTGATATTTGGCCTAATCTTACTTTCTCGGAAGCTACGGAACAAAACTGCCAATTTGAAAGGGACAATTTAGTGAATTTTCTACACAGTACTCTCCCAGGCTCATGATAAGTACAGTACATTTACCAACCCACGGAAAATTCTTACCAAACTACCTCCCCTCCAGGCTACACATTCCTTCTCCTAGACTGTTATATATTGTTACCGCAAGGGCATGAGAACCAGGGGCTTTCTTCAAGGCTGTGCTACTGCCTTTGAGTTACATAGGGCATCTCGGGGGAGGAAGGGGGCCAGTTTCCAAACTGAATGCTTCCCACTCAGATTTCCTATACCCTTATCTTAGGTAACTTTCCACTGAAGGCAATATCTAGCCTTGGAATCAGAACACTCTGCCTCTGACACTTAGTAGCTATGTGACTGCAGGCAACAAACTTTTTTACTGGCAAGTTACTGTGGCTATCTGGGGAGGAAATTTACAGGCTGGAAGCTCCCCATTCTGATGTAGTCACTGCTGCATCCCCACACCAGAAAACAAAAATATTACCTACAGGGATTGAGGTCCTGGCAGGGCCCACCTATCTCCTCCAAAGGGAAAAGGCATCCCACCAGAGTCACCTTGACTCCACCTTGACATTCCTCCTCCTGTTTGCCGTGTTCTCTCTTTGACCTTGGACTTTGCATCTCAGAATTTATTTTTCAGTCCTGTTCCTTCAGTTAAGTCACCTTTGGTAACTGCACGTCTACTCACCCACATTAAACATCTATTAAATTCCTACTATGTACAATAACATTTATTATTCATTTAACAAACATTTATTAAGTGCTTATTAGGTGCAAGATACGTTATACACCATGTTTAATGATCTGGGAATACAAAAAAAATATGTCCCTGCCCTCAAGGAGTCTACATTCTACTGGTGGGAACATGAAGGAATGACTGAAAACACATTTATTAAGTGCTTAATACACGCAAAATACTGTGTTAAGAGCTGGGGATACACACAGAAAAACAAGACAATCCCTGCTATCAAGGAGTTCACATATTAATCAGGAGAGATGGTCTAAATAAGAGGTTTCAACTGCTAAAGTCTAAAAGAAAGATGAAATAAGAGTACCGCACCAGGGCATATGGTAATGCATCTTCTTCAGCGCCATTTCCAAGAACAAAGTCATATCTGCCTCTGAGGTTGTGTCATTTAACAAGGACTTTCCCAGTTCTGCAGTTGTAGAAGAGGCTGAGGAGTTGGGCAGAGGCCATTGCCAGGCTATGTGTCTACAAAGGTTGCTTTCCTGGATGATGGCTGTCAGGGCTGGGCACTGCCGGAGTGGGACAGCTCTTGGCTTTATCTGCCCCTACATGACAGCTGAAAAGCAATGGGTGTTGCTAGCAGTGAGAATGACACATTGCTCTGCTGTATGATGATGGCAAGGTAGTTGGAAAGTAAGGCTATTATTTCTGGGAGATACTGCCATTCCCAGAGCTCTTAGTAGAGGGTCCTTGACTATGTCGACCCGACCTCTAAGGGGAAGCTGTGGTTGAAGTGGTGACAGTAATTTGACCTGACCGGCACCTTTCATGTCCTGCCTCTCCCTTGGGGTGCCTTTCTGCTTTGTCTATATGTCCAGATCAGCATACATAATAGAAAGGAGGAAGTAATGAAGAATGTTGCTTCCTTGAGGGAGGGACTATTTCATTTTTGTTCTTATAAATAAAAATCTAACCCGATGACTACCCACATAGTTGGGTCTTAATAAATGCTTATTTATTTGCATTACATTGCACTGAATTTTATTGGGAGTGGTGGAGGAAAGGAAAGATACAGACAAAACACTCCAGGAAAATTTGAGGTGGGAGAGAATGCTCTGTAGCTGAGAGCTTCACAAAAGGTTATATGGTGGAGGTGTTCCTGGGCTGAGCCTTCCAAGAAGAGAACGATTCTGAAAAGGTGGCAAAGAAGAGGAAGTCTATTCCGGGCACGGGGAGACAAACTTTGTAAAGAAAGCAAGGAGGCAGGAGAAAGCATGATAAACAAACAGTCAGTAAATCTGGTTTGGCTAAACTGTAGAATGAGGAATAGGGAGGCATGTAGAAGTCTGGAAAGGGATGACTGAAACCAAAATGTAGACACCTTTCCCAAGCTGTTGTGGAGAGGTATAGGATAATAGCTTGAGAGGATGTATCCTGAATTGAAAGAGAAGTTTCTTAAGGATAAGGGAGGCTTGAATATGTTTTTAGTCTTTGGGGAAGGAGCCAGTAGATAAGGAGAGACTAGATATGAGGGAGAGATAATGATTAATGGGAGAAGTTTCCAAAAGAGAGGGAAACGGTGGGATCAAGGAGAAAGTAGAAGGGATAACTTTGACCAGAAGAGCTATCTAATCCTCTGAGAGTGGAGAGAAGAAAAAGAAGATGGCTTAAGACGAAGAAAGGTTTTGAGGTCTGGAGGAGGAGAGATGGGGGTACTTATAGAGGATGACTTCCATATTCCTAGTAAATCAATAGGCAGAAGTATCTACTTGGCGGGGGTGGGGGGGAAGGAGCTGAAGTCTTGAGAAGAGAGAGCTTTTAGAAGAGCCCTGTGGGGAATGCAATAGAAAGTACGTTAGAGATGAATAAAAAGATTCCTGCGTGGCAAGGGGAGGGAGGGAACATGATAGATAACATGAATTTGCAGTGGATTTTGTGTTTCATTTGGTGACTTCTAGTAGTATTCAGAGACTCAAGGGTAGGAGCAAAGTAAATAACAAGTAAAGATGACCTGGGGTTCAGAATAAGAAGAGCTTAAATAATAGCTAATAATAACAATAGCTAATATTGCAAAAAAGATAGGTAGGAAAGGGAGTGACCCAGAGGTCAGGATAAGAAAATGCCTTAAGGTGTACAAATTTTTACATATATTATTTCATTTAATCCTCACACTAACTCTGTGAGGTAGATGCTATTTTTTTAGGAAGATATCATTTATTTTTTTTCATTTAATAGTATTTTATTTTTTCCAATTACATGTAAAGACAATTTTCAACATTATTTTTTTAAAAAGATTTTGAATTCCAAATTTTTCTCCCTCTCTTCTTTCCCTCCCCAAAATGGCAAGAAATCTGATATAGGTTATACATATGCAATCACGTCAAACATATTTCTACATTAGTCATTTTGTGAAGGAAGAAACAGAACAAAAGAAAAAGAACACAAATCCCCCCACCAAAAAAGTGAAAATAGTATGCTTCAATCTGCATTCATAGCATATTCCATTATGAGTCCTTTGGAATTTTCTCAGATCATTGTATTGCTGAGAATAGCTAAGTCAATCATAGTTGATCATTGCATGGCGTTACTGTTACTGTGTATAATGTTCTCCTGGTTCTGCTCACTTCACTTTACATCAGTTCATGTAAGTCTTTTCAGGTTTTTCCAAAATCCTCCTGCTCATCATTTCTTATGCACAATAGTATTCAATTACATTCATATACCACAACTTGTTCAGCCATTCCCCAACTGATAGGCATCATCTCGATTTCCAAATTTTTGCCACCACAAAAAGAGCTACTGTAAATATTTTTGCACATGTGGGCCCTTTCCCTTTTTTATGATCTCTTTGGGATACAGCCCTCATAGCAGTATTGCTGAATCAAAGGGTATGCATACTTTGATACCCTTTTGGGCATAGTTCCAAATTGCTCTCCAGAATGATTGGATCAGTTCACAACTCTACCAGCAATGCATTAGTGTCTCATTTTTCCCACAACTTCTCCAACTAGCTGCTATTTTTATTTTTATTTTTTAAATTAATTTATTTATTTTTAGTTTTCAACATTCACTTCCATAAGATTTTGAGTTTTAAATTTTCTCTCCCTCCCTCCCCTCCCCCCTCCCCAAGATGGTTTACAATCTGATATAGGTTCTACTTATGCATTCATATTGAACATATTTTCACATTAGTCATGATGTAAAGAAGAATTAGAATTAATGGGATGATCCAACTAGATTCTATTTTTAAACCCATTTTCAGATGATAAAACTGAGGCTGAGAGTTTAAATGACGTCCCCAGAGTCACACAGCTAGTTGGTGTCTGAAGCTGGTTTTGATCTCAGTTCTCTAACCAAGTACAATACTCTATCCTCTATGCCACCTACTAGCGGAGGAACAAGGGGGCAAAGGTTTCAGGGTATATAATTAAGACTGTAAAGGGAAGAAAGTGGTGCTGGGACCAGAGATGCATTGGGAGAACAATAAGGGATCAAAGGACTGGGAATTGTGGGATAAAAAATAGGTTAAATAAGAGTAAGGGTCAGGCATATCTGATTTCAAATCTGGCCTCAGACACATAATACTCACTAGCTGTGTGACTCTGGGCAAGTCATTTAACCCCAATTGCCTCACCAAATAAATAAATAAGAATGAAAAAAAAATAAGAGTAAGGGATCTAGGAGGGTGCCATAGTGCACAAAGTGCTGGATCTGGAGTCAGGAAGACAGATCTTCCTGAGTTCAAATGTGACCTCAGACACTTACTAGCTCTGTGACCCTGGGCAAGTCACTTAACCCTCTTTGCCTCAGTTCCTCATCTGTAAAATGAGCTGGAGAAGGAAATGGCAAACCACTCCAGTATCTTTGCCAAGAAAACCCTGAATGGAGGCACAAAGAGTTGGACACAACTGAAAAACTACTGTACAACAGCAGGAGTAAGGCAATGGAAAAGATGGAAAGGCAGGAAATCATGATAAACATAATGGAGAAAGAACAGTTATGGATGATTGTGATGTATAAGGAGTGAGCATTCCTATGGTGGCTGAGGCAAAGTGGAGATGGAGCTCATGGGACCAGAGAATATTGATGGACTGGAATGCCAGGATGCTTGAAGGGACATGAATATTGAAGTCGCTACAGAGGAGAGCAGGGAGTGGGGTGAAGAAGACTGAATCAGATGTTGTCATTCTTGAGTAAGCATCAAGCATCGCCTGGGGTCCAGTAACTGTAACAAGGATCCAGACAAGGTGATATAATGCAATGGAGAAGTTGTTGACTGAAAATGGTAGAGAGAGAGTTTGCAAATATCATTTGGGAGCAGGAAGACTGTTGACTCATCTTCTTGACCCAGCATGCCAGGGGAACAGGAGAGAAGGAGTGGCTAGCAATGGAGAAGGTGGCAAGGAATAAATTGTCTTCAGGAGAAGACCCAATTTTTGTGAGTTAAACTATGACCTCCTACCTGCTTCATACTTTCTGTTTTGTTGAGGCTGTCCCCTCTGGATGAGTCAAGTTAATTGTCCTGTCTGTTATCTAATGAAATTGTTATCTAATGTTATCTAATGAAATTGCTCACCTGAGCCCCTGGTTCAAGTTTTACTTTTGACCTACCCTGGGATACTGACTTTCCTTACTGGGGCAAGTCTAAACCAACAGCCTACTAGTTTTGAGATGTCCTCAGTGACATGGGAGGGGAGGGAGGCTGGGATACAAACACCTTTATAGATGTTAAACATTAACATTATCCAGGTGCATACATTTTTCTGACATCTGCAGACCCTGCTCTCAAGCCCCTTCCCACCTAGGGAAGAAGCATCCCCAGTAGTCTCATCCCCAGTAGTCTCATCCCCAGGCTCACTCTCTTCTTTATGCATTCAGCTCATGCTCTAGCCTGGAAATCTCAATCCCGACCTGCCTTGACCTCAGAGACTTGGTTACTCCTCATGTCATCAGACTCCTGCCTTGTAGGTCTTCAACTTGCTATTAACCATAGTAAATCATTGACTGACAGGATCATAGATTTAGAGCTAAAAGGTCATCTAGATCAATTCTCTCATTTTATATGTAAGGAAACTGAGGCCAAGGGATATGAAGGTACTTGACCATGGTCACCCAAATAAGCAAGCAGAAGAACCAGGATTCAAAACCAGGTTCCCTAACACCAAATCCAGCAGTCTTTTTATGATTTCCCTTCTTTTCATATTTCCTCACCCCCCTACATTAATGTCTTGGCTCCTTGACTTTTAGCCTATACCCTAACATGGGATTTAGTACCAGATTTAGTGTCAGAAAATTCAAACTCTGCTATTTGTTATCTACATGACCTTGGGCAAGTTATTTGTTTCTCTTTGTCTCAGTTTCCTCATCTTTAAAATGACACAGTCATGGTGCATGACCTTGAACGTCTCTTCCAATTCTGAGTCTGTGATCCAGTGACCCGCCCATCTCCCCGTTCTAAGTGCTCATCTGACCATCTCCATCCCCGTGCTGCCTATGTCCTAGAGTGGCCCTTCCTTTTGCCTCTCCCCAACACTGACCACGACCATCCACACACAAGCTGAATAAGGTTAAAGGGCACACTGAAGTCGAAGAAAATCATTGGTTTCAGGAATGATGTGGATTAGCTGAGTTACTGGAATGCTGTCTCATGCTGCTCAGCTTGGCACAGTTCTAAAGCATTAAAGTGTCTCTCCCAGACCTTCCCTGTTTCTTTCCCTATTCCAGTCTCCTGCTCCTCCTCTAGTCCCAACCTTTGGGGTTTCAGGAGATAGCTCTGCTAAAAGCTGGCTCACTATCTACATTCCCAACCTCTCCCCAAGCCAAGTCTGTATACTTATCTTTATTAGTTGTAACTCTATATCGAGGACGCCTGTCACGCCCATGGTGTCCTAGATAGAGAGGTACACTTGCAATCAGGAAGTCCTCCGTATGAATCTTGAATAAAGCACTAGCTGTGTGACTCTAGGAAGTCCTTTAACCCTCAAGGGGCCTCAGTTTCCTCATCTATAAAATGAAAGGCTTGGGATTTTCCAGTTCAGGATCTATGGGTCAGTAGAATGTACCTCCTCCCAGGGTTGTGGAATTCTAACTAGATGATGTAGTTGATACATGTGGCTAACTTTAAATAACCATTATCAATGAGACCCATTATCTTCTCCTCTCATATGGCCACCGCCCTAGTTCTGGCTCTCAATCCTCGACTCTTCAAATAGCCTCCTAATTGGTCTCCCTATTTCCAGACCTTCCTGACTCTAATCCATCCTCCACACAGCTGCCAAAGTCATCTATCTACCTAAGGCACAGGTCTGACCATGTGATTGCTTTCCTCCATCCACACATTCTCCATTCAAATAGTACTGGTAACTTCCCAGACTCTGAATTCTGTCTCTCTCCTCTGTACATTTGCCTAGAGCAGAGCTTCTCAAACTTACTAGTCTCAACACCTTTTTACACTCTTAAAATTATTGAAGACCCCCCCCCGGAAAGTTTTTGTTTATGGGGCTTATATCTGTTGATATTTACCATATGAGACATTTAAACATCCTTGTGTTATTATTTATATTTAATATATTATCATTGTATTATTATTTATTATTATGAAAATATTTTGGCCCCTTCATGGCAATGCTTTTGTGCCCCTGGTCCGCTGGGGAGAGATTCCAATAAGTAAATTATTGAACTCTTTCAAGAAGATTGTAGCTTTGGCTAAATAGTTAATATTTAAAGGCCTTCACAATCTGACTCTAGTCTACCTTTCTATGCTTATTACACATGCCACCACCACCCCCACCTTCATACTCTTTTTTTCAATATAGCCAAATTAACCTTTTTCCTTTTCGTCCCACATAAGGCTTCATCTTTCTCTTCTGTGTCTTTACATAAGCTGTCTCCTTCCTCCATGTCAGGAGTGCACTCTTTCATGTCTCCACCTCTTAGAATCCAGAGTTACCTTCAAAGCTTGACTCAACTGCCTCCTTGAAGCCTTTCCTGATCCCACACCCCTACCCCTGCCATGCTAGGACACCCCTCCCCATTACCTTGTATTTATTTAAATGGATTTTATACGTACTTAAATGGATACAAGAGAATGTAAGCTCCTTGAGTGTAGGAATTGTTTTGTTTTTTAAATGTTTGCTTTTGTGCCCCCAATGCCTGGCACATAGTAGGTACTTAATAAATGCTTGGAATTAGTCAGTCTAGTACAACTCTCAAGAAAAACTAACCTGGATATAAACAAATTAAATATCAGATAGTACCTAAAAATCCTCATCTTCACCATGAACATCCAAAGCACTTACAAATTCCCTGGTGAGAGTTTTCCCTCTGGGAAATGCATATTCTGGCTGTTTAAATGTGCCAATAACCAGTGTCAAGTGTACATTTGGGAAATCAGAAATGAGCCCACCATTATTACTGCTGATGCTGAAAAGAAAAAAAAAAAAACCACGAAGGAAGAAACTGCTATAGGTAAATTAAATTCTAAGATAATCAGATTTAAACAGTTGAATCTGGCCTTGAGGTATCTTTTAGTCCTTGATCTTACTGGCAATGGAATTACATTGAAATTACTCTAGTAAATAAGTGCCTAGATTCTTTGGTGAGATCTCTATTTTTAGAGGTTTCCTAACTGAACCCACTCCCCCACTAGATTTTAAAAATCAGGATCTGTGCCTCATCTATCTTTGCCATCCCCAGCACCCAGCACAGTGCCTTGTGTATGGTCAGAAATGATAAATGTTTGTCAAAATGAAATATAGCTTCCTTGGTAACCCATTCCTTGGTAACTTGGTATAGTTAAAACAAACAAACAAACTTTGTAGGCTCTTCCTGATAGCTAATCTAAACCTGTCATACCAGACTCTAAGTCCATCCTCTCTGGTTCTCATACAAGTGAAGGACAATGGGTGTAAGCACCAGGGAGCATTGCTGCCCAGTTATGTGACCCCATCTGTTGATGAGGGCCAAGGTTGGCAATCCAATGCTAACCCTGGCAATTATGTGTTCTACTAAACACAAAGGAAAACTCCAGGGAAACAACAAGCTCTTTATGTTTCTTAGTCTCGTTAGGGTACTGGTGTGTTTTTTGTGGACTTATCCAGTTAGTCTCTTGGCTCAACCCCCACCCACTGCTCACTTCCCTTCCCTGTTGCACTTCAAAAGGCTTTAACTGAATCATCATGGAAAAATAAAGTCAAACACAGAAGCTTGGTTTGATTAGATGCATTCTTTAATAATGAGCAAGGGGGGAAAATGTAATATGACACCCAGGAGTTTATTGTTATTTTTATTATGCATTTATATAACATGTTAAGTTTCTCAAAGGACTTTACAACTGTTATTTCATTTTTTCCTTACAATATCCTTTGGTAGGGGCAGCTAGGTGGCACAATGGATAGAACACTGGCCCTGGAGTCAGGAGCACTTGAGTTCAAAACCAGTCTCAGACCAGACACTTGACCTTTATTAGCTGTGTGACCCTGGGCAAGTCACTTAACCCCAATTGCCTCACCAAAAAAACAAACAAACAAACAAAAAAAAAACCAACATCCTTTGATGAAAATGCAATTATTGATCCCATTTTTTAGAGGAAGAAACTGAGGCTGAGAAGTTAATGACATGCTAATGTCACAACTTCTGTGTCTGAGGCAGATTTTGAACTCAAACCCTCTTGATTCCAAATCCAGCGCTATCCTCTACACTACCCAGCTGCCTTAACCATTCTATATTCACACCCCAAACTCAGATCTAAGTTCTAAGTTCATGTGCTTAGACTCAGACCTTTCCATCAGCTGTCCTCACCAGGAGCTGGCAATGTCTCCCAGTTGCTTTTCCACTTAGCAGGTTCTGGTAGGGTCACTGCCTAGTCCACTATGGAGCTCAGAACCTGGGGCATTGGGGCTGGCCTTTGTCTCTTCCTCAAGGGCAGTGACTGGCAATCTGGCTCTCCACGGTGATTCTCCCTCCCACTAGCTCCTCTTCCAGGCGCTCTGCCTCTCTTAGCTCCCCTCTAGTGCCTGCTCATGCTCAGAAGAAACAGCAGCCTCCCCCTCCTTGCCTTTTCTCCCAAAGTTGACACACTCCCCATTTCTTATCTAATTTCCAGCTCAGTCTTTTGTCTCCTCTGGAATCTTCTCAGGCAGAAGCTGAGTGAGCACATCTAACTTAAGAAGTTCTAAGGGCAGGATGAAGCCTCTGGCTCATTTTCTCCTCTTCTCTCTTCTCCCCCCACCCCCACTCCCATACAATGAAGTGAGGATGAGGCTACACAGGACTTTGGATCATAGATCCAGAACTGTAAACGACCTCAGAGGCAAATGAGTCCAAGCTTTCCATTTTACAAAGGAGAAGAAGGGCAAGAACTATCTCTAAGTGTTTGAGATGAGATTTGAACCTAGGTCTTTCAGACTCCGGGTCCAGCATTCTATCGACTACCCTAATGAGTAGCAGCAAATACTCTCAATACATTTTATCATATAATACAACTGAATATAACTCAAAGTCATCACTGGATCACCTTCCCTAACCTTCTCCAGCCTAAACCACAAAAGGAAGAGGAGCAAATGGAAAACTTTATTTATTTTTTTTTGACATTTTTCTCAGTGTTTGAGAAGTAGGTACAAACACCAAGCTGTGTTCCCCTTCTTCATGCAGATGGGAGGCCCAGATCTGTTCTTATTGCAAACCTTTCAGAAAGAGTCCTGGATTGCCATGTGATTCTCCAACCCAAGCCTTTCCTGTCAGACTCAAGTGAACCAGCATCTACTAGTTTACCAAGCTGAGCTCTTTCAGAGAGCTTGACGCCACTCTGTATGGACTCAGAGAAGAGATCTTCCCTGATCACAGAAACACAAGAGACTGACAGGTTAACTGCTGATGCTGAGATGGATAAAGGGGAAAGCAAAACTCATGAGACATGTTCTTCTAGCTTATGGGTCTGTTTAAATTACTCTCTAACTTCTCTGCAGCATTAAGATCGTGCAATGCTAAAGATGGAAAATTAAAATTCAACATATAAACATGTATCTCTACATGTGATTCATTCTTACTCTTCTCCCAGTCAGGAGAAAATTATCTTGTCATCCAGCATCTCCAGCTTTCTCCATGGAGAAGATTGAGAGGCTTCCTTTCTCAGAGGGCCCCTTCCCCCCCCACCCCAGGATCCTCCCACTCACATACTAGCAACATAAGTGAGGAAGAATGCATGACTTACATTCTTATGTTTTGGATAGATACATAAATCTCTTTTTAAGAAGTCCTGACCCAAGGCCACCATGACAAAACTGTATTCCTGGGGTATTTGGCATTGAGGAATTGGATAACCATAGATAATAAGCAAATATAACTTTTATCTCCTTCCTTGGGCATGAATAATGGGGCCTTGCTGACTCAGGAGTGGTACAGTGTGTGAAAGGAGTAGAGGGGTCCAATCAATCAACAAACAAGCATTTTTAAGCACTTACTAATTCGTTTTTCTACAGCACTTTAAGATGTACAAAGTTCTTTCCTTACAGTAACCCTATGAAGTGGGTAGAAAGCAAGGATTACTGTCCCCATTTTGCAGATGAGAAAATTAAGTTTCAGAAAGTTGAAAACTGCTATCCAGCCTTGCAATGCTAGTGAGTAGAAGATACAGCATCTGCACCCAGGTCCCTTGACTTTGGCTCTAGCACACTACTTAAAGGTAGTACCTACTTCCTGGGGCTGTTGGGAGGAGCAAATGAGATCATATCTGTAAAGTGTTAGACAAACCTTAAAAGACTATGCCAAGCAATTACAAGAGGGAAAGAGATCTAACATCCAAGGGATTCAGACCTCCCTGACGTAGAAGATGTCACCAGAGTTACTCTTTGCTGGAAGCTATGGCTTCTCGAGGGGGAGCTAGGTGATGCCGCAGTGCAGAGAGCATTGGGCTTGGAATCGGGAAGACTCATCTTCATGAGTTCAAATCTGACCTCAGATACTTACTAGCTATGTGACCCTGGGCCAGTCACTTAATATTATTTACCTCTGTTTCCTCATTTGTAAAATGAGCTGGAGAAGGAATGGCAAAACACTCCAGTATCCCTGCCAAGAAAAACCCAAATGGGGCCATGAAAAATCTGACATGCCTGAAACAACTTAAGAACTTCAGTGGCTTCTAGGAGACAAATGAAGAGAGAGGACATCTATGTGACCGTCAAATGACCATATTCCTAACCAGTCTATGCAGAATGAGGGGGGTGGGAAGGGAACAGAGAATGCCACTCCTCCCAGGCAAAGCTGCTGGGTGACTCCCAAATAAGTCCTTTAGCCTCATTTAACAGCTTTCTTTTCCCCCTTCAGTAAGAAAGGGTAATCAAGGCAATTGAATAGCTGGCAGACCTAAGAAGAGCACAGCTTTGAAATTGTGAAGCTGATTGAGCTGATGGTTCAGACTTGTTCATTCATTTATGAATAAATCATCTTATAACACTCATCAGATAAAACAGAACTCCTGGTCCCTGCACCAGATGCCTGGACTGGGGATATTTTTCCTGGCTCAAAAATACCTTCATGCTGGAATCAAATACAATTGGAACAGAATCAAAACATATAAGGCATTCTGAGATGAGTCGAACACACACAAAGGAAGCCCTTATTCAGTAACATACAGCGAGACCTTGGAGAGTCCCGGTGGTTTTTTTTTTCTGTATCTTATTGAACTAATGACTGGGACAGAGCTTAAGTCTTATTTCATGGAACTTCAGAGCTGGAAAAGGCCTCTGAGATTCTTCCTAAAAAATATAGAAGATATATTTGCAATCTGGCAAGGTGAGCAGACAGACATCCTGAGTGTATGTGTGTGTGTGTGTGTGTGTGTGTGTGTGTGTGTGTATGTGTGTGTGAGAGAGAGAGAGAGAGAAAGAGAGAGAGCAGACAGACAGACAGACAGAGAAACAGAGAGAGAGAGAATGAGAATACAATTATCTAAAAAAAGGGATTTTCCACTCTTTCTAGTCAAGATCAATGTCAAGTGGTCTTTGCATTTAGCCAGAATTCCCGGTAACCCTCTCCCCATTGTCACAGTGGAAGAACTCTTGAAGGACCCCAGAAGAATGAGCCCATCATAGAAGCCGAGATCTTGGCTACAGACGTGCCCCTCTCCTGGGATGAGGGCCATCCCCAAAAAGGGGAGTTTCACTGGTTCCTTCCTTTCTCCCTATTTCATTGTACATTGGTTGGTGAGAAGCATTCTATGATGGCTGTTAACTAACAATGCTAGTGCCTGGAGCAGGTTAAGGAAAGAAGCAGAAATAAACCTCAGGGAAAGAAAGTAATATAAGGTCCTTGAGGGCAAGACTGCCCCACTTTTGACTTGGTATCCCCAGCAATAAGCATCATATTTTGTACACAGTTAAATGCTTAAGTTGATTAATGAAAAGTCATTCACATTAGATGGAGGTTTATAGGATTATAGATTTATAGGCGGAAGGGACTTTAAAGGGCTTGTAGTCCAGCCCTTTAATTTTACAGATGAGGAAACTGAGGCCTACTGAGGTTCCATGGCTTGTCCAAGGTCACACAAGTAGTAAGTAGTAGAATCAGGATCTAGACTATAGAGTTAATGCAATACCAGCCTCACATCCAGAGTCTGGAGGTAGAGAAGGCTGCAGCATCCTATTGAATACAGAGGCCAGCATATTGCCCTTTTTTTGCAGAGAAGCTACACCCTGTGAAAAGCCCAGCAGCTGAGTGATTTGCCTGGCTCAACAGCAGCAACCCAGTGGCATAATGACTTACCTAGCTCAGACTGGCAGCACCCTCATGGCTAAGACACCTGTTTGACCCAACTTAGCAGCAAATGACCTGATCCTCCAAGATGCTGCCTCCTACAGAGGAGTAAGCCTAGCTGAGCTGCCTGGAGAAAGATAAGACATCAAGGCCCTACTGTTCCAGGACTGTGAATTACCTATAGATAGATGTGCTTTACTACCAGTATAATTAAAGTTCCCCCTTGAGTACCTCAGATTTGGAGGGAAATGTTTCCTAACTACTATTCTTGATAGGACATTTGAGCAAATGCCTTTGCTAAAGAATTGAGACTATTATCTGATTGTTAAAAAAAGAAACACAGTGGTAGGGGCTCATGATCTATGTGACCTTGGACAAGCCATTTAACCTCTATGAGCCTCAGTTTCCTCATCTGTAAAATTAGTTGTTATACTAGATGGCCTCAAAGGCCCCTTCCAGCTTTAAATCTATGATCCTAATTCAATCTAAGGCCTAATGAGTTTTTCCAACCTTTTATAGCATACCACAGATAATGTCTCTATGCTCTGGGAAAAGAATTAGGACCCCTGCATTCTAATCTAACTAAAAGTGTGACTTCCAGCAAGTTAGAACCCCTTTTTTTCCCAGGTTTCTCATTTAGGAAATAGGAATCATCCTTGCTGTACCTACTCATTGGACTTTTCTGAAGATTAAATGAATAACGGTTGAGCAGTATTTCTAAAGCTGTCCAAGCTCAGAGAATTATTCAGCCTATGAGCTTGGAGAGCTTTTTAAATACCACTGAGCCATTGTTCAGTGACAGAGACTAAGCACAGCTGGGATTAGGGATTTATGCAGGGCCTCACAACTGAAAATAATGCTTCAAGATACCTAATGTCTCACTTGGAGGAGAGGAGAGAAGTAGTAGGGAGACAGACGTGCACTCATGTCTACAATGATAAGTTACATATTTACATATACACGTAGTAATAGATCATGAGAAAAACAGTAGTTCAGGGGAAAGATAGGATAGAGTGCTTCACTTGGAGTCAAGACTCTAAGCCTTACAGTCTTGGATCTCCAAGATTTCCTTGGAGTTCCTGGAACTCCAGGAAGACCTGAATTTGAATCCTGCCTTGGACATTTACTAAGTCTGTGAACCTGTTTAAGTCACTTAATCTCTCTGAGACACAGTTTCCTCATTTGTAAAATGAGGGGGTGAATCTTAATGGTCTCTAAGTTTCTTCCCAGATCTAAATCTGTTACATTATAACTCAGGAATGAGAAATATTGGCCAAAAGTTTATAGACTACACAGGAGACTCATGACTACATAAGTCATGAATATTTAAGAGAAAATGCAAAGGTACCAGACAGGACAAACATTGAACAATGTCACCCACCCGAACATATACGTATATATATACATATATATATATGATATATATGAAATTGGCTATATCTTAACAGAAATAAAATAAACTAGCTGCCAATGTATGGGTCATTTCCAAAATAAACTGTTTGTGGTCAGCCCATTGACCTGCTAAGCTAGGGCAAAGATAAAAATCAACAGCAAATTTAAAAGAAAGGATCATGGTGATAAGGCATGGCTGGCAATTATAACCGCAACTTGATCTATCCAAACAAGTTTATTGCCTGAAAAAGATGAGATATGTATAAAGAAAAAGATATTGACAAGGAATATGACTGTTTTCAAAAGTTCACATGAAATTATTACCTCCAAGAGCACAGAAATTGCATCAGCCAGCAAATGCTTGATTCCTTGTCAGAGAGAAAGACCAACCCGTGTTTCAAGTATAAACTCATGGCAAAATCTTATGAAGGGGGATGGTGGCAGGCTAGAAACTGTAATGCCTCATAAAACACCAAGAACAAGTAGAAGGAAAAATGTTTACAGAAAGTTTGGCATATGATAAAATTGAGGCAGAGCATCCCCAGAGCATTTTAATATCATGCTGGAAAGAGGACAACAAATGGATAAAAGATGGATTAGATCTGGCAGCATTTCTGTAACACACTATTTTTATCATCAATGACAGTGGAATCACCACATTTGGGCTCTCATATCTCAGTCCCCAATGTGGTATATGAAGCAGTAGAAATGACTCTAAAAAAGACTAAGATTTCTATAGGGAAAGCAGCTAGAGTAGACCAAGTATACACAGAGGAAAGCCATGGTGGAAAAGACATCATTTCAAAGGCATTGACAGATCAAATCTCAAACTATCTGAAAGAGATGATTGGGGAAAATGATGCATTGCTATAAAAAAGCAAAATCAAAAGGACATTAGTAACTACCAACTCACATGGTTATTTCTCATTCCTAAAAAATCTTTATGAAATGATTTATATACATATTGAGGCTATCCTTAGTGAAAATATGAGAAGGGTACAGGTAGGCTTTCACAATTTTGTGCAGCAGTCTACATTTTTACAGTCACTCAGCTGTCTGAAAGTTTCAAAAATCCCACTGTGCTTATTTGTTTATTATTTTTAAAACACAGAATTTGGCTCAAGAGAGAAAAATGGAGTCTTCTCCTCTAACAAATGCACATATCACTCAAAAGCCCTAAATAGATGCAACAATAGAAATAATTCTTCAGTGAACCTCTGATTCTCTTTGTCAAGTGAGACAAAAGACAATGAGCTCGACATTTGCCAAAGGTGTTTGCCGCTGTCATGGAGGATGTCTAGTGAAGAATCCAAATTGAAGAGGGTTCCCGAGATATGGAAACCCAGATGTGGTGATTCCACTGTCACTGATGATGTCACTGAAATGCCACCACTAGTGAGGTCCTCCAGATGCTCTTGTTTGGAGTATCCTGGTGCTTGGCACAAAGAGTACACTGTCATCTGCAGAATCTCCCTCATTCAATTCACAACCACTCCAAAAAAAAGTTTGGTCTAACTTGATGCACTGGAAAAAAACAAATGGAGAAAGAAGGCATTGGGCATTGGACAGCTAGATAGCACAAAGGATTGAGTGCCAGGCCTGGAGTCAGGAAGACTCCTCTCTCTGAATTCAAATCTGGCCTCAGATACTTACTAGCTGGGTGACCCTGGGCAAGTCACTTAACCCTATTTGCCTCAATTTCCTCATTTGTAAAATGAGCTGGAGAAGGAAATGACAAGCTGCTCCAGTATCTTTGCCAAGAAAACCCTAATGGGGTCACAAAAAATGAGACATGACTGAAAAACAACTTAACAACAAAAAGAATGCATATCTTCCAAAATATGGCAAGCTATCGTATGGATAGCCCATTCTTTGGTTCATCGATACATATATCTTGGACAGAGAATGCAGATGGCTAATGAGCTAGGGCCAGAATTAAGGAAGAAAAAGGGAGATGGATGGATTGTTGAGGGGAAATTGAAGTGTTTTCAATAACCCCAAAATTTACCTTTAGTTTTAAAACCAACATTCTACCTGTTCTATCATATGGTTGTGAATTATGGAATACCACAACCTCTAAATGGGAGCAATTAGGTGGCACAGTGGATAGAGTGCCAGGCCTGGAATCAGGAAGACTCATCTTCCTGAGTTCAAATCCAGCCTCAGACACTTACTTACTAGCTGTGTGACCCTGGGCAAGTCACTTAACCCTATTTACCTTAGTTTCTTCATCTGTAAAATGAGCTAGAGAAGGAAATGACAAACCACTTCAATATCTTTGCCAAGAAAACCCCAAATGGAGTCATGAAAAGTTGGACATACATAACAGAAAGAGCTCAACAACAACAAAACAATCTCTAAAGCAGCAATACTGCTTATTACTCAAAGGGCACCAGACCGATACTTGGTGGGTGTAAAGAGGCTGCCACATAACCACGGTGATTTGTCCACTAGAAGAGATGTAAAAGAGATTATCCAGGAAATGGCCAGAAAAAGATTGTAGATGTAGAGCTGGAAGGGACCTTAGAGATTATCAAGTCCAAGGGCTTCACTTTCCCAGTAAAGAACATGAGGCTGAGTGAAAAATGACTTGCCCAGGGTCATATGATTAGTCAGTATCTATTGATAATAGATCTACAAATCTAAATTTTCCAAGGTTTTTCTTCATGTTTTTGTTTTTCTTTCACTGCTTTTGATTGTTTATGAAGTGATTTTGGTCACAATCTTCATTTCGAGTGCCCTTTGAGTGAATTAGGACCTGTTAGGGGAAGACAATGAGTTGTCTCCGCCTCCACTTCAAAAGGCAGTTTAGACAACATAAATAAAAAGATCACTAAAGGGAAGATGAGCTCTGAGTAATTGAAAAACCAATAAGGGTCTCGGAGAACAAATAATGAAACATGTTCCTTCTTCTCTGAAGATGCCGTATTGGGTGGCTTGGCTTTATGGTCTTTGCTACAAGGGATGCTTCCATTTTGAAAGGGAAAGACGAGAGGGAAATATTTCCAGAAGTGATGGAGATTTAAAACAAAAGGCCCCAAAAAAGCTTTTTTTCCAAAAGGCAGTTTAGAGGGTTTAGAGCAAAGAAAAACCAGAGATCACAAAGATTCAGAGAGGGGTGTGGCTTAGGCTAGAAGAAACTAAGGGTATTTTTGAAACAGGTTGAATAAGGGAGGGATATTTAAGAGGTAATTAACATTTGTAGAAATGGAATAAAATATTCATCATGATCCAACCAAATGTCCTTTTATCGATAATATCTATCGATAATATCGATAATATCCATTGCCCTTATACTCTTTGCCCCCCACCCTACCCCATCAAAACCTTTCACTACCCCATCAAAAACTTTCACTAAAAGGGGCTATGAACACTTACTTGCATATCAATCATTTATTTTGTTGTTGTTCAGTTATTTTTTTTTCATTTGTGTTGACTCTTCATGAGTCTTTTTGGGGTTTCTTGGCAAATATACTAAAATAGTTTGCCATTTCCCATTCATTTAACAAATGAGGGAACTGAGGCAGAGTTAAGTGACTTGCCCAGGGTCACACAGCTAGTAAATGTCTGAGACCAGATTTGAATTTAGGTCCTCCTGTCTCCAGGCCCTGCACTCTATCCACTGTACCACCTAACTGCCCATATTTGGGATGAAATGCTTTGTTTCTTCTTTTAAAAAGGAATTTTCAGGCATCTGAAACAAAGTAGTAAAGACCTTTTGAGCACTCCTGAAGTCATCTTGGGTAGGTTGTTCCCCATATCCCATACATAAGTTCCTGCTCATATCCATCAACACCATGGCCTCCCCACTGACCACCCATCTAGTCCTCACCATACCATTAAAGTGCAGAATTCAGTGAGTCCTCAAAACCACAACTTTCACATGATTACTTTTGGTTCCTGGACATGTGGGCAGGTGGTTATTTTCATTGTGATTTACTAGACCTCTTGAGCAGTTCTGAACTCCCTCAGTTAACAAAGCTCAGATAGTCACGTCCACAGAGGCCCCATTTAATATGCCTTACGCTGAATCTAAATAGCCTCTTAAATAATATTCTTGAACATTTATCCTCTTCTTCTACCCCCTCCCATCAATCTTATAATGAAACAGCTTTATAATCCTTACCCCTCATCTTTAATGACCACTTTTTGTCTTTTTAAAAATCTACAAACTAAATCTTTTGGTGTGTAGTGAGTTCTGCCTGGAGCAATAAAAAGACTTGCAATTATATTGACATGATGATGGAGAAGTATCCTGGGAGCTGCAAACAGTGGCAGTAAACGAAATGCTGCATTATTTTTCACCCCACCCCCCCCCCCCACCCCCTGCAGCACTCAGAGAAAAGTAGCTATTATTAAATTCACTAAAAGCTCATGGCCAGGGCAGTTGTTGGAATTTTTAGATGCACTGTATCACACTTTCTCAAGTGTTTTCTCCAAATTATAGCACATCAGTAAATGACCTCTCCCTCTTTGCTCCCAAAGGTTTTGCCATTCTGTATATATTCCATTTCTATTAAGCAAGGGACCCCACAATGGCCCCCTCAATTCCCCCTAACCTCTGAAAAAGAAGTTTTGTTTTAAGGAACAAGAACCGCATTTTTTTTTCCTTCTATGTTTTTGGTTTAGGTTTTGAGCTAGATCACCATTGATGTATGTGCAAGGGTCCACTCCCTCCCGAAATGGTTTTGCTAATAGAATGATATTGAACAATGCACACACTACCAGAGTTCGTTTCTTTCTTCTGCTTGGGACACCCACCCCGATATGACAGCAGGCAATGGGAGTTCCTACTTCTTTTCTGGAAAACACTGGCTTCTCCCTCTCTCTTTTCTTCAGGACATCTTTCAGTGCTGATCAATATAATTATGACAATAATGCTTTCAGGCCATTGTCAGAATTATGCAAACTCTGCTTTTGACTGTCATTCATTCCATTCTCTTGTTCTTAAATTATCCCGTAGTTAATATCAGCTGGCTGGGTATTTTTTTTCCTTTCCTTTTGCCCTATTACAGTTAACATTTCAAAAGGCATCCTCAACATCCAGAAAGCAGAAGCTCAAAGACAGAGATATTTTTTCCCAATAATAAAGGTTTTACGTCCAGTGGGGGGAAAAGAGCATTGGTCACGTTTTGGTCTTTTTTTCAAGAGATTACAATTTGTGGTGCTGCAACGATTTGCATTTTTGTTGCTAATTGAGCCTGCCATTGGTGCAACTCACCACTTTTGGGTGCAATTACTCACTTGTGGGAGCAATTAGATATGAATACAGCTCTTCATGTGCAGCTAATTGTGACCATACAAAAGGCGGCTGGGGAGGAAAATTTGGCTCATCAAGGATTAAGTCTAACTTCAAGCATGTGACAGCTACAACAAGGATGAGTGGTATGGACAGGATGCTGAAAATTGTGTCGTGTTTTACATGGCTAAAACATTTCTTACCCTGTCTGCTGAGATGGTACTTTTATTTTTTTTATTTTTAGGCAATTGGGGTTAAATGACTTGCCCAGGGTCACACAGCTAGTTAGTGTGAAGTGTTTGGTGCGAGGTCAGATTTGAACTCAGGTCCTCCTGACTTCGGGGCAGGTGCTCTACCCACTGAGCCACCTAGTTGCCCCCCCCCAACGTGATACTTTTAGAGGAATAAAGGTGTGAATTTATATAACAAAGAATGCCTTTTAAGCATTCAGTTGACACCGAGTTGTGCTGATATCAGAGCTTGACAGTTGAAAGGGAGCTTGGGGGACATCTAGACTGGCTCTGTCATTGGACAGATAAGGAGACTGAAAGTTAGAGAAGATAAGACTTGCCCAAGGTCACACAATCTGGAAGTGGTCACACAGCCATCAAAAGCAAGTCCTCTGATTCCAACACCCTTTTATATCATGCTCTCTCCCCAGATTTGCCCAACTGATTGTCAATAATAATTTTAGGGCAGCTAGATGGTGCAGTAGATAGAGCGCTGGACCTGAGGTCAGGAAGACTTATCTTCCTGAGTTCAAATCTGACCTTAGACACTTACTAGGTGTGTGTCCCTGGGCAAGTCACTTAACCCTACTTGCCTCAGTTTCCGCATCAGTAAAATAAACTAAAGAAGGAAATGGCAAACCCCTCTAGGATCTTTGCCAAGAAAATGCCAAATGGGGTCACGGAGAGTTGGACATGACTGAAAAGTGACTGAACAACAATAAAATATTTTACATGCATTACCTCCTTTAATCCTTGTAACAGCCTTGAGGGTTAGGTACTGTCGGCATTTGGATGAGCTGATGTTCAGAGTGGTTAGCTGATTTCCCCATTTTCACACAACTAGAAAGTGTCTGAAGGATAATTATGAAAATCAAATGACATAACAAAATATAATAATAATATTGCCTTAGTCCAGTGCCTGGCACATAGTAGGTACTCTACAATTTTCTTTTTACACTTGAGAGGTTAAATGGATTGTCTTTGGCCGTAGGAGCAAAGCTGTAGAACTGGAAGGGCCCTTAGAGGTCATCTAGTACAAACCCCTCATTGTATAGTTGTGGAAACTGAGGCCCAGAGAGGAAGCAACTTGCTCAAAATCAGACACAAAGGCAGTAAGTGTCAAAAGCATGATTCAAATTCAGGTCCCCTCTCTCCAAATTCAGAAATCCTTTCTCTACATCAGGTTATCTCTGAAACCTTTTGGGGCTAGGGTGCCGTTGATCGTCCTAATCAAGCATGCTGGTTCTTGATACCTCTCTCCAAAATACACAGATACATCTATCCCTTTAAATAATGATATGCACAAAGGATCCTCCCTCCCTCTGCCTCCATCAGTTCCCCTACCCCCACTTCTGCTTGAATGGGGTGATTCAATGGACTGGAGCAGGAGAGCCTATTACCATGACTGCATTAGGATCAACTCCAGCTGGCAAAGTGTAGCAGAGATTGGAAGCAATTATCTTAGGGTTGCCAGACATCCCGCGTTTCTGCAATTGTCCTGTGTTTGGCTGCCTCGTCTCATACTTAAGACTAGACCCATAAAGCAGGAGGACAGCCGTGTTGCCCCCCAGGCCCCTGGCTTGGCCAGTCAGCATCTAGTGAGTGAGTCAGTCTGAGAGCATCACTTCCTGCTTTCCTCTGCCCCCCTGCTGAACATTCATCCTGTGTCTTACACCAGGTAACTCAGGCCCAAGACGCAATCACATACCCAGCCCTGTCAGGCAATAACCCCATGAACTCAGTTGCTTTCAGTACTAGAAGCACTAGCAGTAGAGGGCAGGGAGCTGTGGCTAGTCGGGTATGGAGATGGCCAGGGCTTGTTCCAAATGCTGGGGCTGAGAAAGTCAGCAGCACAGCTCAGGCACTGAGAGAGTCAATGGGGAAGTTTGCTTTTTGTATCAGCTCAAACCTGTTTGAATACCTGTTTCTTTGGATCGTTTTCTGATCCTAATCATGCCCACTATTCTACCTTGTGGATTCTCATGGTTCTTCATCACCCCCTCTGGGGTGTGGACTCCAGTTGCACCTCCTGTCTCTGGTCTTCTCTCCCGTCTCTGGTCCTGCCTCTTGTCTCTAGTCTTACTTTCTGTTTACTGCTTAGTAATAATTGACCTCTTGGCCTTATTGTACTACCCACTACACCTTTATTATTGTTTGTCCCCCAGGACAAACCATAAGATGTCCTGCCCCAGGGGGCACTAAATGGGAGAAAAGAAAAAACCATACATTTGTTTACTAGAATTATCCAGATAACTGAGGCTAAAATGGAAGACTTTGCTTGAATTGCCTAAAGCAGGGGCCTCCAATCAGTAGCTCAGGATCTTCCAGCCAATAATATCATTATTTAAAGGGATAGATGCATGTATGTATTTTGGAGAAAGGTGTCAAGAACCAGTATTGTTTGAAAGATCTCTAAGCTGGTTGTCAGTATCATCTCTTTTCCCAACTTTTGGAACTCGGGTGTTTGCCAGGATTTCCAGAAGTAAAGAGAGAGAAGCTGCTGATCATGCCTCCCCTCCCCCTATCAACAAGCATTTATTAAGCACCTACTCGGGTGCCCGGTGAAGTAATGGGCACTAAATGTATAAAGACAAAAATGAAATAATTCTTGGCCTCAAAGAACTTACACTCTTGGGGTGGGGGGAACAGCCCAAGTCCATCTATTCTGGAGCATTAGTCAAGAATATCTCATCCTCTCTGGGTCAGGGACTTTCCTGATACTCCCTGCCCTCAACATACCCCAAATCCATTTGATTTAAGGCTTGAAGAAATCAAAAGTAGTTCTTCCTGACAAAAAGTCTGGGTTTCCTGCCACAGAAAAATGACTCAATTCTTTGTTTCAAGTTGCTCAGAAAGACTGAACTTTGGATTGGCCAGATGCATACTCAATTGATAAGTAATCATCTATCTGCTTCTATCAAAATAAAAATAATTTCTTGCCTCATAATTCACTTCATTTTCACCAAATATTCAATAAGTGCTTGCTATTTGAAAGGCAATTGACTAGGTGCTAGACATAAGAAACATACTGAAAGCTCAGTGGCCGTACAAACTTTTTTATACTCCAAGACATTTTTTGTACCATGTCACTGCCCTGCTCAAGAAGCTTCAATAGCTCCCTCTTGGCCTCTAGAATAAAATGAAGTTTCTTTATTGGGCATTTCAAGCCCTTCGATGTGACTCCAGCAAGCATTTTTTCAAGGCTGATTAAACATTACTTTGCCTCTTGTATTTTAAGTTTTAACCAAGGTGACCTTCTTGCAGTTCCCATACAGGACACTTCATCTCCCTCCTCTGCCTTTGCAGAAATTATTCCCTGGGCCTGGGATGCTCCCCCTCCTCACTTGTATCTCTTGGAGGTCTCTCCAAAGCTCAGCCCAAGGCCTGCCTCATTTGGAAAGGCTTTGGGATCCCTCTAATTATTAGTTTTTTTCCCTCTACCCTCGACATCTCCCCATTGAAATTACTTTGTGATATATATATATGTATATACACATACATACACACATGTATGTGTGTATGTTTATGTGTATGTTTATATATGTATATGTATGTTGTAAACACACTCACATATATATACTTTGCATTTACTTATCTGTGTGTAAGGGTTGGGGTTGATTGAGTAAATTAAGTCATCCCACCCTATTTAAAATAAGTGATAATATGCTACATCCTGATGCCTTAACCAAGGGAGGATAGTCTAAGTCACTCAATCCATCACAGTGTATGTACTAAGAGCATCACATCCTGCTTTCCTCTGCCCCCAGCTGGGGGGGGGGATAGATCCTTGATCAACTGAAGTGACATTGCATGGGAAGTGTGTTAGGATTGACTTTGGAAATTTGCTAACACCCTATGGGAGACCAGAAAACCAGGGAACTAGTTCAGGACTCAATAAATTCAAGCAAGTAGAGAGGAGAATGTTCAAGCTAAGCCCCTGAGAAGAAACCCATGAAGGCAGGGGTAGGAGTAGAGCCCTGAGCTTCAGTCTCAAGCTCAGTTTCTCCCTTCCCCAAGCTTGACTGGAGGGGGTTTCTGTGGACTTCAGAAACCCAGAGTTCTCCCCATCTTCTAATCCCCATTTTACAGCATCCTTGGATCAGCCAACAGCAGGGTTAGCCTTGGGAGCTACAGATGCAGATTCCCGGATCTAGGGAGAGCCCAGCAGAGAAGCTTCACCATGCCTAAGGGGAGCATCTGGCAGCCTCTAGAAAAAGGACTTCCAGGAGCCAGAAGTTGCTTTTCCACATGTGGCTTTGCCATACTCACTCTAATCCCAGGCCCACTTTTCCCTGGATTCTGTGTGTTTTTGTGCGAAAGGCTGCCACTGTTTTTTAGGAAGAATATTTGTACCAACAATACCAGCTACACTGCAATAGAAAAAGCCTTTCTAAAAGCTAAGTCTGAATGGTTGATTATCAACTAACAATCACAGTGGAAAGCAATGAAAAGACATTTATTGCACAGCTACTATGTGCCAGGCACTATGCTAAGTGATGGAGACACACAAGAAAAGGGCAAAAGTTAGTACCTGCTCTAGGAGTTCACAGTCTAAAGAAGAAGACAGCATACAAATGATGATGTACAAATAAACTGTATACAGAGTGAGATGGAAATAATCAACAGAGGAAAGGCACTAGAGTTAAAGGGGATCAGGAAAGGTTCCTTGTAAAAGGTTCAGTTTTAGCTAGAACTTGAAGCAAGCCAGGAAAGCTAGGAGGAGGAGATGAGGAGGAAAAGCATTCCAGGCCAGGGAGCTAACTAGTGAAAATTCTCAGAGTCAGGAGATAGAGTATCTTGTCTGAGGAACAACAAGGTGGCCAGTGTCACTGGATCAAAGAGTAGTGGGGGAGTAGGGTGTAAGGTATAAGAAGATTGGAAAGGTAGGAAGGGATGAGATTATGAAGAATTTTGAACACAAAAAAGATGACTTTATATTTGATCCTGGAGATGATAGGAAGTCACTGGAATTGATTAAGTAGGAGAGGTGACATGGTCAGACCTGGGCTTTAGGAAGATCACTTTGATAGCTGAGTGGGGGATTGACTGGAATGGGGAGAGACTTGAGGCATGCAGACCCACCAAAAGGCTATTGCAACAATACAGGCATAAGGTAATAAGGGTCTGTACCAGGGTAGTAGCAGTGTCAGAGGAGAGAAGGGGGTATATGTGAGATATGTTACAAAGGTAAATTCTACAGGCTTTGGCAATAGATTGAATATGAGGGGATGGAGTTAAGGATGACATGTCAGTTTTGAACCCGGGTGACTGGAAGGATGGTGGTATCCTCAATAGTAATAGGGAAGTTAAGAATAAGGGAGGATTTGGAGGAGAAGATAATAAATTCAGTTTAGGATATGTTGAGCTTAAGATATCTATAGAACATCCATTTTGAGATGCCCAACAGGCAATTCAAGACAAAAGACTAGAGATCAGCAAAGAGGTTAAGATAAGTAAATTTGAGAATCATCAGCACAGAGATGATAGCTGAATCCATGTGAGCTGATAAGATCACCAAATGCAATAGTATATAGAAAGGAGAGGGCCCAGGACAGAGTCCTGTGGGACACCCAAGGTTAATAGGTATAGCTTGGATGAAGATCCAGCAAAAGAGACTGAGGAGAGGTCAGATAGGCAGGAGAAAAACCAGGAGAGAATAGTGTCACAAAAACCTGGAGAGAAAAGCATATCAAGAAGAAAAAGTGATCGACAGTGTCAAAGGCTGCGGAAATGAAGCATGCCAGTGGGGGCTTGTGAGCTGTGGCATTAAATAATGACCTAAACCCCTCACAGCTACACCTAAAGACCTGGGAGGATACAGCAGTGGTATGCCAATAAATATTTAATGACCAGCTCTCTGAAAAAGCATGACACACTTTGGAGTTTAATCAGCATTATTAACATTTGCTTCATCACTTTGAGTCTAGACAATCAATAAAATAATAAATCAAGCCCTGATTTTTATCTTGTCAATCTCCAAGGTATACATGCTCATGCTGAAAATTTTTAAATGAACTCTCCCCAAGTACAAGCTGGCTCCAGCATATCCTTGATACTTAGAGATACCCTTGCTCTGAAAACTGGACTTAGAGAGAATGGACACTGGGCTGGGTGCCTGAAAACATGTTCGATATGTATATGTCATGTTCCTCAATAGAAATTCTGTAAGAACAGGAACTGCTTGAGATGGATAGAAACTCACTTATAGGTATGCTGTCTATATCTATGGTTTTCAAATGTTTTGTGACACCACAAAATTAATTTTAATTCATTTCAATTTAAAAATGTGGGCTTCATGCAGCATTTTGAGGGATTGTTATGAAATGAAACAGGGTGTCCTAACTCCAGCCTGAGTTAGCAACTACTCTTTCTGATCCTACAGTTTGCAGAAGAGTAGAAAGCACTGATGTCTCCTGCCTCTGATGCTTGCTTTCTGTGCTTTCTCTCCCAAGCTAGGAACATAGGAGTGCCTTCCCACCTCCAGAAAAGCACTCAAGTGAATGAATGAATACTAGGTATTGAGTAGCTTTATTTAACCCCACAGAAAATGCTCAAGTCACCAATGACTCATCAGACTTCTTTAACAAATACAAAAAAACCCCCAAACATATAAAAGCCTCAGAGTGGTCCACAAGGAATCTGTACAATTTCCTCTCCCTCTCCATTGAGTTCTACCTTTCCACTGTGGTCCTAAAGTCCTTCTGACTAAGTGCCACTCTACGGTTTGTTTTTCCTCCTGAAAAGAATTGAACCCAAGGTTACTATCAGGACAACATTACAACTTTCCAGTAAATCTCTCTCTCTCTCTCTCTCTCTCTCTCTCTCTCTCTCTCTCACACACACACACACACACACACACACACACACACACACACACACACTCTTGTGCTTGGGACCTCATTGCTAGACAATCACCCCTCTTTCTATCAAGCCCACACTTTGTAAACAATTCACAGTAATATCAAAGTGGAAGAATGAGGGGAGCAAAATTTTAATCCTGTGTTCATGGGTTTGGCCCCTTGCTCCTGTTCCTCTAAGCCCCAGAGACCACATATGGGATCTTCTCCATCCAAGAAGCTTCCCTGAAACTTCTCCTCTAGAGGAAAGGGAATATCCCTACTCTTTTGAGATTACCCGTGAGATAGCTCTCTAAGCAAGCATTGCCCCACCCCAATCTCCATTCTCTAGCTAGAAAACTACATTCCAGGATCATGCTAGCTAGACAATCTCACCACCAGCCCCAATTCTCCCAACTACTAGGCAAGAGTTCAGAATTGAGACTACCAATGAACTCCCCTTTCAGGTCATATAGATGAGCAAATAGAGCTGTGATGTGTTACTCCAAGACACTCCAAGACAAAAAGCAGCCAGGAAGCTTCCCGTCATATTTATGTTATGAATATATCATATATTATATTATACTTATATTCACATTTATTTTATGAAGGATAAGACCTTCAGCTCCAATAAGGTGAGAACAATGGAAGATATAGGTGACAGCTCTAAGATGCTTTCTGGTTTTCCAAGAGGAGGAGAGGTTTGAAAGTGGGATGCCTGAAGGGAGGAGGGAGAGGTTACCTCTCAGGTGGGTGGAGAGGAAGGCATAGAAAAGGGAGTCTGGGAATGCTGAAGACAAACTTCACCTACTTCACAATTTTGCCAACAACCTGCCCTGTTTATCTTTGGCTGTGCATGAACAAATAGAAGCTGTGCAAGAAGGCAGAGAGGTATTTTTGTCCCACACAGCTGCCCACGTGAGCGACTCAGCAGGAAGATTGCCTTGAGCTGCATCATACATATCAGCACCGTTTCACATGACTTAAGAGTTGTGTTGCTGTTATAATTAGTGAGTTTGATTTTTTGTGTTGGGTCTTTTTTGTTATTGTTTTTTGTTTTTTTTAGTATGACTGACTTTCTTATAAAGTAGCTTCCTTCCCTGGGGATTAATTAATTTAACCATCCTTGTTGTTTTATAATAGTAAAAGCACTATCATTTATCTTTTGTTTGCCCTATTTCTACTGATGACATCACCATCCTCCCAATCTTCTAGGATCACAACTTTAAATTATCCTCAACCCCTCATTCTCCCTCACTTCATGTACCTAATTAGTTGCCAAGTTTTGTTGATTCTATCTCCACAACACTGCTTTCTTCCAGCCCCTTCTTCCCTTTGTATGTAACTCTAGTTCTAACCCTATCTAACCCTGATCCATGTCTAACCCTCCTTACCTTTCACTGAAAAGATTACAATAGTCTCTTCATTGGCCTCTCTCCCTCAAGTCTTTCTCCCTTCCAGCCTATCTTCCACACAGATATTGAAGTGATAGTCCTAAAACACAGGTCTCACCATATCACTTACCTGCTCAATAAACTCCAATAACTCCCTATTACTTTTAAAATCAGGTATACATTTCTCCCTGTGACATTTAAAGCCCTTTAAAACTTGGTTCTAGCCTTCCTTTCCAGGCTTATTACACATCTCTCCCCTTTGTGAACTCTCTGGTCCAAGCAAACTGGCCTTCTTGCTCTTCCTAACAAATGACACTGTCACCCATCTCCATGCTCAGAATACACTCCCTCCTCACTTTGGCATCTTAAAATCCCTAGTTTCCTTCAAAGTTCAACTCTGATGCCCTGTCCTTTCCTGATTCCTATCTATTCCTACCTTCCTTTGCCAAATGTATTCTCTCTCCATATATGTACACATATACAAACATATGTCACAGTTTCCTCACCTGTAAAATGAAGATAATAATAACACCTACCTACTACATCCCACTTATCAGATTGGTTAACATAACAAAACAGGAAAATGATAAATGCTGGAGAAGATGTGGGAAAACTGGAACACTGATGCATTGCTGGTGAAGTTGTGAACTGGTCCAGCCATTTTGGAGAATAATTTGGAACTATGCCCCAAGGGCTATAAAAATATGTATACCCTTTGACCCAGCAATACCTCTTTAGGTCTGTATCCCGAAGAGATCATAAAAATGGGAAAAGGGTTCACATGTACAAAAATATGTATAGCAGCTCATTTTGTGGTGGCAAAGAATTGGAAACTCAGGGGATGTCCATCAATTGGGGAATAGCTAAACAAGTTGTGGTATATTAATGTAATGGAATGCAATTATTGTGCTATAAGAAATAATGAGCAGGTGGACTTCAGAAAAACCTGGAAAGACTTATATGAACTGATACTGAGTGAAATGAGCAGAACCAGGAGAACATTGTACACAGTAACAGCCACAATGTTCAATGACTAACTTTGATAGACTTATCTCTTCTTGGCAATGCAAGGACTTAAGACAATTCTAAAGGACTCATGATGGAAAATGCTGTACATATCCAGAGAAAGAACTATGGATTCTGAATGCAGATCAAAGCGTATTATTTGTTCTCTCTTTTTTTCCTTTTTTTTTTGTTTCTTTTTTCTCATGGTTTTTCCCATTGGTTCTAATTCCTCTTTACAACATGACTAATGTGAAAACAGGTTCAATATCAATGTATATGTAGACTGTATATGTAGAATATAGATTGCATGCCATTTGGGGGTGGGAGGAGAGGAGAGATGGGAAGAAAACTTGGAATTCAAAATCTTATAGAAGTGAATGTTGAAAACTAAAAATAAATAAATAAATTTAAAAAAATAATAATAATAACACCTACCTCCCAGGATTGTTGTGAAGTATGTGAAGTATGTGAAGTATGCGCATATATGTATATATAAACATTTCCTTTGATCCTCACAACAATTCTATATATTATTATATACATATAAATGTATGTATACATGTACATGTGTATATAGGGATATGCAGATAGATACATAGATAGACACATAGGTAGATATAGACACTGATAGAGAGATATACAGATAGCTAGATAGAAAGACATACAGATAGCTAAACAGACTCATAGATAGATAGATAGATAGATAGATGCATGGATGGATACATAGATACATGGGTACATAGACAGATGTAACTATATCTATATCCATCTCATTTGATCCTCACAACCACCCTGGCAGGAAGTGATATTATTATCTTTTTTCACAGTTGAGGAAAGTCAGGCAGACAAAGGTTAAATAATGCCCAGGGTCACCCAGGTAGCTAGTAAGTATTTGAGGCTGAACTTGAACTCAGGTCTTCTTAACCCCAGGCCCAATACTCTATCCACTTTGATACCTAACTACAGAAATTCTTTAAGACCATACAAATTGCAATGTCAGATGGAATTTCCTCATTGGGGGGCCCCCATACCAATAAAAATCACAGATCCAGTCCTTAACACCTATATTTCCCAGACACTTACATGTGCATACGTTGGATCTCCTACAGAATATAATCTTCTTGAGGGCAAGCTCATTCATTTTTGTCTTTAAATCCCCAGTGCCTGGCACAGAACAGACACTCAAGAAATGCTGGTTGATTGATTGATGATTGATTTTAGATGTTTTTGGGCCTCCTTTATTAATGACTTGATTTTGCTACAGCTCCAATAGAACCATGAATGTGACTTCAAAGGCAGAAATGAGGTTCAGGAAAAAAAATTCCACCCTTGCTGAGTAACTTACTTTAATGTGATTGTGACTAAAATTAGATTCCGTTTGTAAGGATGAACAGAGTGGGGAGAGGCAAAGGGTAATATATTGGCACCTAAGTCAAAGATTCTTCTTTGGGGACATGTTCATTTCCCATAAAATATGATTTTTAAAAGTCAGAGTATTTAAATGAAATTAACCTAGCAGTTTACTTAACATCATTGTCATCATTGTTTGGGGTTTTTTTTCCTACACTAGTCACAAAAATCATTTCATCTTCCCCAACTCTTAACTCCACGCCTGGGCTTGATGGCCTAGAAAGTCAGGCTGGAATGCAATCAGAAACAAACAGGCTTTTGTTTATATATAAAGAAGACACTGGCTATTATTGAAGTACATTAAATCAATTTTTATTTGGCTAGGTTAAAGAGGGGGAAAAAATCCAACCTTGTCTTGGGTTTCAGATCCGCCTTTTACTTTTTTTTTCCAGAATGTTATTTTCTTTCCATGAGGAATTAGACAGTCCTGAGGTTAAAGAAAGTGCAGAATGAAGTATTTTCTATGAATACAAGTAAGAGACTATCCCATGTCCTGGAAAGGGTCCTAAAGGGAAACAGAAGAGATTAACGGCCACAATTTGTCTTTCTCTTCTTTTAATCATGCCTCTGTTTTGCACTCTTACTCAGTTCTTTCAATTTATCCTCATTAGTGTGCTGGTTAATTCTCCATTTGCACAAATTGACACTGAATTCACCTTTTCTTTTGACAGAATTGGGTATTTTATCTTTCTCCTTTTTTAAGAGCTTGTGAAGACAGAATCTATTTTCTTACTGAAAACAAGCCCTGGGATACGAAGTATTTATTCGAATTAATTTAATTAGGGAAAAAAGGGGCCTGATCGTCCAAATGACAGTCATCAGCTGAGTTCCAAAGAGGAACCTCAATCTGGAGAGACTTTTACTCCTTAGCCCCCTTCCCTTCTTCGTTCCTCCCGGCAAGCAAAAGTGAATGTGAACTTGGAACACTGAGGGAAACTTAAGCATTTCTCTTTTCAAGGATTGGAGGAGGAGAGGTTGGGAGGGATATTTGAGGACATTTTCCAACATTAAATGATTGAACCAGTCTGAATTATTATTGCTGGCTTGAAGTGAGACCAGTCTGGAACAACTTCAGTCATGATGGCAGGAACCTGAAACCCGACCAAAAGCATAGGTTTGATTCTACCCAAGATTAGTACAAAAATAGCCATTCTTTTTTCAAGAGTAGCAGCCTCTCCTAGAAACCAGATTTACCAGATCTGACCATTTTGACAAATATGTGGATTCTTAAATATTTGTAGGGGGAACCTCAAAGTTGATGAGTTTGACATTTTTCTAATAGCCAGAATCAAGCTTCTTTTCAGTTTGGTTTTTTTTTTTTATTGACTTTGCTCTTCCCATCCCCTAATGTGAACATTCCTCAAGGTTCAGTCTTCCTCATCTACTCTACTGTCTTTCTATTCTCTACCAGGGATAGTGCATCAACTCTCCTGCCTTTAGTTATAACCTCTCTTCGTATGACTCCCAAATCTATGTCTTCTGTTCTGGCCTCTCCCCTAAATTCCAGTCTTCCATCTGCAACACCCTACTAGATATTTTCATGTTAATGTCTTGCCACAAATTCAAATCCAACATGTGTAAAAACAAGCCCATTATCTTATCCCCACAAATTCATTCTGTTCGTCCAGTTGTAGCCAATGAACATTTATTAAGCATCTACTATGCTTAGCATGTGCCATTACTTATCTCTTTTCAGGGACACCCATTCACCTAGTCACCCAGGCTTAAAACTTTGACCTCTTCTTTTATATATATACCCTTCTCTTCCATCCCCTGCGTCCAATCAGTCACCAGCTCTGGTCAATTTTTCCTTCAAAATGTCTTTCATACCTAGACTTCCTTCTCTGCGCTAGTCAGCTGTAGGATTTAAAGAAACACAAAATTTCACATTCAGTTTATCTGCCTATGTAGTTTATTGGCTAATATACACACATACAGAAAGGGTAAAAAGACATACATTCAGCTTAATTCCCACTGCCTTTGTCTGATTCGGGGAAATCAGGCTAACTGCTACCAGAAAGCTGACTTTATCCGGACAAAGCCTAGCAATCCAATGGCCAATGTTAGGAACGATGAAGTTTCATCCTGAGGGAGAAACAAAGGGAGCCAGAACCTCCTACAAATCATCCATCCTGAATTGGTCAAATGAGGCTAAACCTAGGAATTTTGCTGTAGTCAGGGGCTGCATGGATGCAGCAGCTTCTCTGTTTGCTCTAGCTCTCTCTGTTTGCAGTCACAAACCCTCTCCTCTCTGGGGGAAGGGGCCTGACCTCAAGAGCTCGCCTCCCTCTCCTTTGCCATTTCTACCAGCTTTCTTCAGGGTGACATCATCTCATACATATACTAGAGGGATGGTCTCTTAGTTAGCTTCTGTAATTCCAATATTTGCCCCCTTCAATCCATGTTTCATTTGGCTCCCAGGTTAGTCAGCTACTCATAGGGAAGAGTAATCTCATTAATGTGGGTGTTTTGCCAACAAAATACTTGTGATCCACCCATGCTATTCCATCCCCTGCAACCGTTGTCCATGTTCCCCTATAAATTTGCCCCAGAGGCCCACCCAGTGCCCTGGGGGCCTTCCTTAAGTTCTCTTGATATTAAGAGGCTACTTGTGGTAAGGATGAGCCGCCCATCCCTTGTTCTTGCTCTGTGATCAGTCCTTTTATTTTTTTTGGCGAGGCAATGGGGTGAAATGACTTGCCCAGGGTCACACAGTTAGTAAGTGTCAAGTGTCTGAGGCCAGATTTGAACTCACATCTTCCTGAATCTAAGGCCGGTACTCTAACCGCCTGCCCCATCCCCCACCCCAGCCAATCTTTTTTGCTCACATATTTCTTTAAGGAGATATTTTATTCCAGTTCTACTTAATTCTTCATATCTCTTCACATGAATTATTCTGCCTCCTTCCCTTCACTGACCAAATCCTATCTGTCTTCCAAGGTCCAGCCTAAATCTCTTCTCCTAAAAGAAGTTTTCACTGACCACTTAATGCAACCCCTATAGAGCTTTCCACACCTCTGAATGACTATTTATAATACATATAATTTAGCATTTAATTGTACTGCATTAAGCTATACAGTGGGCTGGGATATTTGCCTTCTCCCTTCCCCCATCCCCTTTCAGCATTTTTGTTATGAAGGAAAATAAAGTGTCTCCCTAAGGGAATATGCATGGTGGAGGGAGTGGGCTGGGGGCACTGTTGGGAGGAGATTGGGAGCAATATGGAGGTAAGGAGAGAAGGATGCCTGCAAAAAGAGTGGCAGAAACAAGAAGGAAGAAGAAGGATCCAGGACAAATGTTTTGGAGGGTGGATTGTGCATCTTTTAAGGGCAGATGGTGCTGAAAGATTGGAGAGCCCACCGGAGAAGCAGTCTCCAAACTCTGAAGATCATGGGACCCTGTCAGTAAAATGGGTATGGGGAAAGGAGTGATTTTCCTAATGGCAACTACACAGCTATTGATTAGTCAGGGCTAGAATTATAACTACCCTGAGGTGCAGAGCTCTGGGATAGGTGAAATGAAGAAATCAATGGCTATGATGGGTGACCAGTTGGGGTTGGTGCGGTTATGTTGGAGATAAGCTCCTAGGTTGGTTATCTGGGGAAGGACCAGGTATAGAAAACCCATCTTACCAACCATTGAGGAACTGGTCACACATCCCGTGGGATCAAGCCATGGCTTAGGCACCCTGACCCCCATTTTGGATAAAACTGCTCTAGTCTAGAAAACTGAAGATCCAGCAGTTGGGATATAAAACCATAAGGAATAATGGAAAGAAAGAAGAGAAAAAGGAGAAAGAGAAGGAGAAGGTGAAAGAGAGAGACACAGAGACAGACTGATAGAACTCCCCACAGCTACCCATCCCACTTCGAGTGGCACTATGAGCTAAGTGTCTGAAAGTCAAAAACTGGCATCAGTCTATTGAGGTGTGCCTAAGCTTTCTGGGTTTGAGTGAATCGCAAGAGTAAGGAAACATTCCCCCCCACCCCCAAGTATACTCAGATGCTTATGGCATTGCATCTAATGGAACTCTCATGATGTTTATTGTTGTGACTTTTTCTTTCCAAGGTAGGTACCAAGTCTTATAAATTTTTCCTTACCCCCTTCATGTACCATCCATACACAGCAGGTACTCAATACTTAGGACCAAAGGATAATAGATTCAGATCTGGAAGTTTCATCCAACCCCCTTATTTCACAGATGAGGAAACTGAGACCCTGAGATGGGAAAACACTTGCCCAAGGTCATGCAAGTAGTAAATGGCAGAAACAGGATAATGATCATTATCATGATTGTCAATGATAATATTAATGAATAGTGAATAGAGAAAGAGATTTGAGGGGACAGCTAGGTGGCGCAGTGGATAGAGCACTGGCCCTGGAGTCAGGAGGACCTGAGTTCAAATCCAGCCTCAGAGACATAACACTTACTAGCTGTATGACCCTGGGCAAGTCACTTAACCCCATTGCCTAGTCAAAAAAAAAAAAAAAAGAGAGAGAAAAGAAGAAAAAAGAAAAGAGAAAGAGATTAGACTTGTAATTTCATAAGTACAGGTTGCTCCTAGTGTGAAATTCCTTCTTTCAAAGCAGATAAGCTCCTTCTCTGCAAGTTAGAGTCTGAGAGAGTTGTCTTGAGCCCTGAGAGTTTAAATGACTTGTCCAGAGTCACACAGCCAATATGCATCAGGGACTGCACTTGAACCTAGGTCATCCTGGCTCCAAGGCCAGCTCCCCAGCCATACACGACATAACAACAGTAACACTGACCACTTAATGCAACCCCTGTAACAGTAACTCCTACCTTTATCTCTTTAAGGTTTGCAAGGTGCTTTATACATCATCTCAATCAGTCTCACAACCACCATGGGAGGTGAGTGTTATTATTATATCCATTTGACAGATGAGGAAACTAATATAAGAGAGGTTAAGTGACTTGTCTAGGGGATGAGGCAGGATTCAAACCTAGAATCTTCCAGATCCCATGTCTTTGCATTATGCCAAGCTGCCTTTTTGAACCCAGGTCTTTGGATTCCAAATCTAGAAGCTCTTTCCTTTGTACCTATGAGTGAAGGAGTGACTTTACTAATAGCACACTGCTTCTGATATTCAACTCAATTCAGCTTCACCAACATTTATTATGCACTGTGTACAAGGCACCAGATAGTGCTAGGCTCTACAGGCAACAGTAGAGTGTCATGTTCCAAAGTTGACGATGCACAGATTAATTCCCTGATATAAACCAGAGCAGGTCTTGATTTACTCCTACATTTTTACAGGGCCAAAACCTTCAGCCACCGAACATTGATATAAACATACGGCAGACTCCCTCACTCCTCCAGCCCCCAAACATCCACATGAGACAAAGCCCCATCACCCCACAGATGAGCTGCTCTAGTCTTGTATGACTAACATCTTCAGTTTAACAAAAAGAAAGCCTTTCAAAGCAAGATCAAGAGCATTTTTTTCTTTTCTCCAAAATAACTACAGACGAGTCAGTATTCATAACGAGACCACCCATTTAAAAAGGTTCCCTCATTCATAATATTCTTCAGCCCCTGAGCAGTCACTCAGTTAATAGAAATGGGAAAGACTGGCAAAGGCTCCGACCGTCTTCGACTACCTGTCGTTTTCAGAACCCGTCACTGAAAAGTCATTTAGCTCAACTGCCTTTGGGAAGTCAGGGTCCCTCCAAGCCAGTGACTCTCAGTTCTGGTTTTATCACACCTCAGGGAAACATTTGGGGTCTCAAGCGATGTCACAAAAACCCCTAAGGCTCCTCTGAACACCTTTTGATATATTTTGATTTTTAAAAATAATATTGCCGTGCAGTATTTGTTGATGGTCCCAGTAGCTTCTAGAAGCTTAAGGAAGAGCTGGAGAAGAGCTCATTTAGTCCAATCATGGTTGTAATGGGAAGAGGGCTGGATGTGGAAGCAAAGGATCTGGCTCTGCCACCGACTGCCTGTTTGACCCTGGGCAAGACACACTTCTGACCTTGTTTTGTCATCTGTGCAATGTCAGGAGATGAACTAGATGGTCGCAGAGGCCTCTTGCAGCCCTAGGTCTGCAATCTAATGATCTCTTCATTTACAGCTGAGGAAACTGAGGCTCAGACAGGTGTGGCCACCTGTCCCCACAATGAATGTCAGGTAACAAAATGGAAGATAAAGTGATGACAAATGATAAATTGCTACAACTCCCAAAAGCTGAAGAATCACATCTCTATGCATTTTCAGTGCTTTGTAGTCTTTCTCTCCTGTTTCTCCCACCCCACTGCTGTCTCTCTCTGTCTCTCTGTTTCTCTCTCCTCCCCATCCCCTGCCTCTGTTTCTCTGTCTCCCTCTCTTTCTCTTTCCTTTTTATCTCTTTTTTCATCTCTCTCTCTTCCTTTCCTTTTTTTCTTTATTCCTCTTTCTCACCCCTTCCCTCCCTTCCTACTTTCTTTTCCTCCCTCCCTTCCTTCCTCCTTTCTTCCCTCCCTCCTTTCCTTCCTTCCTTCCTTTCTTTTCTTCCTCTCTTCTCTCCTTCCTTCCCTCTCTCCTTTCCTTCTTTCTTTCATTCTTTCAAAGAATTTGTATTAAGTGCATCCTCTATGAAAAGCAGTAAGTTAGGCCCTGAAGCAGACACAAAGTTTAAATAAGACATGGTCTCTGATCTCATACAGCTTATATTTAATTTATAAACTACTGGTTTCTTTATTTACAAGGTTCCTTTATTTACCACATGACCTTCTCCAATGCCATTATATCTGTTGTGAAATATAGTGACGAGAAAAGCAAGAAACATAACAGGCAAGGATGCACCTGGTCTTGGGCAATGATGGGTATAATATTTCATATGTTCTTCCTAAGGAGACCCTAGTACTCCGGAGATCTTTTTACAGATTGTTTCCCCAGTGGAATATAACCTGCTTGAAGGCAAGAATTGTTTTCTTCCTTTCACTGTACGCTCCGCACCTAGCCCAGTCTCTCTCTCTCTCTCTCTCTCTCTCTCACACACACACACACACTGTAATCGGAATAGTGATTTAACCTGTGATTCCACTGGTCTAGGATACTCCCTTTACTAATGTATATCTGTAACTTTTCTTCAGCTTCTAATCTTAGAGAGTTCTCAGACTTGAGCATTGAAAGGATAATTGCCAGAGTCACAAAGCTAACATGAGTCAAAGGTGGGACTTGAACCCAAGACTCCCTAGCTTCCAGGTCAGTTCTTTATCCACTATGCCACAGAGTAAATGCTTGTCAGATTGGATAGACTATCTAGGGCTCTCAAGATCCTTTTACCAACTCCCACTGCCATTGAGAATCTGGATTCCCAGAGCTTGGCTACATTTCTCCCTTAGTCAATAAGAATTTATTAATATTAAATTAAGTAAGTTTATTATATGCCAGGTACTATTCTAAGTAGAATATAAATACAAGCCGAAAGACATTCCTTGCTCTTGGGGAGCTTACATTCTAATGGGGGAAGATGACACATAAAAGAAAGGTTTTAGGGGTACCCTTGAGGAATCAGAAATGATTCTCTCTTGCCATCAGCTCAATCCTCAACAAGTATGCTTCCTCCAAAGATTACTAGAATTATTTAATCAGCCAGCCTTAAGTAGCATTTTAGAAAGGGGTATTTACTCAAGTGGTACCATAAGCATAATTGGCACAAAATATCCACCCCCCCCAAAAAAAAAGAAAGGCTGTGCTATGCTCTCCTGAAAGTACACATAGAGTCCAGAGGAAGGTGCACTCAAGTCTAGACAGCACACATGGCAAAGCAATAGCTCCCATCTGCTGGAAGTCCTTCTCTCCCATAGGGGTCAAGAAATTCCCATCGAGCATGGTGCATCTTTGTCTATCTGTCCTTGGCTCCTGTCATTTTATTCAGGGATATAACTAGGACATCAATGTGAAGGGAAAGGGGAGAAGAATTTATTAAGAGTCTACTATGTGCCAGGCATTGTGCTGAGCACTTTGGGAAAATAGGAAGTCCCAAATCCTCAAGACCTTTCAAAGACCTTTCCTTTGGCCAAAGGAAGAAGTGGGGGTGGGGGTGGGGGAGAAAGAGACCTAGAGCAAAGCTGGTATTGAGGCTTCCCCTTCCCCACCAAACAGTTTTCATTCAAGGGGATTGGAGGGATACGATGCTTGTTCCAACATCAGAACTCAGTTTTAATTAGGTTTGGCCATTTATATTGGGTCAAGTTTCCTTAGTCTATCCAAACATGATTCTCATGCAACATCATCCCAGTTCTAAGGTCTTTGCACATTTAGTCTAAAGCAGAGGTTCTTTAGCTTTTTGTGTGTCATCGACCCCTTTGGCAGTCAGTCTGGTGAAGTATTTGGACCTCTTCTCAGAATGTCTTTAAATGCCTAAAGTAAAATTCATAGTGTATCAAAGAAAACCAATCATGTAGAAATAAGCTAGCAAAATATTAAAAAACAAATACACAGACCACAGGTGAAGAATCCCTGCTATAAAGTCAAAGATCTCATCCAATTAAGGTATCGAGCTTAACTTAGAGTAACTGAAAAGGACTGGAATTCTTCTGCCATAGCAGTCCATCAGGCTAGTATCTTCAGGAAATACTCAACAGTGGCTTTCAGCAACTTTTTCTAAAGGGTGACTCAGTATCCTGTTAATGGAGGTAGGATTATTTTCCACAATATGATTTGGATATTTTTTCCCCTATATTATCTGGTTTTTTTCTGTTCTACAGAAGAATCCAGAAGGAATAAATCTCCTCCCTTTCTGGGAGATATATCTTTCATAGATCTACCCAATGGCTCTATTCTCTGGATTGTCAGTCGAGAGGTCTTATTCTTTTGGCTCATTGCATGAGTGGGCACATCACTTAACTTACTGATCTAACTTGATTCACACACACAAAAATGCATCTCTACTACCCAGGGCAGGAGTTTCTGTCCTTCGCTGTGTATCATCGTCCTTCTTTGGCAGCCTGGTAAAGCCTATGAACTCCTCCTGAGAATAATGTTTTTATATAATGGAAGAAAATGCTAAATTTCATTTAGAGATTAGTGGGAGAAAAAGATGGGATTTTTTTCCCTATCGCAGTTCAAAGATCTTAAAATCTGTCCATAAATACCTTGGGGCTCCATGGACCCCAGGTTAAGAACTCCTGACCTAATGATTTGTGGATAAGTGAGGGTTTTTTCCCCCTAAATGTTCTAATCTCTCAAAAAGGAATGTGAGCATTCTTTGACTCATTGTTCTCTCTCTCTCTCTCTCTCTCTCTCTCTCTCTCTCTCTCTCTCTCT
>NW_020954588.1:15137291-15148406 GCF_900497805.2 Vombatus ursinus | reverse complement strand
CTCTCTCTCTCTCTCTCTCTCTCTCTCTCTCTCTCTCTCTCTCTCTCCAGACAGACAGACAGATAGATAGATAGGTAGGTAGATAGATAGATAGATAGATAGATAGTTGGATAGATACTCTATCTCCTTAACACGATCCAAAATCTACTTTCCAGGCAAGGTCATGGATAAACTTCCATTTAATTAAAACATTTTTCACATGCTTCAGCAGCACAGTTAATTGATTGTTAGGTGGCTGACTTTGGTTTAGCTCCTGACTATACATTTCTTAAGTCTGCACTCTAAAACAAATTTCATGGGCCTTGTGATTTGAGGCAATGCTGTAATTTGACTTTTGGGAAACGTCTGTCATCCTTGCCCACCAATTTGTTTTGAATAGCAAAGACTCCAGTGACAAACCTTTTCTGAAACATTACGCACCTTCTACAAAGTTTGTGAGGCTATTACTCCCTCAGGACTCTTTGGTTAAGGGCTTTTTCTCCTTTAGACTCATTCTGCCCTTTTTTTTTAAAGGGTAAAATGTGACTCCACTTCAGAAATACTTTGTAAACCCTGGCTCATTATGTTTTTAGATTTTCTTGGAGGAGGGGGGACTGGCAAAACTTTGGCACAAACACATACCCATATGTGTGTATATCCATATATATACACATATACATATATACATACACACATACATACACATACATGCACATAGCATATGGCTACTGCATGTTTAGCTTCAGCTCTGATTAAGTATCAGGTATAGCCAAAGGTATAATTTTGGTACACCACCACCCCCTTATCCTATTTTCACAGATTTCTGGGCATAGCCATCCATTCTTTACTTATTTTGTCTATTTTACTCACCCTGTATTTGCCTCTCTGCTCATAGTTCCCTCTGAATTTGTTTGGTCCACCCAAATTTGTCTATTCCCAGTCCCCAAAATGGGCCTTGTGCTTTCCTGCCTCCCTAACTTTGATCACTCTAAGTTGAAGAAAAGGCACCAACCTGCATCCATAGAGAAAGTTCCCTCATTTGAGGGTTCCCTATACCAGTGTTTCTTAAAGTGTGATCCAATGAACTCTCAGGGCGCCTGAGACCTTTTCAGGGGAACCATGAGGCCAAAACTATTTTCATTATAATACTAAGATATTATTTGTCTTTTTCATTCTCATTCTCTCATGAAGATACAGTCGAATTTTCCGAAGGTTACGTGACTGGTGACAAGGGTTTTAGCTAACAAACATGAAAACTGAATTAATATCTCATCTGCAGAATTACACTTTTGCCTTACAAATGGATGAATCTGTAGACGAGGCTGTCCATTATCAGCTCCAAATAATCATCAAAGATCTTTTATGGGAATGTTTGGCAGCAAACTCAAGTGTTGCTGAAATAGTCAAAGTGTTGAAGAATTTTTTGGAATCTCATAGTTGATCCTGGAACAATTGTGTTGATCTTTGCCCTGATAGTGAAGAAGCAATGGTGGGTAAAACCCCTGGTGCTTTAGCTCAAGTCAAGGCAGCAGCACCCAATTCTTCCAGTTGCTATCATATTCTTCAAGGCCAAAGTGCCAGTTCATCTTAAGAGTATCCTTGATGAAGCAATAAAAATTGTTCATTTTATTCAATCTCAGCCCTTGTGTACATGTCTCTTTGACATTCTGTTTCACAAAATGGCAGGTACACATGGGCAATACCCTTCCGCTGCTTTCCAAAATATGACAGTTGTGTCAAGGAAAAGCACTTAGGCAACTGAGTGGTGAGCTTAACTGAAGGTTTTTTTTTCATGAAACATCAGTTTTTTACTTGAAAGAATGACTGACAAACTATGGTTATTCAGATGAGTATTTGGCAAACATTTTCTTGAAAATAAATGAAGTAAGCCTGTCACTTCAAGGAAAACAACCGACAGTACTTGTTGCCAATAACAAACTTTGAGCTTTCAAGCAAAAATGAGAATTTTGGAAAATTTGTAGCCATCACCATGAGCCCGTAACTCCCTGATGCTTACAGATGTTTCTGATGAAATTGGTGGTGATATTAATAAATGTGATTTTTTTTAATATTGTACAATGAAATAGGTTAATATTTGGCAAATCTGTATAACTCAATGAATCAATATTTTTCAAATGACTATTACATGATGTTACAAAATCATGGTGGGTGAAAAATCCATTCAAAGCACAAGCTAGATGAATGGATTTTCATGTCATTGACATGGCTTCAAATTCTACATTGCAACTAACCTTTAAAAAACTACCACTTGTCACGTTTTTGTCTATGTCACAGAAGAATTTCCACAGTGATCTGAAAAGGCTATTAAGATGCTCTTCCCTTTTCTAACCACATATCTGTGTGAGGCCAGATTACCTTCATATACATCAACCAAAACAATATCACAACAGACTGAATGCAGAAGCAGAAATGAGAATCCAGCTGTCTTTTATTAAACCAGACTTTAAAGAAATTTTCAAAAATGTAAAGTAATGCCATTATTCTATTTTTGTTTTAGAAAATATGATAACTTTTTCATAAAAATATATTATTTAAGTTAACATGTATTGGTTTGTTATTTTTAAGTGATAAAAAATATTAAAATTAAAATAATTTTAAAAGTTAAACAAATAATTTAAATTGATCAGTTTTCATTTCTAATGTGATCAATATCAACGTATGTGACCCACATAAACAAAAGTTCTTTTAAATTATTAAAAATAATTAAAATTGATCAGTTTTCATTTCTAATGTGATCAATATCAACGTATGTGACCCTCAAGACTTCTTCAGAGCATAAAGAGGTTTAGAGACCAAAAAGTCTGAGAACGTCTACACTATATTGGTGAAATCATAGATCTATTCCCAATCTTTTGGAGCTAGATGGGATCTTAGATGCCTCCCTCATTTTACAGAAAAGGAAACTAAAGATTAGGGAGTTGAATTACTCATAAATCATACATAGATCATATGTAGAATTCATGTTGACTAACCCCATCAGCCCACAAATGAAGAAAGTGAGGACCAGAGAAGTCAAATGCCTTTCCCAAAGTCACACAGGGAACAAGTAGCAGAATTGGAATTCAAGCCTGGTTTTGTGGATTCCAAAATGGATTCTTTCTACTGTACCATAAAGGGTGTCTAGCTTGTAGGTCTAAGAAATGAGATTTGAACACTTGCCATCTCCATGGTGCCCAGAAGAGTTCCTTGAACAAGGTAGGCACTCAATCAAGGAGATGAGAAGGCTGGTTTTTATCAAAAGAATAATGAACAATCTTGAGGTTTTCAAAGTAATTTACATAGATTATCTTAGTTCAGAGGTTCCCAAACTTATTTGCCCTACCACCCCCTTTCCAAACAAAAAAAAAATTACTCAGTGCCCCCCTGGAAATCTACTTTCTTTAACTCTTTCACAGTTTTTTTTTTTTAATTTGCATCATTTCAAAAACACATAAAATTTTAAAAATGATACATCTTAAATTTAATAATTCATTATAAATTTGTGGTTATTTTCCTGCATTGAAATTTTGATGATGCAATATTGCTTCATATAACTGTTCAGTATTGTAAAAAAGTCATTTCACACACACATTCCTGCCAATGTATGCTGGACTTCCCAACCTGCTCACCTGCCAACACTTGCTAGTTAAGTGGTCAAGTGGACTTGACCACTGATGGGTTATAACTTGCATTTTGTGTGTTTATTTGGAAAATGTAATCACTATGACTTTATCTCTGTTACAAAACAGATGAAACATATAAGAATGGTTTTTCAAAAGTTTCTTCTCTTCTTTCCTTATGTTTCCACTGCCCCCTTATTTTTATTCAATGCCCCCCAGTTGTACCATAGGCTACTACCAACCTCCTGGATCATTCCAGCACCCCCCGGGAGGCGATATTGCCCACTTTGGTAACCTATGTTAGTTGAACTTCACAACAAACTGTTGATGAAAAGACTATAGACATGTTCCCTGTTTTGGGTGATCCCTGGATCTCACACTGGATCATACACCCAGTAAGCATCTGAGGCAGAATTCAAACCCAGGTCTTCTCAACACCGAAGCTCTCACTCTGATGCTCCACAACATAGCCAATCTGGTGACCTGATGACCTCTAAGGTTACTTCTGGATCTGAAGTTTGGTGAGTCTACAATTGAAGCATGAATAAGTAGTGGGAAAAAAGGCACAGTTGTTGCCTGAACCTCTCTGAAAGCTGACCAGTTGTTCTCATACCCATTTGCTCTAGCCACAAGTTCTCCTTCTTGTATTTCTAGCCTGGTGATTGCCTAAACCCAACTGGCCAATTCAAACGGCATCAAAGGCTGGGGAGAAGACACACTGGGGATGTGAACCACTGGTGAATGGACTGCATTACCCAAACAGTGAGAGGAAGCTGGGTAGCAGAAAGAAAACATGATTTGGAGCCAGGAGACCCTGAATTCAAATCCTGCCTACACTAGTTGTGTGACCTTGGGAAAGTCACAACCTTTCTGAGCCTCAGTTTTTATCCTAGGCTGAGGGCATCACTATCTTTCTTGTCAGTCAGGCTTGAAACCTAAGTCATCCTTGATTCTTTCCTTTCATCCACCTCAAGTTTTCAATCAGTTGCTAAGTTTTGTTGAATATGCTTCCACATCACTCACGTTCCTCCCCTTAGCCACCACCCTAGTTCATGCCATCATCAGCTCTTGCCTGGACTGTTTCAATAGTCCCCTAACTGGTCTCCCAGACAGATCTCCATGCCCCACACAGCTGACAAATCGACATTCCTACAACACATTCTGACCATGTGATCCCCTGTTCAATGAGTTCCAATGTCTCCCTAGGGAATCTAGCATTAAGTACAAAACCCTCTGTTTGGCCTTTAAAGTCCTTTGGAATTTGACCCCAGACATCTTTTCTCTGCTTATTCCACATTCCTCCCTCTCACAAAAACTAAATATTCCAGCCAAACTTGTCTGCTTGCTGTTCCCTGGACATGACATTCCATCTGCTCCCCATCCCTGGAACACACTCCCTCCTCACCTCTGTCTCTTCTAATTCCTAGCTTCCTTCAAGGTTCAGTTCAAGCCCTTCCACTTACTCCAGGCCTTTCTTGACAATCCTATACCCAAATTAGTTGGTATTTACTTATGTGTGTATGTATTGTTTTCCCAAAAAAAATTTAAGTTCCTCCAGGGCAGGGATGTTTTTGTCACTGCAACCCTAGCTTCTGGCAGATTTCCTACACATAGTGGGTGCTTAATAATGCTTATTGAAAAATGATGAAAACTAAACACTGCAACATTATACTGGGGTTCATGCTTGAAATTACAAGAATTACAGGGGCAGCTAGGTGGTGCAGGGGATAGAGCACCAGCCTTGGAGTCAGAAGGACCTGAGTTCAAATCCAACCTCAGACACTTGACACTTACTAGCTGTGTGACCCTGGGCAAGTCACTTAACCCCAATTGCCTCATCAAAAAGTAAAAAACAAAACAAAAAAGGAATTACAACAAAAATTTTAATTTATTATTCATTTGTTTGGTTTTTATGTTACTTTATTTTTCCACACTATCCACATCTAGAGAAAGAACTGTGGAGTCTGAATGCAGATTGAAGCATGTTATTTGCTCCCTCTCTCTCTCTCTTTGTTTCCTCTTCCTCTTGCTTTCTCCCATTGGTTCTAATTCTTCCTTACAACATGACTAATGTGAAAATAGGTTTAATATGAATGTATATGTAGAGCCTATACCAGATTGCACTTCATCTTGGGGTGGGGAGAGGGGAGGAATGGGAAGAAAATTTGGAACACAAAATCTTATGGAAGTGAATGTTGAAAACTAAAAATAAAATAAATAATTTTAAAAATATTTTATTTTTCCCCAATTACATATAAAAACAATTTTTAACATTCTTTTTTCTTTTTAAGTTTTGAGTTCCAAATTCTATCCTTCCCTTCCTTCCATCCCCACTCCGAGATGGTAGGCAATCTGATATAGGTTATTCATGTGCAATCATGTAAAACACTTCCATATTAGTAATTTTGTACTACTTCACTTTTGAGGCCACTCTCCCTAGGGATGAAAGTTACCACAAGAGTGTACCTCTGGGTATTAGGAAGAAATGTCTATAATTTCTGTTCTTGCTATATCTTCTTAGTAAAATTTGGTTGTTCACTCATTTCAGTCATGTCCAACTCTTTTGTGATCCCATTTGGGTCATCTTCCCATGTAGGAATGTAAAGAGTCTAACCTTATTGATTCCCTGTTTACCCTTTTATGCTTCTCTTTAGTCTTGTATTTGAAAGTCAAATTTTCTATTCAGCTCTGGGCTTTTCATCAGGAATACTTGAAAGTATCACTCTAGATACTGGAGTGGTTTGCAGTTTCCTTCTCTGTAAATATTCATTTGTAAAAATAAATGGATATGAAATCATTAAATAAAACTGGGCACTAACAGTAGGGGAAACACACTGTAATGGGAGCTTTAATTGATAGTGTTAGAGAAAGTCACTTCAATCTCTTGGAATTACATCAAATGTCCTCCATCTGAGAGAGTGAGCCCAGAGTGTTGCTACAGTAATGTAAGTATTACTGCACCATTTGACAGATGAGGAAACTAACAGTTGGAGAGGTAAAAATTAGTTGGCCAAGGTCAAAAAGCTAGTAATTATGATTGCTTTTAGGGTAAAATATAAAATCTTCAGCCTGGTATTTCAAACCCTCAACAATCTGGCTCCCTCCCATCTTTCCAATCATTTCCTATTACTGTCTTTCACATACTCTTTCTACATTCCAGCCAATTAGTTTTCTAGTTGTTTCTCATACATGGAATTCCATCTCCTGCCTTCATATCTTTGCACAAGTGGCCTCCATGTCTGGAATACTTGCTGTCCTCTCTTGTAGTTCATAGAATCCATAGTCTTGTTCAAAGTACAAGGCAGGTTACAGCTCCAAAAGGAGACTTAACCTGGTTCTTCCCCCCTCCTATATTAATATTCACTCTGCTAAAAAGAGAAATGCTTTATATTATTTTGTAGAAACTTTAAGTTTCCTTGGGTTCATGTTATGTCCTCTTAGGAAAATGTAAACTCTTTGAAGGTAAGGATTATTTAATTTTATCTTTGTATCCCCATTATCTCTTAATATACATCTACAGAATTAAGCCAAATATATTGCTTTAAGGTCTGAAAATATCCTTACAGGTATTGCTTCCTTTGAACCTCCCAACAACCCTGTGAAGTGGAGACCATAGGAGTCATTAACCCCATTTTACAGATAAGGAAACTGAAGCTCCCAGAGGTTATACAAGACACAAGGAGAGGATCTAAACCAAGAATTCTGGTGACCCAAATTCAGCATTCTTTCCACTGCACCACATTGCTCCTCTCAAATCTAATTTTTATGGAGACACAGTCTAAGTTGGTAGAGTCTTAGCTCTAGAAATTTGCCATCATGTGATCAAACTTTTTGTTCACAGAAAATCGTGAATGGGGGATGGGCATAAATGGTGGTAGCTATTTTCATCAGCAGCAAAAGTACCTGCAGAGGTGAAATCATAGAGCCTTGACATATTGAAGTAAAAAATGCATAAGCAAGGAATCTCTAAATTCTGATGATATAGGGAGTAGCTGTGCCTTGGCCACATCCTCACTGCCTCCACCCATGAGGACTTTGATCTAACACTGATGGTATCTCCCTAGACAAAGTACAAAAGCCCTTATAACATCTACTGATTGGAATTTGTTTTGATCATTGATAGGTGTCCTTGATAAGAAGTTCTCCCTCTATCCTACTTGGCACCACTGGCACCACAATTAAGATAAATCAATATATATGTGACTAGTTCATACACCTGGAATATATCCTTGGGGAAAGAGCAAGGGTTGAGAGATTAGACAGAGAGAAGCTAGTTCCGTGAATGTGTGTGTGAGCATGTGTACACACACACACAAACACACACATAGTTCCTTAAAGGAAAACCTGTGTAGTCACATTGCCCTTCAGGTAACCTGTATGCTCAGAGGGATTGCTTCTCCATACATCCATCTCTTACTGCTCCTCTGTCAGGATCTAGACTCTCTTGATCTTCCCCTTTTTATGATTTTTCCAGCATCTCCGATTTGTACCTCATAAAGGCACTTACTGACAATCTAATATAGTAACAACCATTTCCTGCCTCCCCACAGCCTGTAAATAAATACCTTGGAGAGCAGAAATCTCATCTTTACTTTTTTTGTTTCCCCCTCACTGCCCACTCTAACCCTAAATACGGTGCCATGCCCATAGTAGGTGCTCTTGTTAAACTTAGACAAGAAAATTTAAATCCTTGCTAGGAACATGTGAGGTAACAGAGTTTGCCCAAATAAAACAGGCAAAACATTTTTGAAAATGGAACATCAATAGAGGAAGTCACCAAAAGAGACTTCCCTATAAGCTAGAAAAGGATGGTAACCATGCTTTTACATTAAATAATGGAGACAACCTTTGGATTTCTAGCAGTTCATCTTCCCAATCACCACCCTACTTATGTGCTTTAGCTTCATTCCTCCTTTGTCTCTTAAATTCACTAACCTTTGACTCATAGTTGAAGGAAATATTTTATTGTTCATTCACATATTGGTTTAAGTTACTGATGCCCAAACTTGATGAAGCACCATCACCCTTAAAAAAAATTTGTTGTGACTCCTCACATTTTATAAAATAACCTACACAATAATTTTGTTGGCTCTTCTGTTAGTCAAATAAAATGGAGAATTTATTATAATATCAATAACACATATTGAACATGCAACAAAATGACATGTGTTTATTGATATATTCCTTTTTCAATTTTAAAATCTATAGGTTATAAAATAATAACCATAATAATATTTATATCAATATGTTGAGCGGGCTTGTTTTTCAGCACTGGTTTGCTAAATGCAGTGTCATTGCTGATATTGCTTTCCTTAATTCATCTTTGAGCACTGATCAATATTAATATGTCATCCTTTGATTATAACAACAATAAAACCAACCCTGTTTCATACAAATGATATGTATGCTAATAAAAAGTTGTATGGAGTTGTTTGATAAATCAGAGAACTCTTTTAATTGCCTAGAGCCAAAACAGAATAAGATTTGGGGGTTCAAAAACTTCTTTCAACAAACTACTACAAAACAACCCTCCTTGTTCAAATGGAGTAAGACCAAATATATCAATCATATTTATACATGGCAAATGGATTCTTTATCCATTCATATTTAGACCTAGGTCTTTAGAATAAAAAGACAATTGTTTCTGTAGACTAGTCAAGTGAATTATCAATAGATACTTACTTTCTTCTAAAGAAGAAGAAAATACTTTTTTTTTTGCAAAACATGAGTTTTTCAATTATGAAGCACATCAAAAATATTATTTTGCAAATTTACTATAGTTCTTACTTTTCATAATTAAGTCAGTTTGAAAAGTAACCAATCTTCCCTAGCCTAATCTTCCTTTTCGACAACATATTATACATATAAACTATTCACCTGACTGGTAAAAGTTCCCCGTATTTTGCCCAACCTAGACCCACCATGCTGCTCTCGGTCATCTTTAGGCCATGACTCCTGGATCCTAGCCCAAGCCTAGGCCTCCCAACCCACATCCTAGCTCTAGTACCCTGAGTCTTTGGGCTTTTGATTACTGAGAGGTTTCCCTATCTAGCCTGACCTAGACCTACCACAACACTCTCTGGCCATCATCATGCCACACCATCCCACATATGGATCTCTTCCTGGCCCATTCCCAGCCCCTGCTTTCCACCTCTAGCTCTAGAGACAGTAATCAAATCAATGCTACCATTCTTGAAAAGGATGTGTCAGCCAATTGCCCTGTCTACACTGAGATTCATGACCAAAACATCCCTCACTAGCTACCACTTTCCTATGTTTATCTCCCCTGTTAGAATATAAATTCCCTGAAAACAGGAACTGTCTTGCTTTTTGTTTTTACAGTACCTGGTACAGGTGAGTGTTTAACAAAGACTTTTTCACTCATTCATCAATCCCTTCATTTGGATGTAATCAAATGTGCCTTTTTAACTACAATTGCTGTTTTATCCACTCACAATGCAGAAGAGGAAGATTTCAGTTTCCCAAGTGTGTATGTGTGTGTGTGTTACATATCGTCTCCCCCTATAGAATGCAAGACAAAAACCAGATGGCACGGCGGATAGATCTGAGTTCAAATCCAGCCTCAGACATTTACTACCTGTCACTTAACCCTATTTGCTTCATTCAATTTCCTCATCTGTAAAATGAACTGGAGAAGGAAATAGCAGACCATCCAAGTATCTTTGCCTAGAAAATTCCAAATAAGGTTATGAAGAGCAGGACAAGATGGAAATGACTGAACAACACCAACAACAACAACATAGAAGGTAAACTCCTTGAGGGCAGGAACTATTTCTTTTTGGTCTATTTATCTCCAGTGCTTAACAGATGCCTGGACATAGTAGGCACTCAATAAATGCTTGTTAATTAATTGACTATCCAAAAAATTAGTTTTCAGAGAAGTTAGGTTTATTTAAATGCAAGTAGAAAGATTGCTACGCATCATATATTTCTCAGTAGAAGGGAGCAAAAGTGTATAAAGCAAGCAAACAAACAAAAAACAGCATTTACCATCTTCATTAGTTTGTGTATTAATTGGTATGCATGCTGTCTCTTCCATTAGAATATAAGCTTCTTAAGGGAAGGGACTGTGTTTTTCATCTTCCTTATAACCCCAGGACTCAGCACAGTGCTTAGCACATAGTAAGCACTTAATAAATGTTTGCTGACTGTGCAAGACAAGCACGTGATTTGTATAAACTACATGAAGACACCAACACAGATTTACCTTCCTTTGGGCAGAACACCCTCAAGGTAAATGAACAGGGGAAGAGAGAGTAGAGTAGACGGGAGGGGAGGGAATTGGGGGTAGGATGATCTACCATATCAAACTGCTGACTTGAATTTATAATCCACTAAACCAGATTTTTCTTATTTATCTTTATTAGCTCCCATTAGTCATTTAAAAAAGAGAAAATAGAAACAAAATAAGAATTTAACAGTTCCCCCTTTTTCTGTGGTCCATTATCAAGCAAAGATCCTTTCTGTTCACTCAGTCACCTTTGCACCCCCCCCC
>NW_020954588.1:15039058-15137281 GCF_900497805.2 Vombatus ursinus | reverse complement strand
ACAGAAAGGATCTTTGCTTGATAATGGACCACAGAAAAAGGGGGAACTGTTGAATTCTTATTTTGTTTCTATTTTCTCTTTTTTAAATGGCTAATGGGAGCTAATAAAGATAAATAAGAAAAATCTGGTTTAGTGGATTATAAATTCAAGTCAGCAGTTTGATATGGTAGATCATCCTACCCCCAATTCCCTCCCCTCCTGTCTACTCTACTCTCTCTTCCCCTGTTCCTTTACCTGAGGGTGTTCTGCCCAAAGGAAGGTAAATTTTGATGGCCAAAAACTGCCTACTTAACTTGGAGTTTACTGGCTAGATTTTTCTCTCAAAGACCAAGCTTTAAACCCAACTCACTCTGGAGCTCATGGATTGGAGGATAGATCCCTGCCCTAGCACTACTTAATGGTTACTTTTTGGATCCTCCTGGCTCCAAGTAAATGTAAATAGAAAATGTTTCTCCTTGGGTAAGTAACCCTGAGGGTCTTCCTCTCCCAGTTTTGTTTTGGGTTTTTTGGTTGTTTTTTTGTTTTTGTTTTTTTTTTGTTTTATTAAAGGGGCTATCCCTTGACTCATTCCTTAAAAAGGTCTATTCACTGAATGGGCATTACCTCATTCAAAGTGAAAAGACCTTAGCTTAAAAAGGTCTCTAGTTGACATTCTGGGAGCCAAGATGGCAGAAGTAAGAAGTAAGTCGCTCTCACACTCCCTCATTGACCTCTGAAAGCCCTGAAAATATCAACCTAGGAAAAACCCTGAGCCAGTAAAAAGACAGGGCACAGCTATCTAGTAGTCCAGGAAGTTTGAGGGATTAACAGGAAAGGCCCCTCTCGATTTTGGGGTGGGGCGGAGCAGTACAGGACTGGAGGTGTCCCAGCAAGCTGGCAGCAAGCCTCACCTCAGCATACCAGGGGGAGATTCTGAGACCCAGGTTGCTGGAGCAGACAAGTGCCAACACCAGGACACCACCACTACCAACCCAGGCTCAATATGGGCGGGGAAACCATTAGACACCAGCTCAGAAAACCACCATAGTCGACAAGTGTTCTCCAGCAGCGAAATCACCTGGTGGCTCAATGCAACTCTGGGAAGTACAACTCCAGAAGGCAAAGCTCCAGTCTGACAGACATCCACAAACAGCGAAATATCCCTGTGCAAGGCCTCAGCAAGCAGGAACCAAACATTTAAGTGCAAGGCCCAGGTGAGTTGGAAAAGAAACTTGGATAAATGCCCCCTTCACTCCAGCAGGAGAACTCAACTTTTTTTTTTTTAAGTCAGGAAATAGGCAAACACTATGAACAAAAAAGCAAAAACAGAAAATGACCATAGAGTCTTATTTTGGGGAAAGGGAAGATCAAGGCACAAATTCAGAAGAGGACAACATTGCCAATATACTCACATCTGAAACTTCAAAGGGGAATATGAACTCATCTCAAGCCCAAAAAACCTTCTTGGAAGAGCTCAAGAAGGATTTTAAAAGTCAAATAAGAGAGGTAGAAGAAAATTGGGAAAAGAAATGAGAAGTATGCAAGAGAAAGTCAATAGGAAAGGAAGGACAAAAATTAACTGGAGAAAACAAGTCCTTAAAAAGTAAAATGGGCCTAATGGAAAAGAAGGTACAAAATCTAATAAAAGAAAACAACTGGTTAAAAATTAGACTGAGGAAGAAATGCAAATCAAAACAACTCTGAGGTACCACATCACACCTATCAGATTGGCTTACATGACAAAACAGGGAAATGATAAATGTTGGAGAAGATATGGGAAAATTGGAACACTAATGCATTGTTGGTAGAGTTGTGAAAAGATCCAACCACTTTGGAGAGCAATTTGGAACTATGCCCAAAGGGCTATAAAATTGTGCATACCTTTTGGCCCAGCATTACCACTTCTAGGTCTATATCCCAAAAAGATCATACAAATGGGAAAAGAACCCATATGTACAAAAATATTTACAGCAGTTCTTTTTGTGGTGGCAAAGAATTAGAAATTGAGGGGATGCCCATCAATTGGGGAATGGCTGAACAAGTTGTGGTATATGAATGTAATGGAATGCTATAGTGCTATAAGAAATGAGGAGCAGGCAGACTTCAAAAAACCCTGGAAAGACTTACATGAATTGATGCACAGTGAAATAAGCAGAACCAGGAGAACATTGTTCACAGTAACAGTCACATTGTGGGATGACTGACTTTGATATAGTTGGCTCTTCACAGCAATGTAAGAATCTAAGACAACTCCAAAAGACTCATGATGGGAATTATTATCCACATTCAGAGAAAGAAATATGAAGTCTGAATGCAGATGGAAGCATACTATTTGCTCCTTTTCCTTTGTTGTTTTGTTTGATTGCTTCATTCTCATGGTACGTCCCATTAGTTCTAATTGTTCTTTACATCATGACTAATGGGAAAATATGCTTGATATGAATGTATAAGTAGAGCCTATATCAGATTGCATGCTATCTTGAGGAGGGATAGAAGTGGGAGAGGGAGAAAATTTAAAACTCAAAATCTTGTGAAAGTGAATGTTGAAAACTAAAAATAAATAAATAAATTATCAAGAAAAAAAATAATTTCCACTGGGGGGAAATAAAGGCCAAGGTCTCCCACTGCATTGGGGGTCATCTCCAATCATCCTGATCTATATCTTGCCACTGGACCCAGATGACTCTGGAGGAGAAAGTGAGGCTGGTGACCTTGTACAGCCCTCCCTCACTCAAATCAAAGTCAATTGCAATACACAAGAAATACAAGGTGATTGGAGGACACTTGTAGCTAGTGGGATCAGGAAAAGTCTCACATAGGTAGCCTTTGAGCTGAGCTTTGAAGGAAACTAGAGAAGCTAAGAGTTTTGCAAAGGTGAGGAAGGAGTGCCTTTCAATCACAGAGGACTGGCTGTGTAAAAGGCTTGGAGATGGGAGATGAAATGCATGTGTGAAGAATTACACAAAAACTAATTTGGAAGGACTGGAAATTGGGTGAAATGCAGATGTAGGTTAATTCTGAAAAGGTTTGGTGTCAGATTGTGAAGTGCACAAGATCTTGTATTTAATTCTAGTGGGAATAGGAAGCCACTGGAATTTATTGAGCAAGGGAAGGAAACGGTCAGAACTGTGCTTTAGAATATCACTTTGGCAACTAGGTGGGAGATTGATTGTAGGGGGAAGAAATTTGTGGAAGGGATACTGATTAGGAAGCCACTATAATACTCCAGGCAGGAGGTGATGAGGATAGGAATTCAGAGAGTGGGTGTGTGAATCCCAAAAAGGGGACCAAGAAGTGCTACAGAGGTAAAATGGACAAAATTTGACAACTAATTGGGTGTGTGGTATGAGAGGGAGGAGTTGGGGATGACTCTAAATTTGGGAACATAGATGACCAGAGGGATTGTAGTACCCTCAATTCAAAAGTAGGTTTGGGGGAAAAGATGAGTTCAGTTTTGAACATAATGTTTTCGAGATGTCTCTGGCATAGCCAGTTTCAATGTCCAGTTGTCCGTTGGCAGTGTCCTACAGCTCAGGAGAGAGACTGGGGTTGGATATGTAGGTCTGAAATTTTCACAGATATAAGTGAATCCATAAGAGCAGACTAATGAGGTAACCAAGAGAAAAGAGTATAGGGAAAGAGAGAAGTAGGACCAGGAGTGTTGGGAGTCAATTCACAGTTGGGAGGGGAGGGGGGAATGCCATGATGATTTAGCAAAGGAAACCAAGAAGTCAGACAGGAGAACCAAGAAAACACAGTGCAATGAAGACCCAGAGAGGAAGCTGGGTAGCAAAGTAGATAAAGTACTGGATCTGAAGTGAAAAAGACCCAAGTTTGAATCCAGCCTCTGACAGTTACTATCTATATGGCCCTCGACAAGTTGCTTAACCTGTTTGCCTCAGTTTCCTTATCTGAAAAAAGGGGATGATAATAATAGATAATAGTACCTCTCAAAGATAATAGTACCTCTCAAGGCTGTTCTAAGAATCAAATGAGATAATATTTGTAAAGTGCTATACAAATGCTAGATGTTTTTATCATCCTGGATGAGAAGTCAGTAGATGTTATCAAATAATGCAGGAAGTCAAGAAGGAAGGGGATTGAGATGTGACCCCAGATTCGTTCTTTTCACCCACTAAAGCAAAGATGCTGAGCAATACAGTCTCCAATATATAAACCAATAGTTTTTTTTCCCCTTAAAGAGGTCCATTAACCCTTTCAGTCCAGAAGAGCATTTTATCTAACATGCAGCTAGCCCTAGTGCTCTTGAAGCAGCTCTTTGTGGCTTGGACATTACAGCACTCATGCATTAAATGATTCCTTAGTGACCTCAGAAGGCTAAAGCAGTCCCCTAAGGGCAAACCTTGTAATAGGAAACCCTCAATAAATTAATCAAGAAGCATTAATTAAGTGTTCTCTGAGTGCCAGGCACTACTAAGCACAAGAGAGACAAAGAACAAAAACAGTCCCTGTCCTCAACCGGTATACATTCTAACAGGGGAGAGAATATGTATATGAATAGGTAAGGAAGAAGATACTGGCCACCTGGAAAGGTGCTGTGCAGGGGAAGGCTCTAGTAGCTAGACAGAAGGTAGAGAGATTGGTTTGATTCTTGAAGCAAGTCAGAGGTTCTAAGGGGTGGAGGAAAGGAGAGAGAATCTTCTCAGTAAGTCTGAATGCTTAGAGGACGAGATGTCTTGGTTAACAATTTTTAAGCACCTGTTTTAATGCTTTCCTGTTGCTGTCTTCCAGAAATGTATTAGTTCACTGTCCTGCTTAAGAGGAATTTTGGGAACATAACAGCATTTTCATTTGATTAGTGAAATTTTTGTATTGTTCTAAGGCCATTACGTTAACCTACAGTGTTCTATAGCACTATAGAATTAGAGAGATAGGAGATTAGACTGACTATGTATCCATCTCAGGTCACCAGTCAAAAATTCGCTGTGTCACCTCAATACCACTTAACACATAGAAGGTTCTTAATAAATGTTTGTTGACTGACTTCCTTCAAAGCACACCTCCCACACGAGGCTTTCTGATCCCACTAGTTGGTAATGTTTTCTTCCCCTGAAAGTTATTTTATATGACTTTGTAGGCAGCATGTAGTGGCTGCAGGGCTGGCCCAAAAGACCTGGCTTCAAAGCCTCTGACATAGTCTAGCTATTTTGGGCTAGTCACTTAATCTCTCACTGCTGTAGCAATTTTCAAAGACTGTGCTTTGCAAAGAAGGTGCTGATTTGCATTGATAGTTCTTTCACCTGGGAATTCCCTATGCCAATAAGAACCCAAGTTCAGTCTTTATTCCTAACTTAGTACTTATTTATTTGTGTTCCTGTTGTATTCCTTTCCCATCTTAGAAATATAAGCTCCTTGAGGGCAGAAACCATGTTTCAAGTCTCCAGGACCTACCCAGTGCCTTACCCCAGGGGCTTAATATTTGTTGAAAAGAATTGCCATTTGGGGTAGGCATATTCCCAATAATTGAATTGAGTTCTAATTCTAAGTCGAATCATCACTCTATCTACTGTTAGTTTCAGTGTCAATGTCTATCAAGCTTGTTGTCCCTTTTAAGTAACAATAGTAACTTAATGTAGATGCACATGTGCTAAACCATTCCTGAGCTATTAGAAAGAGCTCAAACCAACTTAGGCACTGAAAAAAAAATATGAAATATCTTTCTTTTAATCAACTAGAGAATAGGGAATCATGGCTCCATTCCAAAGGATGAATGGTTTCTGTCTCCATACTTTTGGGATCTAACTTCAACAGTACTTGCTATTGATTTAGGTCACCGGTTCTCAAACTTTTTGGTGTTGAAATCCCCTTACACTCTTAAAAATAATACTGAGGACCCCTCTCCAAAGAGATTTTGTTTATATGGGTTATATCGATTGATATTTACCATATTAAAAATTAAAACATCTTAGCATTATGAAAATGGTTTTGACCACTTGGATTCCCTGAGAGGTTCTCAAGATCCCCAAAGGTCCTAACAACACACTTTTAGAACTGTTGGACTAGATCATCAGGGTGGCTATCTGTATTAACAAAAGCATCTGTTCCCTTTTTGATATACATCCCAGCTAGCCCTATTATTTCACTTGTCCTGGGGTTCCCCAGGAAATCCAAAGATATGCAAAGTAGCCATTATTTATGCTTTTCAAAATAAATATTTGATAACTTTAGTTAAGACATATTGCAAGTCAGTGGTCTACCTCTATCTTCCAAATTTGAAAGTGCCTAGAATAGCATATAGCAAAAGCCACATGAAAGCAGCAAGTATCCCTTTTTTTTAAAAAACAAACAAAATATATAATGCAGCATGATAGGAAGGAAAATCAATCTCTAACTGTAAAAAGAATAACCAAAGAATTGGCTTAAGAGAATACATATTAATGAAAACAGAAAGCATAAAAATTCTGTCAATAAGAGTAAACTAATTCAAATTGTTTTTTTAAAGCTGTCTGATTAAAATACTTTAATAAATATTTAGCAAATCTTAATTCAACTATGTGGTACATGCGAAACAACTTAATAGAGTGTCAGATCTGGAGCAATACTTTTATGCTGTCACTATTTACTTCATCAATAGTTTAAAAAAAAAGAAAGCACAAATGGGATTTTAAATTCTGAGAAAAGCATAGAAATGATAGCATGTTTAAAACATTTCGAAGGAATCAAAGTATACATAGCATGACATACCTGTGCCATCTGAATCAACAATAGCTACACAGAAAACTTAGCAAAAACTTAAAGCAGCTAGTGGATCACAAATAACTACAAATGACATATCTTGTAAACCCTGGGGTAAAGGCAAAGTTTAGTTTCAATAAGTCTGTAAAACTATCATAAAATTTAAGGCAGTAACATGCTAGGATTGCAAGTTATCATCATTTAAGGAGAGGGGAGTAGGAGCCGCAGACAATTTAACCTTAAAAGTTGAATACATTGAAACAATTTGGGCCATCCTTTTATAACATCAAGATACTTTGTTTTCAAAGTAGGAGAACAGTATTCTCTCACTTTGAAGTCGTATAAACTTTATAGCTTGGAAAAGCCCTCAGAGATGAAGTCTAGGTCCCTCTTTTACAGATGAGTGAAGGGAGGCCAAGAGAGTGACTTGCCTAAAGTCACACAAGTAAGTAGGTGAAAGAGCAGCAGACAGCTAGCTAGGTGCCTCAGTGGATAAAGCACTGAGCCTGGAGTCCTGAAAGACCTGAGTTCAAATTCCACCTCAGACACTTTCTAGCTGTGTGACCCTGGGCAAGCCACCTCTTAACCTCGTTTGCCTTAATCCACTGGAGAAGGAAATGGCAACACACTCCAGTACCTTTGTTAATAAAACCCCACGGATGGGAATCCTACTGAATAACAAAAAGATTGGCAGGTCCTCAAAACCAAATCCACTTTGTCCCATGACACCATGCCTGGTGGTACTTCATTCTTTCATTCTGCTGTATTTTAGCTACATTTCAAAATATGCAAAGAAGGAAAACTAGACCTCTTCTCCCCTTCTCCCAGCTCCCACCCTATTCAGCAAATCCACACTGATTAACAATACTTTTCCCATCTCTTCTTAACTGACAAATCATGTAACTTTGGAGAAACATAGACACCTATGTGCCTCATCATTTAATGGATTTCCTTCGTTCTCCGGGTTTGTGAGAGCCAGTCTGGCCTGAGCCTGAGCTTCATTTTAGCGCATCCTGGTTGTTAAAATGACCATACGTGGTACACTCCTGTCTGTTGCCTGGATCCTCCTGCCCTCCGTGAAGTGCAGAAATGACCCCATGTGCACGCAGCAGCCCCCTGCCTACGTTCCTATTCCATTTTCACCAGTTCCTCCAGCACTAACGATCCTTGCTGAAGGCTCAAGAGCGACAGAGCCCCACAAAAAGATTCGTGGTGCCCTCAGGGTTAGGATTCAGGGTTTATTTCGGCCACACGAGGTTTCCGAGATGAACGTGGTGTCCCAAGGGCGGCCAGTTGTTAGGGGGGGAAGAATTGGCAAAATGAGGCCCCCCACAACTCAGGGCCTTCTTCGAGGGGACCCACGCGCGCTTTCTTTGCTTTCTTGACCCTGAGGGGCGAGGACGGCCTGTGTGGCTGAGGACCGGCCGGGTGCCGGGAGGGGCGTGCTCGGGGGACAGCGGCCGGTCGCGGGATGCGTTGGGCGCTGTCCAGGGCTCGCCGGCCCCTGCGCCCCCGGGACGCCCCCAGCCCTGCCCCCAGAATGACAACAAAGGGGCTAAGACATTTCGATGCCCTCTTTCGGTCGGACCCCTTAGCAGCGGGGGGCTGCCCACGCGAGGAGGGCGGCGGCACAGGGGGCGGAGGGCGGCGCCCGCCCGGGCCGCGGGTCCCCGGCGCAGCCTCGCGCCCAGCCAGCGGACAAGGTCAAGGTCGCGGGGGAGCCCCGAGGCTCGGGGCCCGCCCCCTCCCCAGAAGGGAAGGAGGAGGGAGGAGGGGGCGGGCGCGCCTGCTCCGTGCACCCCCGCGCCAAACCCGGCCGCTAGCGCGCCGCCCGCCGGGAGCCGGGGCGGGGGCGGGGGCGGGGGGCGCGCCGCACGTGGCCACCGCTGGCGGCTGGCGTATCCCTCCGCGCTCGCCCGTCGCCTCGCCGCGGCGGAAGGATCCGCCCCGGCCCGCGCGCACGCTCGCTCGCCCCGCCCGCCCCGCCTGAGCCGAGGCTCCTCGGTGCCGGCCGGCCTCTCACTCGGAGCGGGGACGCGTCGGGCGCAGCAGCGTCGGCCAGCAGTACGAGGAGGGCGCGCAGCGCGACGAGCCGCCTCAGCCGCCGCCGCGGGGGCGCACGCCGGCCCTGCCTCCCGCCGCCGCCGGAGTGACCGGCGCCTCTCGGGCCCGTCCCCGCCGCCTCCCGGGCCCCGTCCCCCGTCCCCGCCGCCTCCGCCCGGCCCGGCCCGGCCCGTCCCGGCTCGGGGGTGGTTCCGTGCCTGCGCAGACCCGCGCGCCCGCCCGCGCCCCGCCTGCGCCCCGCTCGCCCCGCTGCAGTGCGGAGGGAGGGCTCGAAGATGGCCGGCTGGCAGAGCTACGTGGACAACCTGATGTGCGATGGCTGCTGCCAGGAGGCCGCCATTGTCGGCTACTGCGACGCCAAGTACGTGTGGGCGGCTACCGCTGGGGGCATCTTCCAGAGCATCACGGTAAGCGGCGCCCGCGCGGGCCGGGAGGGGAGGGGGCCCGGGGCCTGGGGGTGCCGTGCTGCCCCCCCCGGGGGAGGGGGGGGGGCGGGAGGGCCCGGGGGTGCTGTGCTGCCCCTCCCCGGGGGAGGGAGCTCTCGGGGCTCTGGGGATGCTCCCCCCCAGGGGAGGGGGCTCTCGGGAGTCTTGGAGGAAGAGGGGGTGTTCGGAGCTCCAGACTGCTTCCCCCCTCGGAGGAGGGGTCTGCAATAGGGGAGGGGGCTGTGGGGATTTGGGCTGCTCCCCGAGGAGGAGGAGGAGGAGGAGGAGGAGGAGGCTGCAATAGGGGAGGTGGATATGGGCCCTGGACTGCTCTCCTCGCCTCTGCAGGCCCGGATGCTAGAGGCTTAGCCCCCCATTAGGGTGTCTCCCACGGTAGGGCCATCATCGAATCTTTCCCATCCATCCCTCCATCCATCTCCGCATCCTCTTCACCCCCCCCAACTCCTTGCATCCAGGAGGAAGGGTTAGGATAATGATGGAGATGGAATGAAAAGGAGCATGGGCAAAGGGGAGCGGCTACCCCCTTCTCGATCTCTTCCTCCCCCGGCTCCAGCAGTTTTGGGATGGGGGAGCAAGAAAAGCTTGACAGCCTAAAAATGAGACTGAACTAGTTTCTCATGTGGTGGGATTCTCACATTGTTTCATTCCCTTTCCTCCCTTTTTTTTTTAAATCCTTTTCTTTTTGCCTGCCAGCATTACAGTTATAAGTTTACTCATGAATGCCAGTTAAGATTGAGAGGAGGAAAATTAATTTCTTTCTCTGACGTTCCCCAATATCTTACTTGGAAAATCTTGATTTATTCAAACATGTAGGATTAGCCCCTATAAGGATTAATCTTGTTATTAATCTGCTATGTGGCTAGGCAGATACATATGTGTCCATATGTATGTATGTACGTAAAGCTTTATGTACGTATAGATACGGGTATATATGCATATAAAGGGGTGTGTATATAAGATGCGAGCAGAAGCTTTATGTGTACAAATATGTATGTATATGTGTGTAGGTGTATGTGTGTGTGTGTAGTTGTGTATGTATATATGCCTAGCCAGATAGCAGCAAAAACTGATTCCCAGGAACACGTAGGGGTGTATGTGTGTTATAATATATAAATATCCAAATAAAACGTACTGTTAAAAATGTTGAAGATGCGGTAGGGATAAAGATGATGGTGGTGCAGACAGAGGTTACTTTACCTAGGTAATGCTTCTCTTCTCCACCACCAACGCAGTGGTCTGGAGGTTTGCATACTACTCTAGGCCCGTGCAGTGATGTCGGGCTCTATTATTTTTTCTTTTAATTTCACTTCTTTGGGTAGTTCAGTAACAAAGCTTTATTGGGGATGTAAGAGGGATTTCCAAACCGAAAGGGGAAAGAAAGCACATTCCAGACCCTAACGATGATGGCAGCAGTTTTTGCTAATTTGTAGGTTTTCCATTTTTGCCCACCTGCCAGCTTTGGGGGGTTTAGTGTGTTGTGAGAGAAAAGGGTACCTCCCCCCTTTCCGGTTAGAGATAGAAGGACCCGTTATATACTCCAGTGTCGGTAGCTGAGTGTTTAATTGGCTCCACTAGGTTAAGGAATTGCCGGCAATGCGGCTTAGGGTGGGAGGAGGCCCGGCCGGCACAGGGAATTCTCTGAGTCTTTGCGTAGGCTTTCCTGCGTCCTGGTCTCTAGTACTTGCCGCAGACTTAAGCGGTCAACGTAGGTGTCTTTCGTGAATCCCAACCTTATGGTTGGCTCCAGGTTTTGTTTTTTTTTTTCCTTCCCCCAAATATTCTCCAAGATGGCGAACTGCCGTTAATTTCTCATTCCATATACCTCTTTCCTTCTCCTGGGAAATATTCATCATTTTTCTCCCCAATCCCATTGTTATGCAGTTTAGTTCCAAAAAGGGAGACTCTTGGGAGGGGGGAAGGTATTGGGGTGGGGGGCATTCAGTTGGTTATTTTAATAATTTGGGAACACTTAATCTCTTTGCTTCTGCCACTCCTTTTCTTCTTAGTGGTATTTCAGAAGGAAGGATTTAATTTAGATTTATGTGGTATGTAACATGCTTGTTACAAGGTCTTTTATCATGTTTTCAGCACAAGCTGTAACTGATTTGCTTAAAGTATTAGAGGTGGGAGGTGACAGTCTTGACTTAGTTGCCATGTTTTAGGAGTATTTGCCATTTAATCATCAGCTACCAATCATTATTGCTGCCTCTTTCTGCCTACAGACCTCCAAAATAAATTCTTGAAATAGCACTTTATCAGATAGAGTTTTGTCTTTTTTCCCTCCTCTCACCACCTCTCATTTTTCCTCTCCTATCATTCTAAACTGTAGCTTCGTGTTTTGTGAGTTAATGCAACGTAAAAAGAGTGATTTTGGACACTAGTCCTTTAAGATCTTCTGTACCTGCAGTGGACTAGTGTTAAAGGAAAACCCTGAGGACTGGCATCTGGTGATCAAGTTTCCCTTTACTGCTCTCAGCCTTCCCCAGCCTTTGTGTGACTTGCTGTCTGGCTGGGCAGATTCCCAGAGTGTGCTTGGAGATGGCTGGGCCTGCTATGACTCTGCAGTTCTGATGGGGGCGATGCCTTCTTTTTCGGTCCTGGAGTGTTAGAAAGCACATTTTCTCCTCAGGCCTGTTGTCGACCTTACTTTCTTCTTCCACTTACCTCCATTTTCTGTTCTTTTGCCAGTGCCTATTCCAGTATTAGAGAAAGAATTATCTTTCCTTTTGCTGGAGCGATCATTATCAAAAATGGGAGAGGGGTGAAGGGGTAATGATTAGAAAGAAAAGAACATGACTTTTAGAATGAAATTCTTCAGTATTGAGCCATTCCTTTCAAACCAAGAATTCCAACTAAGAGTTTTGTTAGAGCAATAACTTTGTTAGGAAACTTCAGGACTCTGATAAACTCAGGTAATGTTGGATAAGAGACAAGTCATAAATTCATTTTTAAAAAAGCTATATCTGAATCAGTATAATTAGATAAGGTTTTTTTTAGGTACTTGAGCTAAATAGAATTTTTTTTTGCTTCATTATAAAGAGAATTTTATAATAAAATAATATAAATGCATGTTACAAAGAGAAACATAGTTTATGACCAGTAAAAACTATGAAATGCTTTTAGGGTGTCTGTGGCTTTGAAAAATCTTAATTTGTATGATTGTTTTTCAGTAAGCAAGTTCTGCCATTAATTATGCCTTGGTAGGGGTTCCCATCTTATTAAAATTTAATTTAAATTGTTTAGTAAGATTTATAAAATCAGGTTTGTAAGTTTACTGACAAAGCTATGAATTGGATAGAACGACATTCAAGGTACCAAAGTTTTGGTTTCTCCTAGTGAAATTTGGAGGCCCTGATATCTTAGCAGCAACATTGCTAATTTGACTTGCTGAATTTTGTTGTTGAAATTTCAAAAGAATGTACTGACTCCTTTTTTTTGTTGTTTTGTCTTGGATTTTGGCAGCCAATAGAAATAGACATGATTGTAGGAAAAGATCGAGAGGGTTTCTTTACCAATGGTTTGACTCTCGGTGCAAAGAAGTGCTCAGTAATCAGAGATAGTCTGTATGTGGACGGTGACTGCACAATGGACATCAGGACAAAGAGTCAAGGAGGTGAACCGACGTATAACGTTGCTGTGGGCAGAGCTGGCCGAGGTAAGGAAGAAGTCCTTTTAAAAATAAAAGTTGTTACCGTAAGGTAATCGGTTGATTGTTGTTGCATTGCCACCTTGTAACTTGCACCCCTTTTAAAAATGCCTATTAATATGTAAAACAAAAATGTCAGTTCATAACTAAGGGATTAATCCTTTTTTTTTTTAATTATTAAGATGGTTTCCATGTATTGTATGGCACTAGATGACAAATGTACTAAAATTTTCTGTCAAATGCTAAATCCAATTCTGTCATCATTCTAAACTTGAATATATTCTGTATTAACACCAATTTTCACATTTACAAATTTCATAAATGTTATCCATGTTTCTTTCAAAACGCTTGGCATGTCAATGATGGTGGAATAGGATTATTAAACTGTACAAATTGAATAAGCAAATTAATAGATGAGATGATCATAGAAGCATAATTTAAGAGCTGAAAGGGACCTGAGAGGTCCGTCTAGTCCTATATTTCATTTTATAAATTAGAAAACTGAGTACTGAAAAAGTTAAGTAACTTGCCAAAGGTCACACAGCTAGGTAAGAGGTAAAGTTGAGATTTAGCCTATGTCCTCTGCCTCTAAATCCATTGCTCTACCCACTGTACCGTACAACACTGTCTTTCAAATTTAATTTTATCAGGTATGTTTTTTCTAGCTTTTGATTTGCCTTCCTCTTTTTATTTTTCAATATTCATTTTATTACTTCATGACTTTATTAGAGAAAGAAGGAAAAGTTATACAATCTTGGAAGAAGCCACCTAGTCCACTCTCCTACCTCATGCAGGAATTTCCCTCCCCTAGAGCATCCTTGATAGGTGGTCATGTATTCTGTATTCTGTGCCCAAATATACCTAGTGACAAGTAGCTCATTATCTCACAGATCATCCTGTTCCACTTGTGGATGTGTTCTAATCCTTATTTTACCCAGAAGGAAATGATGATTCAGAGAAGTAACATGAACTGTCCATGATTACCCAGCTATGGGTTGGCCATGAGTCAGGACCAGGTATTCTGATATTAAATCCAGGACTCTGCTACGTCACATTGGTTAGAAAGTTCTTCCACATGTTGAGCCAAGCTCTCCCTGTAACTTTTAGTCACTAGGCCCAGTTCTGTCTTCTGGAGCCGTACAAAGTAACACTAACCCCTCCTCTTTATGATAGTCTTCAGATGTTTGAGGGAAACAGCTACCCCTCCTCTCCCTGTGTCTTTTTTTCCCCTTATGCTAAACATAATAGTTCCATTCCTTCAACCTTTCCTTATGTGACATGGTCCCCTTATAAGCCTCTGGATTGGCTCCAATGTATTGGAGTGCTAAAATGTTCTCAGAACTGAACACAGTATTGCAGGTGTGGAAAGCTCATCACAGGATTTGGTTAGGGTCCTTCTTCCCTTGTTCCAGAAATTAATCTATATCCATATGAGCTTTTCTTTGTCACTTGTTGACTCAGTGAGTTAGCAGTCAATTAAAACCCTATTTTTTTCCCCTTATGTAAAGTGGCATTTTAAGTTTCTCCCATTCTAGTGTAGTTTTTTTAAGTTTTTGCTTCAAGATATGTACATTTACATATATCCTCTTAAATTTCATTTTCATTCTGTTGATTTTGGGGGACTTGATTCTCTTAGTTTATTAGCCCTCCTTCCATATTATGTCATTTCCAGATTTGATAAGCATACCTTCTAGTAGATTTTCATCAGGGTCACTAATAAATTGCAATTATTTTATTTTGCTATTGGAAGCAAATTTTTTTTATGATCTGAATTTTCCATTCTGTCCCTTTTGTCAAATCTTCCTTGTTTTAATTTTCAAAATCCTATAGGACTAAGCATTTGAGAATACTTAGATTTTAAATCTAAGGAACTTAAGTTCTTTTTCTGGTTAGTACTCTAGCCTGATAGCTAATTCAGGTGTTTATTAACTGCATTGCCAAATTCCAAAAGGCTTTTTAAGTCAGTGAACTTACAAGGAATAAATCTTTGCTGCTTTTTAGGGAATTACTCTAAAAATAAGTAGTATTCATTATTGTTTCAAGTGTTGTAAAGACAATTTAACATAAAATTGTGTAGTTATTAAAAATTCATTTTAAAAAAAAAGGAAAATCCTTGTCTTTTCTAAAATAGCCAGGTTTCAAACACTTAATTTGGAAACAGCGTATCACATATGAACTAAATATCTAATAAACCTCCTAAATTGGCTTTTTATTTGCAGTATGATTCTAATAAATGTCACTAAAAATATGTCAGTCTCAAAAGTTATTCAGATAAATTTCTTACAACTCTGGTAACTGAGGTGACTGGAATCTTGACATTAAGACATTGAAAGTATAAAAGTATAGTATATCTGAAACAGAGGGGTTCTACATATGAGATGAATATAGGTCTTGGTCACTGATTCCAAGAAGCCTCCTAGGAGTCCTGCCTAACTCTCCATCAGACACAGTAGCCTCTCTGGTCCTTAGTTTCATCTCTAACATTGGGTACAAACCCTTGCTCTGCTTGTATCATGGGTTGTTCATTCACAGAATCATAGGTTTCGAGCTAGAAGGAAGAGGAGGCAGTCTCCTGTTGTAAGGATAAAATGAGATAACTAATTTTTGTAAACTTTCTAGGGCCGTGTCAGGTGTAGCTGTAAGTTAAAAAACAGTAACAGTATATCCCACATTTGAGGTACTTGATCCATTTCCTTTCAATTTCCTTTTGATGAGTTATGGTAGGCTATGCCAATAAGCTTTGGTAGAGCCAACCAAACTAGAAATGTCTCAGGTATAGTGGGTACATCCTGACTGGCAATAGACTCTATGTTCCAGGGACCAGCCAAGTCTAAGTCTAAGGCTTATCATCAAGACATTGAATACCAAGTGATAAATTTTTCTTTTAGCTTCACCACTCCTTCAGGAAGGGTTATAATCCAGGTCTTCTTTAGGGACTCACAGTCTCATGTACAGTCTTCTCTTTTACAGTGGAAAATGGAAATATTTGTTTTATTTGGTGTTTTGACCAGAATTAAAAATTTTTAAGGGTTGCATTCTTCATTGAAGGGAGAGGGGGCAGAAGCACCTAGACTGATTCAATTGTGAATACTTCAAGTAAACACACAATTAAAATTCTACTGACATCTAGTGGCAGTCAACATAGAACTGGATGGTCTCTCCCCACCCACTCAGTTTTTAATGAGTTTTGTTTTCAAAACTCACATTATACAGATATACCTCCTTTATTATATTGGATCTAATTCAAGGTCGTTTGGTCTTAAGTAGTTAAGAATAAACACAGTAAACACAGGCCTTAAAGCTTAAAAACTTTACTTCTTCCACAGCTGAAATCCAATGAAAACTGTAGCTCAAATACTTTTTGCCTTCACATCTCATCTAGGCATAGAAAGGCCAGTTTACCCAACCCTGCTAGTATTTTAAAGTGTTGGAGGAAAAAAATGATGTGTAAAAGTTGTAGAAAATGTGAATTTCCTGTTAAGTATAACAGCACCTAGTCTCAGTTAGTACTTGCCTAGGCAATTTAATATTTTTGTCATGGATTTTCTTCTATACCATACAGGTTATTATTTCTCTTTTACTGTATTTGTACAGAATTAATTCCCAACTATTTCAGGGTTCTGCAGTGGTCACAATAATTGCTGTGCATGAAATTGTAGCTTCTTGTTCTTGAAAATGTTGATAAAACTTCTAGTTCTGTTTTGGAGTGATTTTAACTTTCTAAATAATCCATTTGGCACCAGTGCTCAGTAGCTTATGGAAAACCAGCTTAATATAGTAACTTTTATTAATTTTTATTCCATGTGCTGTCTGCTAAAACTTACATGACTTTCTTGTCTAACACTTCTTTTGAAACACTTTTCTTTTTTCTCTTTCAGTCTTGGTCTTTGTAATGGGCAAAGAAGGGGTCCATGGAGGTGGATTGAATAAGAAGGCATACTCAATGGCCAAATACTTGAGAGACTCTGGGTTCTAGCTGCTAGGCAAGACTGTTAAGTATTAGGGGAATTGCTCTTAAACTTTCCTAATTGTAAGCCTAAGTCTTCATTCTGGAAATTTTATTAGCAATGCAGGTGATGGGGTTATGAACCTGTGTCTTCTTTGTATCCCTTTGTTGGTGGGGAAAGGTGTTTTTGTTTTTGTTTCATAAGTAATTCTGTTCACTTTTTGTTTCCTTGTGTACTCCAGCATTGGTTATAGTCATGGGAAAGGAAGGTGTCCATGGAGGGACACTGAACAAGAAAGCATTTGAACTCGCTTTATACCTGAGGAGGTCTGACGTCTAAGCAGCCTCTCCCCATCCACCTAGCAACTGTCTTCATCGCCACCCCAGTTATGTTCATAGTACTACCAGATTATAGATGGTAGTACATTTGTTTTTATTTCCCTATTTTCTAATGTCATGATTCTGTTTACCCAAATGGATCATTTGTATGTTAACCACTGTATGTAGTAGAAACCCTTATCTGGCACCATTATTGCAGCATAATAATGATATGCATGATACCTTGAAATTTGGGGGGAGGGGGGCATGCCAATTTGGGCATTGCTTTATTTTAGCAATTAGTGGGATCTTGAGACTACTAAAATAAGTTAACACTAATAAGCGAGGTGCCGATTGTACAATCTCCAATTTGATCAATGTCTTTTCAGCACTTTGAGCAGTTACATGGCTCCCTTAGTCTTCCTTTTATAGAGCATGGTTGGGAGGAAAAAGTGCATGCATCTCTCTCCTCTCCTCCCCTCTCCTCCCTTCCCACATACGGTATTTCGTTTGCTTCCATCTACTCATGCAGTGCCTGGATTATTCAGCTATTTTAACACTATCTTTGTTTATGAGCTGCTGAGAACTGCAGGAAATTTTGCCTTAGTATTGCTGTTGTACTCCAGTAGACACGAAGTTTTTTTCCAAGTGTCTTAGAGCACACACTACTACTTTGGAGTACAATGGCAAACGAGAGCAAAAGGTGCAAAAGGGCACACTTCCTCCTCGATCTTACAGAGACTATCTGGATTGACTCCCTAGGGACATTCCGTCACTGCAATAGCTCAGGCACTTGAGAGGTCTGTGTCTGTCTTTTCTTTTTCATATAAGCTCCTGTTTGTTTTTTAAAAATTGATTTATGAAAGGCTGCCATCATGGACATTAGATACCCCAACATAACCATCTGGAGTGTGTCCGATTTTTTCATAGGACCAATTTTTATTTGCAGCTTGGGTTTTTGTATGAAATTATGTTGTTATTGTGGAAAAAACTGCCACCTTCAGCTATATATACTGGTAGTCTAGACTGACTTATTTTGGTCTGATCACTAATTGGTTAAAAAGTAAATGGAGTTGCTGCTTTAATGCCGATATTTGGATGAGGGTTGGAAGTTTTATAAGCTAAAATAGTTGAAATAGACACATTTCAAATTTTAAAACCTGCATTTGGCCTGTCACACCCTTGCTGTGGAGTAAATCTGCCTTGTGCTCTAGTCATCCAAAATATGTGTAACCAAGCTGTCAGTTCAAAGCACGGAATTAACTTGTATGTTCATTTAAAAAAATAAATAAAAAACAAATGAAGACTTCTGTATAAAAAATAAACGGGAGATGGTATTGGTTGGAATAACTGACTTGGCTGTCTTGTGATAAATTTTTTAATATGTATTCTGTGCCATACTATTGTTAAAAATGAACTGTTGCTATTGTGAGATGGATCTTAACCCATTACGGGTTTCTTATTTTGAATGGCACTATTTTAGGGACATTCTCGTATTTGCTTCTATTGTTTGGGCCTTGTGGATAATGTACAGATTTTAAAAACAAAAAATCTTGTTGCTGATTTATCCATTTCTTTCCCTGCACTTTGTTACATCTGGGATACAGTCTAACTCATCTGATTTAATATGCATTTCAAAAAATGCCATAACTATTAAAACACCTTGTTTACAGACAGATGAAATAAATTTATTCCAACCAAATAAAATCTGGGCTCTTGTCTATGTAACGTATGGACTTTCTGCTCTGGTTTTTCTATACTCATGTATCTTTCTCCTCCTCCTCTCAAGAATGGGAATTTACACTCCACCAAATCCTGATGTAAACAAAGTACTATCATAACAAAAACCCGTAGCTGATTGGCTGGCCACTTATTGAATGCCAAGTTAGGATAGTCCCTAGAAATTAATCTTGAGGGATAGCTCTATGATCTCCTTAATGTGGGGGCTCAGTCCACGAATGCAGACTAACCCATCTATGCCACCATCCAGTATGACTTGTTCAAATCCTGTAAAATCTTCCAGAGGGGCTCTGTCCAAGGTGCTGAGGAAGGAGCCTTTCTTGAATTTGCTTGACATTGTATAAAACCCAGGAAGCACATAGGCTGTGTCCATTAATTATTGCAGTGGTTTGTTATGGTTCCCACTATTTCTCTTCCTCTACCCACTTCAGTTCCATTTTTCCCCCTCCTTTTATCTAAAGGTTAGAAGGTAGTATAGTAAAGAGACAGCCTCGGAGCCCAGAACATTTGGGTCTAGGTCCTACCTCTGACCCACATGACCCAGGGCACATCTTGTCACTGTATTCTAGACAACTCTGAAGACATAGAAGGCATTGGTAGAGGCATTTACCAATAAAATTACAAATCCAATCTTTATTGTTTCTGGGTAAAGTCCAATGGTCATATCCCCAGGTAAAGTGAAGTTGTAAATGTAGTTACTCCCCTACCCCCTGGGCAAAAGATAAAAGGACTTGAGAACAATCATGACTTTTTTATACTAAAATGTTTTATCTTCAGGACTGTTTTGAGTGGTGAGGGGGGGTTGGAGGTACAGGAAGATTCGTGGAGGAATGCCTGCCACCCACCCAGAATAAATAATGGTGTTGATTGGAGCTCCCAGGTCCCATTTCTTGCTCAAAAACTCTGTGACACTTAATTTGAAAACTTTACTGAGTTTACATCATGCCTTTAAGACACAGAGCGCCAGGCCTGATGTAAGGCTCATCTTCCTAAGTTCAAATCTGGCCTCAGACACTTACTAGTTGTGTGAGCCTTAGCAAGCCACTTAACCCTGTCTGCCTCAGTTTCCTCACCTAAAATGAGCTGGAGAAGGAAATGGCAAACCACCATAGGATCTTTGCCAAGAAAACCCCAAATGGAGTCACAAAAGAGTTGGGCACAACTGAAAAACTAAACAAGAAGCAATAATATAACTTGATTGACAATGGGACCACATTACACATTTAAGAGCTCAGGAGATGAAATACCTGGGATGCATTCTAACCGCTTTGTTCAACTGGGGATACCCAAAGCAAGAGGCTCTTCACCTGGTGATAATGTAAACCTGGCACTGCCAACATGACTACTCTGGTAGTTTCACAGTTCCACTAACGAGAAAATATGGTTTGTGTCTAACTGTTTTTCTTAATTCAAAGCTGGTATAGTAGTGACTTCATTCTTTCTCTGTCGCTACTTACTCCAAACTGGTTCATAAACTAGCCTTAGGTATCTCTCAAAGTCCATTCAAGAAACAATCAACGCTGCTTATTACAAAGTGGCCCAAGAAAAAGTCTATTCTTATGAGAAAAGTTGTCAACTAGTAAAAGTGACCGTAACATTGTAATACTTAAAACTGCTAATTTTTGTTTTAAAGAGACAGAACCATGTTCCTTTCTTTTCACACTATCACTATATATTACTTTGGTATTATGTTCTTCTCATGCTAGCAATAATTTATTATATCCACCTTATGTATTATACATCATAAAACATCTTCTTAGAAGTGTTTTCTTTGAATACTTAAGAGCATGTTGGAATGAACTGATACAATAGGTGTCAGTAGAACTTCAGTGTTTGTGGATCAGGGTGTTTCAATTAATTATGCTTAAATGCTGATGCTTTTTTTATTCCAACCTTTAAATCTAAGATGAATTGGTCCACTTTTCTATTGAGATTTAAAATCTTGAATATAACTGAATGTAAGTTATTACTACCAACAACTGAGCTCTAACAAGAGTGTAGGTAACAACAGTTGCACAGAAACAACTAAATTATTTAATAAGATCAGCAATTTAAAGCTAGACAGAATTTCTGACCGATTCCAATCCCACCCCCGCCCCCTTTTGACAGATGAGGAAACTGTTCCAGATAAATGTTATCATTTGCCTAAGGCTGACCACACTGATAGTCACAGCTATGGTGTGAAACCAGCCAGGGGGTGCCACAGTACACAGAGCACCAGGTCCTGAGTTCAAATCCAGCATCAAACACAGCTGTGTGACCCTGGGCAAAACACTTTACCTGTCTGCCTCAGTCTTATGCAAAATGGGAATAATACTTCCTAGGGTTGTTGTGAAGATCAAAGGGGATGATAAATGTGAAGTGCTTAGCACAGTGCCTGGCACATGGTAGAAGCTATAGAAATGTTAGCTATTATCAACAGCTTAATATGTATTATACTACAGATGTGTCAGCTGGTTTGAAGAGAATGCTTCTATGCAGAAATCTGCACCTATTGAGAACTTGAAAAGAATTCCAAAGACAGCTGCTTACTATCCTAACTTGGATTGTTAGTTGAGAATGCTACATAAAGTAAACCACTTGTTCTAGTGTTTTGTTTTTAAAATAACATTTGTCTTGGAAGGGACAAGAGACCCCAACCTGAGGTCTCTTTGGACTTAACGGTCCTCTTCTTCATGTGGGACAAGTTGGAGAGGAACTTTCTAGGACACCACTACACTGTCATTTCTTTACAAGCAGATTTTGAGAAAAGCAGAAACCCCAATTCGACAGATTTGTGACATAACTTTAACCCATGAAATGGACAAAGGTGTTTCCTTGAAATACCTAACTCTGAATGAGCTTTTCATATCTGGGGGCTAAAAGCTTTTTCCCCACCTGGCAGAAAGCATTCTTATAAATGAAGTTAACAGAAGAATTGCTTCATTTAAGAAAATTACAAATCATGATTTTTCAAAAATGTATCAGTTTCATAAAACTGGGTAAGAGCTATACTTTAAACAGTAAATCAAAGTTAAAATGTAATTTTAGTTTCTTTAGCATATACAGACAACTCAAGTATCTGTATAGTAGTCAGGGTCATACCTTTATAAATATCATTATCTTGTGTGTGTGCATGCACATACATGTGTATACACACATGATACAACTACTTTTTTGCTACACTTGCAGCATTGTTCACAGATCTAAGAAATACTAACAAACATGCAAACTGTTCATAATGCTTTGGTACAACATGTCAGCTAGAACTTAAAGTGGAAAACGTGTTTATTAACTTTCAAACTTCCCTCATACAAGGCCATAAAAAATTCTCTATTTTCATTATACATGAGTCTAACTTCTTTCTACATAGTTACAATGGCATATATATATTTATAATTTAGCTTTTCATAATACATTGTTAAAGTACATCATGAGTTCTGTTAAATATTTATAAGCACTCATTTTGAAATCAAATACCTAAAAAAAAAATTTCTCTATGTACATAGTTTAGGAGATTAGCATAAGAGGCTCTTTATTAAGAGGTGTTTGTGTGTGTATATACATATATATATATATATATACACACACACACACACACATATATGTATATGTGTGTGTGTATACATATATATATATATATGTATATGATCAAAAGATCAACAGAAGATTTGTTAAGATTTTCGTTAGTATTTCTATGCAGGGTTGCCTATCTTTTTGCTTTGGTCACACATAAACACACAATCCTTTAATCCTGAAAATTAAGTCAGTATAAATGTGGGGCCATATTAGCTTAGCGAGCTGCTGGATCAAACTAATATTCAACACTATTAAATATGAGAACCATCTTAATATCAAAATTTTTTTGCACTCTACCACAAACTTCTGGCTTAAATACTATTTTAAGTCTTCTGGCTTAAAATACTATTTGTGAATAGGAAAGAAAATTCTGTTACTAAGTATTTCTATTTCATTTTGTAGTATTCATGAGAAAAATACTGAATGGCCTAACCTGTCAATAATGAAGACAGTTTAGGGGGAGCCCACAAGTTGATACCAAAAATTCTGGGAAATTGGGTTAGGCCATGCATGGTGTGGCAGCAGAATTCATCATGGTAATAAATATACTTGTATACTGTAATCAAGTCTTCACTACAAGCCATACTTGTAGTGGTTTTTCTTTTTTAAACTTTTTGGCTATATTCCCTTCCAAAAAGAGAATGATGCTTGAGGTCCAGCACCTTGATAATGTTATGCTTTAGTAATAAGAAGTGTGCTTCTTGTGGATGAAAACCTGATTAAGAAAAAATATATATATATATAATCTGATTAAACCATAGAACACACTAAGATTCCTCTCTACAGAAGTAACTGAAGGGGGGATGGACAATGAAAGTATATACTTAAATACACATAAAGGGATAAGCTGATGAACAATTTTTTTTCATACAAGGTATAAAGATGAATAGAGTTGGAAGTTCAAACCGTGTTTGCTATGTTGTAATCCCTGTCACCATTGGGCTGCAGCTGGACAACCACACTCTCTTGATTTACTTCATTTTCTGCATCACTACTATCAATATCTTCATTGTCATCCTCCTCCTCGTAGTCTGAAGATTCCGTCACGTTCTGATGGGAATGAGATTCTGATAAAGCCCCAAATGACTGGGCACTAACAGGAGCTAATGGTCTAAGTAAAGGGGTGTATTCTGAGACTTCATTCTCTTCTTGACTACTATCCGTGTCAGAGTCTGAATCTCTTTGAGAAGGAACAACTTTCTGTTTACATACTGGGCAGGTTTTTTTGGTTTTAGTTAGCCAAGGATCCACACATTTGCAGTGATATGCTGTTGAGAGAAAATAATTCATCATTCAGTTGGCAAAATGTGCTTGAAATATACATCTTTTTTCACTAAATTGTCCTCTATTAATTACTAACTGGAAATAAGTGCACTAGGAAACTGCAGTTTAGATTTTCTTCTGAAAGTAGCTGCTCAGTCCAGGACATTCTACAATTGCCCTATTATGTGCTGTCTTCCCCCTTTAGGATGCAAGTTTCTTGAGGGCAGGAGCTGTCATAATTGTCTGTTATTTGCATCCCCAGTGCTGACAGCAAAGTGCCTGGCACATGGGAATCAATAAGTGTCTTTTCACTCATTCATTTATTCATGCAGGCTTATGAGATCAATATTTTCATGCAGAAACAGAAGACAGATCTTCAATTTTTATAAGACTGTTCTCAAATACACCTTAAATATGAATTGTACCTATACCACAAACAGAATGCCTAACTAAGATGTTTAATACATACTGAACATGGGGCAGCTAGGTGGCACAGTGGATAGAGGTCCGGGCTTGGAGTCAGGAGGACCCGAGTTGAAATCTGGTCTCAGAAACTTAACATTTACTAGCTGTGTGACCCTGGGCAAGTCACTTAATCTCAACTGCCTCACCAAAAAGCAAACAAAACAAAACCATGCTGAACATACATAATAGCTCATACCATGGGAACAAGGAAGGATTCTGAGTTTGTCTCCATCTACATATTCATCCAGGCAAATGGCACATACGTCATACTCATCTCCTGTGGTAGAAAGTTGTAAATCAAAATTATATGACAAGATTGATAGCTGCCATAATATTCAAGCACATCAAATTAGGCCCTACTTGATTATTTTAAGATGTTTTAGAGTTTTAGAGTTGGGCATGGGGGGGGGGGGTAACGTGTGTGGGCAATTTTTCTTATTTGACACAAGCTAATGCTATTTTAAAACTTAAGACCTCTTCATTCAAATAATTAACTTCTATCCAAAATGTATATTGGATTTATTTACCACGGTGCACTGAATACAATTACTACTATTACAAAGCAGACTTTTAGGAAAGCAAAAACCACAGATCTGCAAATTGCTATCAGAATTCTAATGTTGGAACAGATCTTATTTAAAAACAAAATTAGCTATTTCCTAAAATGCTCAAATTATTGGTACTTCTTAATCCAGAGGACACCTCCACGACTTCATTTACTAGCATTTTGCTAATATGGAAATAACAGCACCCATCCAAGTCTTTAACAAGTCCTTTTCCTTTGTAAAATGATGGAGGGCCAGCGTTTCATGGTTCTTTCAGCTTCTACAGTCTTTTGGTTGTCTGCTTCACTCAGCATTGTTTGGCTTATAAGTATACAACAATATCTTGTCTAACTTAGCTATTACAAATGGCCAGAAAATTCCAAGTGTACTACGTTGCAATGTATTTCTCATCCAATCAATACCTTGTTACTCCCATCCCCAAATCAAATTACAAAAAACAGACCTACAATGCCAAAGTCAATTCAATACATATCACCTGCAAAGAGAAGGGTTATGGTTCATCATAACCCAAATGAACTACTCTCCTAAGTTCCAGGAAGTATTACAAAAGGAGGCATACACAAGAAAACTACACTTTATGCCTGAAACCCACTCCAGACACCAAAGTGAGGCATTTCATTCAGTAATCAAGGGAAGTTCCATAGTAAGTGAATAGAATACAAGCCTTGGTTGCTATGTCATATAGTGAACAGACTATTGGAACCTAGAAAAGCTAGGTTCACATCCTATTTTGATGCATTGCAAATAGTTGATTAATAAATGTTTGATAAATAAAGTGAATTACTGGCAACTCATCTGTAAAATAGGGCTTGTAGTACTCACTTCACAAGTTACTGCGAGGCTCAAATGAAAATCTAAAATTCTTTATAAACTTTAATACACTATCATGCTATATGGATACATTATTATGTAGTTTTAAAGTACTGTTAGTTTTTCTGTTCAGGATCTTTAAATATAAATATCAAATATTAAATATATTTTGTATTAACCGTGCTAAAAAGACAGGTTACAGGGGCAGCTAGGTGGCGCAGTGGATAGACCACCAGGCCTGGAGTCAGGAGGACCTGAGTTCAAATTCAGCCTCAGACACATGATAGTCATTAACTGTATGACCCCGGGCAAGTCACTTAACCCCACTTAACCTCAATTGCCCCCCCCCACACACACACACAGAGGAATTACTGAGTTGGAAGGCACCTCTGAAGGCATCTAGTCCAACCTCTACCTAGACAGGAATCCCCTTCCACACATACCTGACAAGCAGCCATCCAACTTCCACTTGGAAGCCCTTTAGGCTACCTAAGAGACAATGTGGCCAAATGGAAAGAGTACTCTAGGTCTGAATCTTGCTTTGGTTACTATTACCCTGCACAAGTCAGACCTCTCAGAACCTATGTTTCATCATCTATACAATGATAACATTTACATTACGTACTTAATATACTTATGAAGAAGTGCTTAAGCCTTAACAGACAGCTAAGCTCTTCCAGATCTCTGTCCCCTATAAACCAAAATCTGCTCTTCTGCAATTTCTACCCCCAGGTCCTCGTTCTGCTCTCTTGGCACCAGCAGAAATGTCTTTTCCAAACAAACTGTTCTTCAAAAACTTGAAAAGCTATCTTGTCCCACTATCAGTAAAAGTTGGCATAAAGCAAAGTCATCTTCATATATCATAGAATATCAAAAGGAAATGAAAAGAGTAGCAGACTTTAGTAATCTCTTGTACATACTTAAATTATAGCCTAATGATTACATGGGTGTACATTTTGGTTGTATAACATATGCAGGGCCCAGCAAGTATGTTTGCCTACAATATAATTCCTTAAAGGCCAGAAATATTTTCCCTTTTCCCTTTGTATCCCCAATACCCTAGATCTCATAGATGCTTAAATGCTTGTGGGACTGGATTTGACATTGTCTAGAGATGTTGTACTGATTAAAGGGGGCTAACCTTCAGAAATTGGAAGCTTTGCCGAGCCATGTGCTATGTTCAGCATCCTGGTAGGACAACAGTCTTGGGGGCAAAATCATGACAAAGTGATCCATAATGGACTGTAGATCTTGATTACTCCTGGTTTGGGGAGGGGAGTTTAGGGAGAAAATGGGCTAAACTGAATGATACATAGCTTAGAAACAACAGTTTAGACTTAAGCATGAAAGTTTCCCAGGTATGTACTAGGCAGATAATTTTTTTAAGCATAGCATTTAGGGAAAACCTGGAGAAGTAGAAAGAGTAGGTGCTATATCAGATGAAAATGTTTTGACTTTTGAATTTACATAATGACAAACCAACAGAGTGGCAAACTGCAAGGCACATTAATCTCAAGCTACTGAGTGGTAGATATGTCCACCCAGGGCTCTGTTCCTAAACTGTACCACAGTCCTATGAATGAAGACCCACAGTGAGTCCCAAGGGCATGGTGTAAACATATTTACATTAAATCTCATATTCTCTAAGCATCTCAGTATGTCAGCTAAAAAATTTACTAAACAATGAGCTAAAAAATTCTACTACTCATACTCCTAATACGGATGTAAATCATGACATTTTGGAAGGTGTAGTAACTCTTTCAGGCCACCGGGATAACATTTTGCATGTCTATAAAGAAGAGAAACAGTTTCACATGAGAGAGTAGAGAGAGGGCTGGTCTTGGAGTCCAGAAGAGCCACGCTAAAGTCCTGCCACTGACAAATGCTATCTGGAGGAGGGGAGAAGCCTACTGGGGGCAAGAGCAAATCACTCACCCTTTCAGTGCCCCAAGGCAAACCTCCTAAGGATACAAATACACAAGGCAAGCTGGTTTGCAACAATGGAATCAATCACTCAACACATACTTATTAAGTACCTCCTAGATGTTCCTCAAACTAAGTGCAATGAGCTTACACTCCATCAAGGAAGGTATACATATACATATATGCGGTATAAATATGAAGTGAATAAACACACATACAAAGTAATTTGGGAGGGAGGACACTAGCAAGCAGGAATCAGGATAGGCAGCTTCTTGCAGAGGACGGTGCTGGCTGCATCTTAAATGAAGAGAGACACCCTATGAGATGGAGGTAAGGAGGGAGTGTGTCCTAGCACAAGGGAGAGCCAGTACAAAGGCACAAAGATAGAATGTCACATATGAGGGACAATCAAGTCCAGTTTGGCCAGATCACAGTCTGGGATGGGGCAAGTCATGTTCAATGAGGCTAAAAGAGAGGATGGAGCCAGGTCATATAAGGTTTTAAAAGCTGAACAATTTTTTTTGTTTTTTAGTTTTTGTTTTTTCTGGAGGCCTAGGAAGTCAGTGAAGTTGATTGACTAGGAGTCATAAGGTCAGCTCCACATTTAAGAAAACTTACTCTGGCAGCAATGTGTGAGGAGAGATTCGAGGCACGGAGATGTTTAGATGGCTAATGCAATAATCTAGGTGAAAGGTGATGGGGGACTGAATCACAATGAGCAGAGAGAGGGCTGGGGAATGAGAGCTGCTGAGGTAGAAACAGCAAGATTTGGCAACTGAATGGACTGTGGTATAAGAGAGAACGAAGAGTTGGGAATAACGCCAACACAGGAACCTGAGGCACTGCACACACAACAGTGGTGCCTTTCATGGGAATAGGGGAGTTTGGAAGAGGGGTTTAGGGGGAAAGAGAATGGGTTCAGCAAGAGACATAAGAATTTAAGCTGTCTCTAGGACATCCAGCTCACAATGCCCAATAGGAAACTAGTGATCTGGGACCTAAGTTTGGCAGAGAAAGGAGCTGGATATACAGATCTGGGCATCCTTTGCATTGAAATTACAGTTAAACCCTTGGAAGCTGATGAGGTTACTGACAGGTCGAGAGGGAGAAAAGGGCTAAAGGGATTGAGGAGTGATCAAATATGTAGAAGAAAAACTAGGAGAGAGTAATGTCATGAAATGCAGAGAGGTCAGTTTCCAGGAAAAGAGGATGGTCAGTAGACTCAAACAAAAACATCCCAAGAAGGATGAGGACCAAGAAAAAAAAAACCAATACCCTGATCAGTCAGCATCAATAGTGAGGCAAGGCCTTCCACTGCAAAAAAGATTACAATTTGCTGAAGGCTCAGATGGTAGCTACCATTTTTTAAGTAAATAAAGAATTTTTAAAATAAGGGGGTGTGTGTGTGTGTGTGTGTGTGTGTGTGTGTGTAGCTTTTCCAGACATAGTGTTATTGCACACTTAGGCTACAGTACAATGTAAAAATTCACTGGAAACAAAAAAATTTGTATAACCTACTTTATTGTGATATTTACATTATTGCTGTGGTCTGGAACTGAACCCACTGTATCTCCAAGGTATGCCTGTATAATTCTATCTGAAGGCCTAAGAGCAACTAAACATAATTTTATGAAGTATCTTTTAGCCTCCTAAGTCTATGAATGTCCTATTAACTACTAACTTGAACTGAGTCTTGCTTGAATTTATTTCATTATTTACCTAAATAATTGCTAATTGTACTAAATACTTTAAAATAGAGTTAGCAGGAAGGTGTCTCAAATAGCTAAAATATAAGCTATACTTTTAAAAAACATATCTGAAATTCATACCAACTGAACATCACAAATTTGAGGAGAAAATTTTAATATTGAGGCCAATACTGTTACTGTTAAAATGTGAGAAAACAATGATACCATGAAATGCAGAAATCTGTCCAAAACTTAATTGTCTACTAAGTACCAGGTATTATGCTAAAGTCTGGGGATGCAAAAAAGGGCAAAAGATAGTCTCTGTTCCATAGGAGATCCAAGACTGATGGGGAAAGACAACATGCAAAGAAACTTGTACAAACAAGAATTAATCAAGCCTTAAAACATCACTTGATTTTTTTTATATATTGTAGTCCCATAACTGTTTTTCACTAGGGACATTTTACCTTATCCTTAATGAAACAAAACGAGAACATTAAGCAAAGACATAATTACGGAGCCCAAACTATACTACTGATCTATCATCTGGTAGCTTGTGATCAACACAAAGTAATAAAAATAAACATCATCTTCAAGGGAAAAAAAAATGGAAGCATATACTTTTACAAAATTCAGGATATTTTCTCACTAGTATACTGATGAGAGAAACAGTAAATAATAAAAAAATTTTAATCTCTACTATATAAACCAAGAAATACGTAAGAGCTTATTTGAAAATTAGTGTTATGCCATAAAAATTACATGGCTTCCTTTTGTTACTGGCCAAACCAAAGCTCATAGTCTTACATAATTACATCTACCTTCAAAAGCTGTCCTTATCAGAATAGAAGTTATTCTTACATGTTCTATTATTTGATGTAAGTATGCCTTTAGCATCCCGAGGAGTACCATTACAATAGAATGAACAATGAACTTGGAGTCACAGGACATGGGTTTGCCATTTTCTACTTATGTGACCTTAGGCAAATCACTGAAGTTCTTTGGATCTAAATTTCCTTACTGGTTCAGATGGCCTCAAAGGTTACCTGATGTTCAAGATGTATGCTGAGTAAGAGCATTTTAGATGAACTGATGTCACTCTAACTATAGATTATACTTCACATTTAAGAAGACAGAAAACTGAATCTATATTTTAACATATTTCCCTTTTCTCAGTTATGTTAACTTGTATCTCATCTTTTCTAATGAAATAATGTCTAATTTTATCTTTCAATACATATTAAATATTAGGATCATTTTCTTCTTTACACATCAGTTGCATATGCTGTCTAAAGTCCCCAAAATAATACTCAGATATTTTTCTTAATGTTTTAAAAATCAAATCTGATAGCTCCCTGGCAAATAAAAGCAGTTGGGTGAAAAAACATTTTTGGCTCGGGAAGAAAACAATCACCCGTGCGTACGTACACATGTACACGTACACACACACACACACACACACACACACACACACACACACTGCACAGCTCCAGAGCCAGAAGGGATCTTTGAGACCATCTAACCCAACCCTCTCATTTTACAGATGATAACACTGAGGCCCAAAGGGTAAAGGGCCTCCCTCAAAGTCTCATTGGTTAAATAAAAAGCAGATGAGGGATTGTAAGCACAAGTCCAAATGCACCGCTATTTCCATCATACCACACTGTGTCAGGAAAACACTCACTTAAGGTAATTGGTTAAAAAAGTAAAGAGAAAGAAGCATAAGAGTCAATTATTATAAGTAATTATCATTTTTGCAGTTTTCCTAAAAATTTTAGCCAACAGAAAAACAATGTGTGTTTTGAGTCTTGAAAAAGAAGGTTATCAAATGATAAGAATGAATGATCTGGTATCAGAATGGGGAAGAGAGGGAAGGAGGAAAAAGAAAGAAAGGGGAAGAGAATAAACATGCATACTAAGCTATGTGCCAGGCATTGCACTAAGCACTTTTACAAATATTGCCTTATTTGATTCTCACAACAATACTGCAAGGTAGATATTGTTATTATCCCCCTTTTACAGATCAGGAACCTGAGACAAACAAAGATTCAGTGACCTGCCCAAGGTCATGCAGCTAGTAAGTGTCTGAGGCCATTATGCCACCTTATTACAGGCAGGTGGGCATGGAGGGGGGGAGGGTAAAATAGGAACTTATGGCATCCACATGCGTATGTAGAAACAAAAATGTTTCTACCTTTCAAGCCAGGTCACATTTTATTCTTCACATGGTCATATAAAAGGATGGGAAGGTATCTATCTATCTCTTTTGGTATGAATGATTTCTGTACCCTTGCAATCCTTCATTCTTGCATGCCTTCTACCTAGGATGTTGATTTAGATCAATAGGAATTAGGAACAGTGTGCTACTTTAATTATCATCATCACAGGGTGAAAGTCAGACCAGATTCATGCAGGTGTCAACGCAACACAATGCTAAATTGAGGTTTTCTAAGTCAATATCTGGCCTGTAGGCATCTGTTTCTATTTGAGTCTATCACCTCTGGCTTATGGGACAGAGAACCAGCCTTGGCACTAGGAAAGGGGCAGCTAGGTGAAGCAGTGGATAGAGCACTGGCCCTGGAGTCAGGAAGACCTGAGTTCAAATCCTCCCTCAGACACTTGACCCTTAGTAGCTGTGTGACCTGTGCTTGACCCTGTGTGGCAAGTCACTTAACCCCAATTGCCTCACCAAAAAAAAAGAAAAGAAAAAAAAAGAGAGAAAGAAAGAAATTAAATTGGCCCTAGGAAGACTGGGTTCAGTTCCTCTAATACATACTAGTTGCAGTGACTATGAGCAAGTCATTTGACTTTTCAGTGGCCCAAATAACCCCTAAAGCTTTACTTTAAAAGTACATCTGCACTGATGGAAGGAGCTCCACATCTGGAGAGAGATGGAATCACAGGCCCAGACCAAAAAGTCTATCAGTCTGCAGCTGAGCAGGAAAGGAGGGGACTAAGGGGGAAAAAGAATTTACGTACATACGTACGTACATACATACATACGTACATTAACATAACGTTCAGCACAGTACCGTGAAAAAGGTACTGGTTCTGGAGTTCAGTCCCATCTGGAACCCTCACCACCTGCGTTGCCTTGGGCCAGTCACTCACTCTTCCTATCCTCAGTTTCCTCCACTGTAAAATTTTGAGGAAGCTGGAACTGATGTTCTCTGAGGTGCCTTCTAACTCAAGACCTATCATCCTTTGACCCTTTGGTGACAAAATTACACTGCATATATGGTAAAGAAACAAAATCAAATTATTGGATATTAAATGTTTATCACCAACTAGGCAGATATACACACAGATGTACATATAAATGCAACATTTTTACTCTTACTGGTAAGGATGAAAACACCTCTCTTGATCAAAATAACCCCCCCCCCCCAAAATATGAAACAAACAAAAAATTCAAAGTGCTGGGAAAAATTCATTTTGGACAATTATAGGTTTTTCCCAAATCTTTTCCTTATTCTATGCTCACTTTTTTATTTTTTCATTATTCCTTATGAATTCTAATATCCTAACATGGCTGTATTTGGAGGACAATGGATGTGTACTTGTATAAGTGAGCTCAAAAAGCATTCAGGAGCTTTCTAAATTAAAGGAACAAAATATTAAGACATTTATTATCATTTTGAAGGTAAAATGAATAAACAGGAATTAAGAGGAAATTTCGCAATTAGAGAAAATGGATCAGATAGTCTGAAACCCAAAGTCTAAACCAATGAACGCTTTAGTCAAATGTATGAAATCTTATTTTCTTGATAATTATTTGTTGAAAATGAAAATTACTTAAACCCCTTCCCTTCCAAATGTTTTCCCCAAGAAAACTGAACCAAATGTACAAAAAGGAAGACAGACTAAATGAAAATTAATTAGATAATGTTAATTGCATTTGAAGAAATAAATCAGTATACTGAAAAACCAGTACATAAGAATAATTTACATAATTATCATATGATGCTCTTGACATAAAAGAGCTAGCCTCCAAGCTTAGTCAGAGCCATATTCAAGTACTGCCTCCAATACAGACTAGCTAAGTGACCTGAACAAGTCACCTGAACTGAGAAGTTCTCCAGGCAAATCCTCAATACTGTAAGTTGCAGAGACATTGACCAGAACTGACTGAAAGAATTTCCCTCTCTCATGTTTCTCAACACAAATGAAACTGCACATCTAGTCCCCATCCGTATCACACTAACATCTCCTAAATTTGCTACCTTGAATTTCTTTCAAAGAACTATGATAACAAAAAAGTACTGTTTACTTCATTTACCAACAATTGTTGAATATAATACAGATCCTGGTGGCAATCATCTATATAGCGAACATTCTTCAGTGCCTGAGTTCATAGTCTTTTTTTCCACCCTAACTCCTACCCTCATGCAACAAGGCTTCAGCATACCACTGATGCTCCTTCCAATACCCTAACTTCTCAATTCCTTATTCAAGTCATTTCCCATGACCTATTACGCTACCCTACCTCAGTGACACAAAGATGGTCATAGACGCATCTTGCAATCCACTGACAATCGTTCTATATCCACGTTCATGAATTCTGAAATTCCTTTCTCATCACAATCAAACATCAATCTCACTTTATGTTTTACAACCCCCACCCTGTTCTCTGTCCTCACTGTTGTTCCCAGGCCAGGTCTTCTGCATTGGTTCTACTCTCTTGCCTCTGTATCTTGAACCTGTAGTAAACTCTGCACTTTACTCTGCTCTCCAGTCCTTTGACCCCTCATCACTTTGCTGATCCTATCTCATCAAACCTCAACTCTGGTCTGCTGCCACCCCTGGCAACCCTCACTCCAATCACACACTTCTCAGTGGAGCTGCAGAAAAAAACCAAAATGTGCTGACTGAGCCCACTACAGACTTATGTAACATCATCTCAACAAGGCAATCCAGCCACCTGGCTATCCTGCTCAGCACAGCAGCTCCCCTAAACCATTTTCTCCTTCTTAAAGGGCCCTCTCTTCCCCACTTTTCAACTGAGGACCCTGACACCCTTCATGGAAAAAAATGATACCATTCATTTAGGATGCGTCCTTCACATCCCTCTTATGTCTTCCCCCACTAACTCTTCATTTATTCCTGTCTCTGACTCCATGATGATAGATACATAACTGTGATTATACATCTGAGGAAAAAGAATACTGGTAAACAATTGGAGTGTTCCTATTTATATGTACTAAGTCAAAGTCCCCTGTACAGTCTGCATGTTTGTTTTGGGTTTTAATGTTTTAATTATTTACTTCCAATTCTAGCCAAATCACACAAAGAAATGTGTGTTAGTCTATTTCTCTTTTTTTGTAAATAAGTAAATAATCTACATCATACTTCTTACATTCTGAATTTAAAGTAGTGGATCACCTTGGAAAATTAATCACTATGATGTTTACAAGATGAAATTCAGGCAGAAAGCAATACAGACTTTTAAGAGTGATGATTTTCCATTAAGCAAAAATCACCTTAGGTTTCATATGTGGTCACACTGAGGAAAGATAGCTCCATGTCATCCCATATGCTAATAACCCCCTACAGAGATAATGTTACACTCATACAACGTCTAACTAAACTGCACCTGTCCGTATTCTAATCAGTCATTATCAAATATTTATACATTTCACGTGAAATATACCCTCAAACCACACCAAGCTAGTTAAGCATTTTAACCTTTTGTTTTACTTTACCAATACTTCCCACAGTAAGCTGTGAGAATTTCTATTTTGTAGAGGAAACTTTCTAACTCCCATATCTTACTCTTTAAATGCTCCATCTTAGAAATACCATGTAACACTGTCTAAAAGGGATGGAACAAACGAATGTCCTTAGAACTACATGTACCATCTTTTGACCTCCTTTCCCTATAGCTAGTCATTAAGAGTAAATCAGTAAGTACTATGGATTTCATGAGTTCCCCATGAACTTCACTACCAGAGATCTCCTTGAAAACAAAAGACATACTTAATGAACACAATCAGGACTAAAACACATAATTACCACTCTGGGGAAACATCTGTTCCATGCACTCCCAAGTGTGAACAAGGAAGATAAATATGATTAAATACCAATTCTAAATCCACATAGATACTAGAAACTCTAAGACATGAGGCTGAAGTGGTTTTGTTGGGACCTGCATGCTCCCATCAGTCATACGCCTCACTCACCCAGAAAGAAGACAGGAAGAATGCCAATTCTCCAGCCTCAACAGAGCTGTAGCTGGCTAGAGAGGGTGTCTTAAATCGACTAAACTGAAAACACAAAAAAGGCTGGGTGAAAGAACTATAAACTAGATGCCTGAGAAGAGTCTGGCAAAAAATATCACTTCTGATAAGACTTCATCTTCTTGGTTGTGACAACACTGTCGAATTTTTAATAAACCGCATCATCTGTCTGAGGGAGAAGATTTAAGTGCTTCTCAAGCTATAACCACCCAAGCAGTGGAGCTAAAATTTCCAAAAATTTGGCTCATAATGAAAAATAACTATAATTCATTTATAATTTTTTTTGTTAAACATAATATTCATACATACTATTTTCCACGGCTACAAAAGGTATTTTCCAAACATTCATTACTTTAGCAGCTGCCAAACAGCAATTTTTGACTTCATTCAGTAAATTCAATATTAAACATCTACTATGTATCAGGCACAAGGAATACAAAGACAACAAAAGTGACAGGCCCTCTCCTCAGGGACATTTATCTACTAGATAAATTATTACTAAATATTCTACTGAATAAAAAGCACTAAGTATGAATGGTCTATGACAGAAGTATAATGCAATATTTCATTAAAACAATGAAATTTATAAGCAGTGTAAAAAATATACTTCATACACACAGAATAACAAATGACTTAAAATTCAAGTATACTGAAAAAATTGAGACTGGAAAAGTAACATCTATCAATTCTAGAGTGACTCATAACAAATGCGTTCTTAAACTGAATTAAGTTTAAAATCAAGTTATAATTTAAATATATTTTAACATATAAGGAACCCTATGATTATCTTTTTATTTGATAAATATGGATGTTACATATTAGAGACTGTTAAAAGTCAGAAATTTGTAGGGGGTGAGGGTCTGCAATACAACTGGTAAAAAAAAGTTTGAAAAATAGTTAAGAAAATGAAATACTAAAATGAATAGGAAAAATAAAGAACAATAATATTTTAAAATGTTGTGGTTAACCACAGTAATAGTCTTAAAAGTTTTGCTTTTACTTGGGAAACGTGTAAACCTCAGATGTAAAATGTAATAAGGAGATGTAAATAAGATTACATTATGTCAGAGGAAGAGGAATACAAAGTGGGAGGCGGAGGGGGAAAGAGATGAAAGGGGGAAATAAATCTCACATAATTCAGGTATACAAGTAAAAGTCTACACAAACAATAAAGCTGGGGGGGGTGAGAACAGGCAACACTTGAATCTCACTCTCATCTGAACTGATCAAAAAGTGTGTGTGTGTGTGTGTGTGTACAAGTGCGAGCACAGACACACAGAAAGGCATTTCACTCAGGGAAACAGGAGGGAAAAGGGATTGAGGTGGGGAAAAAAGAGTGGATAGATTAAAGGAGGGATTAGCTTTAAGCAAATCAATCTCTAATCAAGGAAGTACACAACTATTTATAGTAACTCTCTGTGGTGACAAAGAACTGGAAACTGAGAGGGTTCCCCATAAACTGGGCATGAGTGTAACGAATATTATTGTGTTATAAGAAATGATGAAGAGGATGGTTTCAGAGAAATGGGAAGATTTGTATGAATTGATGCAGAGTGAAGTAAGGAGAACAATTTACTTAATAAGACAAACAGCTTTTAAAGACTTTGGACTAAAATCAACGCAATGACCAACAGGGAGTCCGGAATCACGATAAAACATGCTGCCCGCCTCCTGATAGAGAAAAGATAGACTCAAGAGTACAGACTGAGACATATTTTTTGGACCTGGCTAATGAAGAAATTTATTTTGCTTGATTATACATGCTATAATAGGAGGTTTTTTTTTTTCTTTCTCAGTGGGAAAGAAGTGGGGTCAGAGGAAGAGAAGGTAAATTTTCATTGATTTAAAAAATTTCTGATTAAAAACAAAAAAAATTTACAATAGAAATGGCTGGGGAAAGGTGAAGACCATTAGCCCCAGGGAGGGGTCTGCTTGGCAGGATGAAGAGTAGCAGCAGCAGAGCAGAAAACAGTGTGAACGTGAGGGCAACAAGGCAGTTGTGGAAAGGAGGGCATGAGAAAGCAGAAGGAACTGAAACACGAAAGGCTTCCACAGAGTCTTAAAGGGAGCCAGAGATCCCGAGAGGCAGAGGTGAGGAACAATTATAACCACGTGCACAGAAGACACAGAAGACAGTCGATACAAAGGCACAGAGCACAGAAATGGAGCATCACTGTGTGAGGACCAGCGTGCAGACCAGTGTGGTTAGACTGTGCTTAGAGATGAGACGTGTGTAAGAGGGCTAGAACGCAGGAAAAGCCCCAGCTGGCAAATGCTGAAGGTCCCTGAAGGATTTTTCTAACATGACAAAAAGGAAGACGAGGAAGTTCAGAGAGAAACATAGACAAGGAGGACAACTTTTAAAGTAACATGTTCAATTTTTACATATTTTAAGTGTGTGTGTGTGAACATTCTAACATTCTCCCTTTATTGGTGTTCAATAAATTCAGCTAAAAAGTAAAATTTTTAAAAATATAGAAGCATTAGAATACTTACAGAACTAATGGAAAACTGAATAAAAGCAGATTCAGGAATTAAAACAAAGTAAATGGAAAGAAAAAATGAAACTAAATTCTGTTTAATTTTAATGGCCATTCACTTGTCTCTGAAGAAGAAATGAGAAAATGTATTTCCTTCAATGGAGAGGGGAGGGGAGCGTATGGGACATAGTATATACTAATACTATTAGGCTCAGCTGATGTATTGGTTAGTTTTGTGAATTGCTTTTTTTAAATTTTTTCCTTCTATAATTTTTTGTTAAAAAGGATGACTCTGAGGGGCAGCTAGGTGACACAGTGGATAGAGCACTGGCCCTGAAGTCAGGAGGACCTGACTTCAAATCCGGCCTCAGACCAAACACTTGACACTTACTAGCTGTGTGACCCTGGGCAAGTCACTTAACCCCCACTGTCTAAAAACAACAAAAAAAAAATAACAACAACAACAACAAAAATAATAATAATAAAAAAAAAGATGATTCTGAGTAAGAATGGGATTATACTTGGCAATGCAGGTAATATAGAAAACAAAAGATGTCATTTTTTAAAAAATGGAAATGAGCACAATTTTTAAAAATATTTTATAAATTTTGTCCAGTTGAGAAGTGTCAAGAAACTGGACCAAGGTAATTATGTTGTACATGAAGAAGAAACTGATTATTAAGCATCATAGAATGATTTTCATAAATAGAAAGTTTTATATTTTGTTTTTTTTACTTCTACATTCAGAAAGAGAAGAGAAGGGTATTTATTTGTTCAGCTATTCCCCAACTGATAAACACAGCCTAGATTATTTCTTCCTAAAATCCACGGCAGGAAATCTGCTTTGCTTGCAACTACTTCCTTCAAAGTACTACCCTCCCACCTATCTCCACTGTTTCCCTGTCAAGTCTGATGTCTTTCTGTGTGTGTCTGCATATGCAAGCATGCAATGCTTCTGTTTCACATAAGATTAAAGTTCATTTGGTGCCCCCCCATCCCTTCCTCTATGTTTGTATACTCTTACTTTCATGAACCCCATTATAAGAAATACTAAGTTGTATTCTTTCTTCCCTTTTTCCATGCTAGTATATTACTCCTCTCCCTCTTTGGCCTATTAAAACTTTTAGAACAGAGCTAATCCACTCCCAAGTGTCCACTGTTTTTCTTATTTAACTCCCTCAATGCTCTTTGGAGACATTAATATTCTGAAGGGACCTTGTTTCTTCTTCCTCCCTATCATATAAAGCACCCAGAGGCTGTCACAGTCTGAGTACCGCAGTGTAACTCTGCTGATGTCCCATCTGCCCTGGCTGTTACTGCTCCCCAAGGGCCCAGTTATGGGCTTATAAGCATCCTGGGGCATTCTTGAGGGCATTCCACTAGTGCTGCCTTTGGACAGGGAACCTCACTGGCTATAGTGGCTCTGTCTCTTCTCTGGTCACACTAGTAAGTCTGTGCTTGTTTGCTGATGTTGGTGCTGACTTTGCTGATGGCCTCTTTGCTTGTTGACAATGGGCTGGAAATTTTTTGTGAAGTTCTGGGGTAGAAGTCACCTATACTGCAGTTCCTGATCATAATTTGATGTGGTCCACCTCATTCCTTACCTCTTCTGGGACAACTCCTACTTCTCTATGATGGCCCAGGAAGCTTATTATCAGAAAACGTTCATCATCCTGCAAGCTCCCACGAGCCTCAGTACTCTGTCTCACATCTATCCTCTGGCCCCTGATGGAAGAGTGCACCCATGACCTCCCTAAGCCTCCATTTACAGAGGCAGCTCAGCTCAAAACATCTCCTCATTTCTCACCTAGCTTCACTAATCTGGGACTTGTGACTTCTCCATTGCACACCCAAGTCAAGTGGCTTCATTCACTTCCTCCCTCCCCCTAGCACATAGTAAGCGAGTACTTCATAAATGTTTACTGACTATTGAAAGGTCTAAATTTCAGGTTTTCTCTGGAGTGGGTGTGGTAGAGCTGGCCAGCCTGCCTCAGTTCAGGCTGCCGTTAGGTTCCAAGTCCAGTAGGCCTCATTCTTGAGCCCTCTATAGCTTCTGACACCAGCAGAAACACCCTCTCCCTGCATTTTCTCTCATCTCTTGGCTCCCACGGCTCTACTTTCTACTGATTTTCTTACCTGTCTGATCACATAGCCTCTTCGGCATGATCACCTCAGGGAGAGGCGGTTATACTTTTTTTAAAATAGTATTTTATTTTGATGGTTACGCCTTTGATCTTGCCTTTACTCACTTCCACAACCTAGAACTCTAAAATACCATTCATCATCTGTTCTTTCCTATCAGTCTATCTCTTCCCTCTGCCTCACTTCTCCTTTACCTACCCTTCATGGTCTTGCCAAGCACACCAATTCTGCCATCCTTTACTGTCAGTATTTTTTCAGGGCATTACCCCTGCTCTCGGGCTACATTCTCTTCCCTTCCCAATCTCAACCCCTTGGTTAACCAGTTCAGCTCTATTCTACTATGGAACTCATCATTGTTCATGCCTCACTAAAGCACAGTCCTGGATTATTTCTATCATCAACCTCTCCCGCTTTAATTCACATGCTTCTGAAGAAAGCTGGAAGACGTCAATTATCATGGACCTCATGTGAGACTGGGTATTCACTGCAGCAAAGCAATCCTCCCCCTAAAGCAAGACTCAAATCTCTAACGGTGTTCCAAATCTTCTCTCCTCTAAGCTTCCCACTGCCCTTCTTTTCCCCATCTCTTCCTCCTACACCTCCCAATAAAGATTCTATTTCCAACTGAATATTATAAACACTTAAGCCAAAATAAGTTTGTTCTGTGATCTCAATGCCATGGGATGTTCCATTCATCATAGACTGAAAACTCTCTGTGCCTTCTCATGCAGAAGATTCTCATCCACATCTTCCTATAAATTTTTCATAATTGCCTCCACCCAACTGTCTGGACGGATTTCTCTGGTTCTGTTACTACTCTGGAGGATGCCAAAGGAGCACCAGGTTGCCCACTGATTGTCACTTCTTTTCTTTACATAACCTTCCCATCTCTTTTCTGGCTAATCAAGACTTTGACACAGTCTTTTATACCATTTTTTGCTTATAAGTCATTACTACAGTAATGAGGGAGAACCTGGTCCTTAGAGTATATACTGCCTACTACCAATTCATATATGGCCTTGGCAAATGTGCTTCCCAGAAGGTGGAATGGAGCCCTGCCCTGCACTTCAGAGCATGCTCAGGTATTCTCTGACTATTTCCTATCTGCTTACTACATGAAGAAAAAGCCTTTTACTTGACTGCTAAGCCAGAAATAAGTATGCATGTAAAAGTCATGAACAGACAAAATCAAGCCCTCTCTTTCCTTGTGGTGACTGAGGTAAGAACTTCTATAAGCCTCGGGGTTAAGGGACAGGTAGCATGAGTGGACTACAATCCCCACCTGGGCTGTCTGACAAATGGCCATGAACATATGGATAGTGCTTTTGCTTCTTCCAACTCTTCTTTCCTGGTATTGGATGAATGAATATCCTAGAAGAAATGAACCAGGCTGCAAACTCTTGGAGTTTGCAGCGAGCTTGGAGAGGCTGGGAAGCCACGAGAAGTCCACTGTTGGGAATCCCAAGCAAAGACTGCCACAGACGTCACAGCTGAAAGAGAATGTGTGTTCCTAAGCCCAGCAGCTGAGACACCACAATTCCCTGCAGGAGAGGAAGCAATGAATCCATCAACTATGCCTGATTTCAGAATGACTGCGCAAGGCAGATGTTGGTAGCAGTAATTTAAAATTTGCATCCCACTCTCCTAGGAACCGAGGTGGCAAAGGGGAAGAGTGTGCCCCAGTTGGGGGAGAAATGTTTGCACTTTTGAGTTTTGCTACTTTTCAATAAATATCCTTTTGTAAAAGCAATGAATGCTAATGTGATTCTGAAACATCAACTGAACAAATGATACCGGGGATATACTAACTGGCACTGGTACTGGCACTGGCAAATAATTCTGGGGCAGTAATCACTGGTGATGGGTAGTACAAGAAATGCGCTGGATTGGGCTTGGAATGTTAGAAGAACTGGAGAGGCACCCCTAGAACCTGGAGGAAAGATGTGACTATCTAGGAACCTAACCTACCAATGGAATTCGGGTTGAGAGCATGAGACCAGAATCAAAAAAGGAGTGCTACAGTGGTAATATGTAACAATCTATGAAACAATCAATATTTCTGAAATAAAACGTAATAAAAAGTGTACCAGAACTTTAAAAACAATCACCACAGACAGATAACCAGAGAGGCTGCACCACATTCTTTCAAAATTTAGAAAAACGTTAACCTCAGTATTTTGTTTGCTATCAAGTGGAATTTGGTATAAAATGAGACTTTTCACAGACGTAGTTCAATGATATTCAGTTAACAAACTATCCAAAGGTCCACGTCAAAAGGTCATATTCCCTAAAAGGGGGCTCCAGAGGAAGGAACCTAAAAAATAGCATTACAGTAAGATTCCAATGTATTTAAAACCTAAAGACGACCATTTGGGAAATAGAAAACATTCACTTGCCTTTCTTGAATTTATGTATAGGAAGTTTCTTAAGTTGATCTTTACGAAGTCGATTCCTTCTAGCTCTATGTCTGTCCTGCACAAATTTTGTGATCTAAAATTGACAGGAAAAGATGCAAAAGTATTACATATAAACAGAAAAGGAATTTTTAAATAAAATTTTTTAAAATTAATTTATTTTGAATTATCAACAATCACTTCTATAAGCTTCTGAGCTTCAAATTTTTCTCCCTCTCCCTCCCCAAGACAGCACGCAATCTGATATAGGACATAAATTAAATACAATTTTAATAAATGTCTTTATATCCACTGATTTTTTGAGTTTTAAGATATGATTAAATTACATTAGTGACTAGTTTCCCACAATCCTGTGCATTTTGTATTCACTGACCCTGACCATTTAATTTACTAAGAAAGAAGCATTTTAAATATAAGTATCACAAAATATATGCAAATTTGTACAATGTAAAGCTTACATATTAAGACTAAAATAATGGAGGTAATGGGGCATAAATGAGGGACTTACAATGGAATTCTATATGCTATGATCCCCTGGGCCATAGCTCAGTAAATGTTCATTTTTGAAAAATGACAGCACTATGTTGCTGACCAGTGATTATACATACTGCTTAACTTGATCTGTACCAATGCAATGACTAACATAAACATTTCTTTTGTCAAAATCATCACAAAATGCAAAATGTTTATAATACATTTTCATCAAAAAGCATTTATTAAGCATTTAATGACATGGGAGAGTTTAAGTGGTATATTAACAATTAAAGCAAACTGGCAGAGCTAAACTTTCTCCTTGTTTTCTAAGTACTTGAATCTGAAAGACTAACACTCCAAGATATACGTGTACAAGTGAAAACAAAGAACAGGATCAAAATATTAAATCAAGGCATGATTGTGACTGCACAATAAAGCATTTTATATTACACATGAGTCACAGTTAAAGTGCAGGCTATAAACTGGAGAGAAGAAAAGAAAATATAATTAAAGTAAAGATCAGAAAAAGCAACCATGGAAGGTTTACATCTACAACTAGCAAGAAGACAGGAAGCCGTCAGAAGTACTCTGAACAACTCACAAAAATTTCTATTTTAATCTGTACAAAATACAGCTGTATAATTGTTTTAAAAGATTCTTTTCTTTTCTGGGAAGAACAGCAGATGCAACTAACATACCTACCTTGAATTTCAAGCTATCTATTCTCTTAAACATAATGAAAAAGAGTGGCAAATTTCTAACTTCTCAAATAAAATTGGGAGGAGATTATAGGGTAAATTGTCATGCAATATAAATGTAAAGGGGAACTCTTTAATACTTTTTCTTTACATATTTAGATTTTGTGTTGCCTTTAAGAGCTTAAAAAAAAAAACCTCTGAAAAGCTCAAACTTCCAAGTTACTAATTACACACTGTATATCCAGGGCAGTGAAAGGCATTGTGCTGATCTTCAATAAGGCATTCTAAGTATCTGCCACGTGTGTGTTCTACTTTCTAATTTCTTCTGTGGACAGTTGTTTGATGATAACAGTTGTTTGCTTCATCAAACTTAAAGTACAGTAAGTTGAATCTTGGGGGGAAAAAAGCTGATTATATTGGTGAGGCTGATGTTCTTGTCTGTTATATTGTCTATGGCAACAGACACCTGAAGGGATAAAAGTACAAGCAACTTAAGGGAAGAATGTTCTCTCACCCTTGTCTGTCCCCTCCACTCTGCCACAGTCCTACAAAAATGATGAACAGGTGCTCGCTGAGTATCTATGACGACAGAATTCATCTATGCCTTTTCCTCCTTGCTCTTACAATGTACACGTGTTGCTGATTCATGCTACAGAGAATAGCTGGCATCGTCTGGTGATCCAAAAGCAAGTCCCTTCAGCCAAAATTTTACACAGCAGTTAATGAGTACGGTTAAGAGGGTGCTGTCAAACTCAAACAGAAATGGATCCCCACAGGATCCACAGTGACTTAGAAAGCCATAAAGTAACTATCTATGCTACATAGTATTTTTTGTTTATTTTGTTAAGCATTTCCCAATTACATTTACTCTGGTTTGGCCACACTGGGGAGTCTGACACCTCTGACTGAAGGTAACTAATAACGGGATCACATGGACATACCAAAGTTATTTGCCTCCTGATACTACAGTTACTGAAAATACTAAGACCCACACTCTAATTCCAGGAGAGCAGATGAAAACAGGATCATAAAATTCAAACAATTAAATAATCCCTACATAATTCTTAATTATCACATGATGAACACTGACCAAAGTTATACATGTGGATCAACATACACAATATATCTTCTGTTCACAGATTGTTCAATCAATCAAAATAATACCAGGTGAAACGAGCAGAAAAGAAATATTTCTTGATTATAGATACTGATGTTTTAGTTAATTTACAAGTGAATAGTACAGAACTAAATAGGACTAAATTCTCCTGAGTTACATTTTCCTTTTTAATAGACGTTTTCTTAGAAGACTATTTTGTAGAAAAGAAAGTTAACTATAAAATCTTTCCTACGTGAAAATTTACCAAGTGTTCAAAATTCTTCTGCTCAACTCTTAACAGCACTGGTGTATCATAATCATAGTCTAAGTTGTGTATAAAAGATGAGTTCTCAAGTCTCTATTCATAACGATCCAATGGTCTTCTCTAATTGATTCTCTGTCATACCATCTTCACCATCTGTTCAAAACTTTCTCCACTCTCAGCTTTCTAAACCAACCCCTCAACAGAGAACTTGAACTCATACTTTAGTGAGAAAACAGAGGCCATTTTCTATGAGCCTTCTTCCTTTCTCTGTATTATTATTCTTCCCTTGGTATTATTCCCTGATCTGTCCTTCTTTGCTCTGGCCTCTGTGCATGAGATGGTCTTTCTTTCTCATCAAGGCCAACCATGTACCTTTGACATCATCTTCTCTCATCTTCTTCAGGAGATTGATTCCACATTCTCTAAATTCAGCCCTCTTTGGACATCATTTTTAATCTCTCCCTCTCTACTTGGCTCTTGCTTTGATGCCTATCCACAAAGATGACCAGGCCTCTCCTAACATTTAAAAGAAAAAACCCCTCACCTGACATTAACATCCCCCCAAGCTATCAACCAAATTTAAAAAAAAAAAGTCGTTTGTGTTTGTGTTGGCCTCCTTGCCTCCCCTTTCTCTCCTCTCACTAAGTTCTCAAACCATTGCCATAACATTCCATACCGATGAATTCTCTCCTCTCTGGGTTTTTAGAACATTGCTTTCTGTTGATTCGTGTGCTATCCATATGAATGCTCCTACTGCTCCTTCACAGTGTCTCTTACTGGACCATCAGTCACATCAACTCCTCACTACACTCTCATTCAGGAACCTCATCAGCTTGCAGAAGGGGCTCAATTATACTTTCTACTAAGTAGGTGACTGTCAGATCTACTCTCCAGCTCTCATTTCTCTCATGTTCCAGTTCTTTTTCACCAACTATCTAGCTGTTTACTGACTGGTTGATTAATTTAGATTATATTAAGTGTGTATTACAGAAACATTTTATAAGGTCAGCACTATTAGGCATGCTATTCCTGTAGGGAAAAAAAACGTGTCATGCTGCTTTTTTCCTAATCCTTGATCTATTTTTTAAAAGTATTTAAAATTACCTACCATGAAGATGACAATCAAGATGAGACATATGCCCACTATGATAAGGAATGGTATTAGGTAGTATTCTAGAGGAAGGCTAAACTCTGGAACCAAAACAATATGGCCTCTGAGGAAAAACACAAAACAACATTTGCAAAACATCAGTATTTGTCAAATCACGTTTTGTAAATCCCTAATGCAGTTGGACAAGTCTCAGGCTCAGATTCTACCTCTGGTGCTTCTTAGCCAGTTACCACTGGCTAAGTGGTAACTGGCTACCCTTATCTCCTTGGTTTATTATTGATTTATCTCCTTCATTTATTAATGTTTTGAGCCTCCAATGGAATAACCTATGGACTTTAATAAAGTGTCAAGTGTTATAAAAATTCATTTTCATGAGAAAACCAAACCAACCAAATGAAAACGTGTACTTCTGGACATCCATTAAATTCCACCAAACTCCTTAGTCTCTTGCATAGGAATGCAATGTAATACATAGACCCTGGAGGTGATTGTGGATTCTCAAGGAGCACAAACTGTGGTGGATCCTTTCAAGCAGGAAAGGTAGTATGAACCTGACAATCGAATCTTTGTCACGTGAATAGCAGTCTAAGCACAGGAAGGCCCATTACCAGAAGGATAACCACCATATGATTGGTTTTTGATATTCAATTCATGAATATGGTCTGTGTTGATAGAAGGAACAAGCATACCAGCGAAAACATAGATCCCTGAAGAACTGGAGTAAAAATGCTATTAACAATCCACATACGGCCCTCTGGGGTGTGAGTGTGGGTGTGGGTGTGTGTGTGGTTTTTTAGAAATGGATAAGACATAGTCAATAAAACAGGAAATCAAATTCAGAGTAAGCTATATGATGGTAAGCACATGAGCTATTTATTAATGCTGGAAATAAACAAGGAAGAGGCCTATTTCCAGGACTAGGTGATAGGCAGTCAGACCTGACAGATTCTAGATAATGATCAAGAAGGCCTTCCCTAAAACTGGGCTTCTTAGGCTTTTTGTTTCATGGACTCCTTCCCAAAATAATATTTTTAAAAGCATAAAATAAAATACATGTCCAAAACTGAACTTATTATCTTTCTACCAAAAACTCTCTCCTCTTCCTAACTTCCCTACTACTGTTGAGAGTGCCACCAACCTCTCAATTACTCAGAATCAAAACCTCTAGGTGTCATCCTCAAACTCTTTTTGTTCTTGTTTTTCAGTCATTCATTCACGTCCAACTCTTTGTGAGCCCTTGGACTGCAATGTCCACGGCGTTTTCTTGGCAGAGATACGGGAGTAGTTTGCCATTTCCTTCTACAGTAGATTAAGGCAAACAGAGGTCAAGTGACTTGCCCAGGGCCATACAGCTAGTTTGTGTATGAGGCTGGATATGAACTCAGGTCTTCCTGATTCCAGGCCCAGGACTCTATCCACTGGGCCATCTGGCTGCTCCATTCTAACTCTTTTACCCCCTTCCATATCCAATGAGTTGTCCAATCTTGTCATTTCTACCTCTGTAACAACTCTTTTCTCCTGTAAGACTACCATTCTGGTAGATGCCCTCTTCACCTCATACCTGGATTACTACAGTAGTTTGCTGGTTGGTCTCCTTTCCTCACATCTTTCCCCATTCCAAATCATTCTCTACTCAGCTGTTGATTTAATCCTCCTAAATCACAGGGCTGACCATGTCAAACACCGACTTAATAAACTCCAATGGCTCCCTATCATGTTCAGGATCAAAAATAAAATCCTCTATTTGGCTTTCAAAGCCCATCATAATCTGGCCCCTTCTTCCTTCCTTTCCAACCTTCCACAACCTACTCCCTTTCACATGTTCTGCCCCCTAATATCACTGGCCTCCTTGCTGTTTCTCAAACACAAAACACCACCTCCCGACTCCAAGAGCTGTCACTGGCTGTCTCAAGTACCTGCAACTCTCTCCCTCCTCATCTCCACTGCCTGGCTTCCTCGTCTTCCTTCAAGTCTCACCTCAAGTTTCATTTTCTGCAAGAAGCCCTTTCTGGTCCTCTTTAATCCTAGTGCCTTCTCTCTGAAACAACACACAATTTATCCTATGTCAAACTTTTCTGTACATAGTTGTTTGCATGTTATTTCTCATATTAGACTGTGGACTCCTTGAGAGCAGAAGCTGCATTTTTTGCCTTTCTTGGTATCCCAATGTTTATGAGAGTGTGTAGTATACAGCAGGTCCTTAATAAACTCTAATCAATTGACTGACTATATGAGATTACAAAGGAAAGCAAAGATTAATAAAACTAAAGATATAATTTCTTTCTTATCCAAGTTCATAGGCCCCCTAAAATCTCTCTCAGGCTCCCAGGTTAAGAACTCCTGTCCTGGGGCAGCTAGGTGGCACAGTGGATAGAGTACCAGCCCTGAAGTCAGGAGGACTCAAGTTCAAATCTGGCCTCAGACCAAACACTTGACACTTACTAGCTGTGTGACCCTGGGCAAGTCACTTGACCTCAATTGCCTTTAAAAAAAAAACAGCAAAAAAAAAAAGGAACTCCTGTCCTATAGACTTCTTTATTACATTTGAAAAAGAACAGTAAGATATAAAGTGAATGAATTTATAGTAATTGCTTCACAGAGATGTTATGAGGATCAATGAAGTAATTTTCAACTTCAAAATGCCAAAATAGCATTGTTATTACCTACTGTTGAAACTGGCTAGGAGGAATGTAAGGATTCCTTAATCTATTTTAACACATAATTAATACTTTTTGCCTATACCAATAGCTACTTAAGGATATGTAATCAAACAATCATCAACAAGCATTTAAGTGCATACTATATATACCACTCACTGTGCTAGGTTATGGAGATATAAATAAAAGTTAAACAATTCCTATTCATAAGGAACTTATAGTATATCAAGGGAAGCAGTATGTAAATATATATATGTGTGTATATATATATATATATACACACATACACACACATATATAACAGGAAAAAAACCAACAAATTCAATACTTTGTAACTACTTTTTACTACTGTTAGGAAGAGAGGGACAAGCAGTTTGGGGATGAGTGTAAGACAGAGGGTGAGATCAAGAAAGGCTCTGTGGAAAAGATGTGGTACTTAAGTTGTGTCTTGAAGTATATAAAGCATTCTGTGAAGTAGACAGCATTCTAGGCTTGGGAGAGACAGTACAAAGAGGCACCACAAAGGGAGATCAGAGGACCAAGCAGGAAGAAGAGAAAGAAAGTCAGTTTGTCTGGGCCACAATGTATAGGAATAAGGATGGAAAGATAGATTGAGGGGCAGCTAGGTGGCGCAGTGGATAGTGCACCGGCCCTGAAGTCTGGAGGGCCTGAGTTCAAATCTGGCCTCAGACCAAACACTTGACACTTACTAGCTGTGTGCCTCTGGGCAAGTCACTTAACCCCAACTGCCTTAAAAAAAGATTGAGGCCAGGACGTAACAGGCATTAAAAGCCAAATAAAGCTGTTTATATTTGATCCTAGAGGCAATAGGAGTTTTACTAAGAAAATGATATAGAGCTGCATTTCACTCTGACAGTGTACAAAGGATGGATTGGAGAAGAAAAACACTTGAAGGGACACCAATTAGAAAGTTATTGTAATAGTCTAAGCAAGAGGGAAACAGGACCTGAACTGTGGTGTAGTTAATGAGGAGGAGAGATCTGGATATGTGGGGTGAGAGAGTCAATGATAACATCAAGGTATCAAACCTAGGCAACTAGAAGAATAATGACAACCCTGGTAGAAATAGAGAAATTTGGGAAAGGTGCGGATTTGGGGGTTAATGATAATAAGTCCTATTTTAGACATGTTGAGTTTGAGATACCTATAGGACAACTATTTCAAAATCAATCAACAGGTGTTTATTAAGAGCCTACTAGGTGCCAGCCTCTATACTAGGCATGGGGGTTACAAACATAATTAAAGAAACAATCCCTACCTTCTTGGAGTTTCTATTTCAACGAGACAATAAGGATATATGCAGATGTATAAAGAATAAATATAAATGCGAAATAATTTAATACAAGGCTCTTTGAAAGAAAGGTAACTCACAGTTAAAGGGATCAGTAAAGAGAGATCAAAAGAAGGTGATATCTAAGATGTATCTTAAAGGAAAAGGAGGATTGTATAAGGTCTAGATGAGAAAGGAAAGCAGTTAAGGCATGGAGGTCAGCTAAAGCAAGGAACTGGAAGATAAAATATTGTACAAAGTAAAAGACGGGTAGTAATGTCCAATGAGGCTAGAAAAGATAGTTTGGTATAAAGTCATGAATCACTCTAAAAGTGAAACAAAAAGTTTATATATGATTCTAGAGGCAACGGGAAACCACCAGGGCTTATTGAGTAGGAGCGATATCTGTGCTTAAGGAAAATAATTTTGAAAGTAGTGTGGAAATGGTCAGAGACTTAAGGCAGGAAGTCAAATTAGGAGGCTGTTGCAATAATCTAGATGAGAGGCATTAAGGGTCTTGAACTAAGGAGTCAGATTCGAAAGATTTAATAACTGAATAGCTATTTGGGGTGCAGGAGAAAGAGAAATTGTTAGATAATACCAAGATTATCAAAATGAAAGACTGGAAAAATGACATGGCTTTCAACAAAAGCAAAGAAGTCTGGGAGAATTGGTTGGGGCGGGGAGGGGGGTGAATGAGTTCTGATTTGGACATGTTGCGGCCTCTAGGATAACCATCTTAAAATATACAATAAGCAGCTGTTGATACTAGACTGAAGCTCAGGAAAGAGACTAAAGGGGGAATATACAGATCTAGGAGTTATCTCTGTAAAGGTGAAAATTAAATCCAAGGTGGTTGATGGAGTCAATGAGAAGACAGACAAAGTCCCAGGACAGAGATGATATACCAAGTATTGAGTTAGACAGGAAAACTAGGAGAAGTATCCTAAACATCTAGAGATGAGAGAGTAGTCAACATTATCAAATGCAACAAAGAGATCAAGATGAAAAATAACTAAGAAAAAAAACCACTAGATACGGCAAATAAGACATTGCTGAAAACTTTAAGGGGGGAAAAAGTTAATAGAAGCGTTAGCTGAGATGGAGGACCAGAAAGGAAAGTACTGGGCCAGAGTGGGAACTAGTTTTCCCCCATACAGGCTAATTTGTCTTTTCAGGTTATTATGGTTTCTCCTTAGAAAGCTATATATTTATCTCCTTTATCTCCCATCTTCTTCCTCCTCCTCCTCCTCATCATCATCTTCATTCTGGTCACCTTGCTTCTTAACATTTGTTCTATTAAATAAATCAGGCATGTAGAAATAAACTAGCAAAGGGAATCCTCCCTAAGAATAACAAGCCTATTTTTATTCTATTTTTTCAAACTGTTTCAATCTAGTTTGCTGAATAATTTTATCTTTAGTCAGTATTAAAAAAAAACCATGCCACTGTTTAAAAGTAAGTTATTTTTAGCCATTAAAAGTAATTTTATGCTATCTTAGTTTCTTTATCTATAACAGATTTTTTAACCTATAAATATGCTACAATAACCTGGTACACAGATTTTTCTATTTTTCAAGGCTAATTCATATCACACTTAAGACTTAGAAAACCATTCCAGAAAGTCACAGTAACAATAGACACATTCTCCAAGGGTAAATAGTCTTTGTTGTTCCAATTTTTAAAAAGACGAAATGCAGCACAGTACTATCATTTTAACTTGATAGCCTTGACACATTATATTATATGGAAGAGTAAGGTTGGGAGGCTGCATTTCTTTTTCCTTTCAGATTTGATCAAGGAAAGTCCATTAGATTGTCATAGAAGTTCATTTATTTAAAGGAATAAGTAACTTGGCATGAAGTCACTCTTTATACAGAAAAGGAGCATCAAAACCAAATTAGTCCTCTAAAGAACCTCCTGCTATAACAAGAGGAAGATGGAGACTAAGCCTCTGAAAATAAGATGTCTGTGCACTGTGTTCCACATTCTTTTGTAAAATGGACAAGAGGAAATAAAATTAAAAACAATTAAACATCTCTACCACTCAGCCACAGTATTTGTAAATGACTGGGTGAAGAGACTGGAAATTTAGATATGGAAATAATGCCTTGTGATCTCTTCACTTTAGTATTAACCATGCTGCTAGTTAATGAACTCATAACTGCTACAGAAAATTTACAGAGATTCGTGAAAATGACACTATGATCAGCATAAACATAGCCTTTACATTACATTGATAATTCTGCATGAGTTCAGATGAAGCATAATATTCAATACTTTCAGTGACTTGAGCGGTCTACCAGAAACACTCTGGCGCCTCCTACTGGATGTTCACTGTTATGAAGCCAGAAGGGTATACAGAAGGAAAAACCAGCCAAGGGGTTTTCCTATACACCAAATACTGAGGAAACAACAACAGGAAGGGAAAGGACATGAAAACAGTTTATTTCTTTTGGAGAGCTTCTTGTTTTAAGTCTTCAGGCCTAATCTTGTACAATTTCTTCCAAACAACTATCAAAGTTTCACTGATTCCATCCTTAGGACTTTGAAAAACATTTCTCAAAAGCTACCACTAGATTTTCATTTGCTTTCTACTTAATTCTTCCTTGGGCATAAACAGAAGATGACTGAAGATCCATAACAGAGGGTCAATTTAATAATCATAACTAAGACTGCATTTATTAAGGAATCTTGTATGATGTTAACATCTGCTTCATGCATACATATCAAACATTATCTTAACTAAGAGTCCAGACATATGCTAAGATCAGAGCAGAAACCATCACAGGGCATAAAGAGCCAGAGCCTCGGGGTGACACAAGATGAGTGTAGAATGTTTCCTTCTAGATTGGTTCCACTGCTTTGGCCAGCCCTGGGTGACTACCACTTTTATAGAGTCCTACGCCTGCGTGCTTCTCTCCTGAAGTGTGCCTTCCAAAGCAGCCTTGCCAGGGGATCCATGCCACATCCATGCCACAGTGGGATGCCCAGGATCACTGAGGGACTAGAAAGAGGAGAATCAGCAGGGGATCAACCACCATGTCCCCCAAAATATTTAACTCTTAGATGGCTTGGGGAAAGTGTTTCACAAGCTACAAAGTACTACAAAAAAAGTTAATTTAGTGTTGTCTGTCTTCAGCTGGCACCTAAAGTTATACGTGAATTACAGAAAATGGCATAGACAGAAAAAAATACAGTAATTGTGTTAAAAGGGTTACTCAATTTCATACTTAAATGCAAAAACAGACATGTGATCTCAATGTGCCTACTACCTCCAACAGTGCCAAACGAAATCCATTCATGCCTGCCCATCCTGTAAAAATGTTATCTATGTCCTTGATTGTTTGCCCCAGGAGGTCTACCTAATGGGCTGGGGACCTCCCTCACTTTCTCTCAACATTATGAGGATATAAATGAATCACTGGTTATCCCTTGATCCTACCATGTAACCAGTTCATTTTTTTTCTATTTCCTTCTTAAAAATGTTATCCTTTACATAGCTTCTCCTTCATAATTCTTTTCTTCTAATGTGTTGCAGCCTTTTCAAATTCAGCATAAAATTCTCTCTCTCTCTCTCTCCCTTCTTCTTCCTCCTACCCTCACCCCAAAAGGAATCCAAACAAGCAGGATAATTTTGAAAGCAAGAGGTGGTATACTTAAAAGAAAAGCAAAGGGGCAGCTAGATGGCGCAGTGGATAGAGCACCAGCCCTGGAGTCAGGAGGACCTGAGTTCAAATCCAGCTCAGACACAATACTTACTAGCTGTGTGATCTTGGGCAAGTCACTTAACCCTGATCACCTCGCCAAAAAAATTAATAAAGCAAGCAGGTACATAAAAGAGACCTACTGTTGCATGAACAATCCTCTTTCTCTGTTTTACTATATATGCAAATGTCCATTCTATTTGGTGTCTGGTGATCTTAAAAGAACTAGAATTCCTAAAAAGCAATCCAGCACCCCCTCCTCTTCTTCATCCGGGGTCTAACTCATTGTTCATTGGCAGTCTCTGTCCAAAAATTTTAGCTGTCCCTCCATTCATCTACCTAATTATCTGGATGACCTCACAGGTTGTGCAAAGACTCTCAGACTGAACAACAGGCATTCTATTCCCCTAGTTTTTTTCTCTGTCAATAAGTTAGGTAAAACTTTGAGTGATTATGGATCTCACTTAGGAAGTTTTGCAATGTTACTGAGCTTGAAACAATTAGCACAAAGCTATCCCACAACAGAAGCATGCAGAGGGACTTTATTATCTAGATACAGAAGGCCTCCTTGACTAGGATTCTGCACTGGATCTCCTCCATGACAGTGGTAAATGAATGAATAAATGAAAAATGGAGAGAAAATATTTTTAATTGAAAAATAAAATAAAATCATGCTAGCCCCAAACTTATGTCTTTGTGAGGTACCTATAACAGGCTGCATTGTCCCTTATGTTATTTTTGTACTTGTCATCCTTCCTCCTGAATTTTAAGCAGGAGCAGGGCCCTGTACGTAAGAGATGATCAATTAAAAATAACTGTTGGATGAATGATCATATATTGTATAAGCAGGTTTTTTACATTGCAAAGAGTCTTAAAAATCCCATCCTGCTATTAACAGGAGATAAACTAATGTTGACAAAGAAGTGACTAGTACTAATCACCAATTGTTACAGAATGTAGAATGGAACTCATGACCCTTGGCTTGACTGCTTGTACAAATGATCGTTAACACTCTCAGGAATGGGAATGGGTGTAATTTCAGTTTTAGAGTTCATCAGTATCTCCTTTGATTTAACTTGGTGTTATCCCTATTTTTTTCCGACTGAAACATGATTAAATTTTTGCTCAAAACACTGAGACACTGGAACAGAAAATTATGCCTCTGTAAAAGAACAACAGGACATGAGGTATTTAATTAGGCTTAGAATTTATTTCAATACTTCAGCGATATGTCATTTTGTTGACAAGGGTAGATCTTTCACTGAGTGACTGCACTCTCTCTCCAACAACCTAGATAAAGGAATGAATGAAAAAGCAGACCCTGTACTTACTATCTGCAAGGCAATGTGCTAAGTGCTAGGAAATCGAGGAGAAGAGCCAGACAATCCCTACTCTCCAAAGAGCTTCAGCGGCAAATCAGACGGAAAGGAAGAAGCTTCTGTGGGTGCAGTTGCAAAGCAGATGGTAACACATCTTCTTTAACTATTTCCACTGATACTCTAATTCTTCCTTACAGCATTACTAATGTGAAACTATGTTTAATAGGAATGTATATGTATAGCCTATATCAGATTGTGTGCTGTCTTGGGGAGGGAGGCGGGGATGGAAGGGGAGAAAAATTTAAAACTCAAAAGCTTATGCAAGTGATTGTTGATAAATCAAAATAAATTAATAAAAAAAAGTTTTAAAAACTATTTCCATTGATAAAAACCATACCCATTTCTGATACTGAATGACTTGACAGTACCAAAAAACACTGTTAGCAAGAACTTTCTTTTCAAGGTCTTCAGTAGCTGCAGCTGCTGAGGAAGCAGGGGCTGAAGCAACCCTTGGTGGCAGTTGGTGTAGCTATCAGCCCCCTTCTCCACAAGTATTGAGTAAGTGATGAGGAACTTCAATTATCTAAATTATCTGCTAAAGCTCTTTATCTGTCTAAAGCAGAGCAACTAGCAATTTTTTTTTTTACTTATTTTAATGATTATGTCACCTTTTAGGAGGTTGAACTAATGAGGAAGTGATCTTTGAGAGTTACTTTGGCCAAAAATTTCATGATCTTTCAGTGAACATGGCAATGAGTTTTTTTGCACACAGCTGGGCTTGGTCCTTGTACGACAGACAAATTAACCATCCTTAGGCCACTGAAGTTAAGGCCTACTCCAATTCCATATCACATTGTGAAGGTGATTCTGAGATCTCTGGTTTTCTCAGCTGCCAAACCAGAAATGCTTCTAGCATGAGCCTGGTGATGATTAGAAGGAATATCTGAATAAAATTCTAGAATCCCTAGCTATACAGGTCCTCTGGAACTCATTAGGCCTACTTTCCTGCCTCAGAATAGAAGTTAATTTAAACTTTACTATTAAGAAAGGTCTTAAGATCAAGACTCCAGTCTTCCTTAGCAAACTATCCCTATTCCAACCCAACAAATTTAGTTCAAGGCAGTATGGTGGAAAAAAGGAGGGGGTAATTCTGTGACTTTGATTGAAGGAAAGTTTATGTCTGAGGTGAAAAGGGAATTACAGGTCTGAGAGGAGAAAGAGAATGTAGCACTGGGGGGAGAAAGTTAGTGATGGTAAAATCTATCAACCAACAAATCAAAAGCATTTGTTAAGAGCCTGATCCTTGTTGTTATCATCTACGGACCTCCAGTTCACACGTTTCCCTCCCAAATACATTCAGTACTTGGCTTATAATCTTTTTCTCTACTCCAGCCCTTGTTCCCCTTAAAACACTGTGACCTCCCAGTACTTTATCATCTTTAACATTCTTGATCCCTTTCATTAATTTTTCTCAATCATGCAAAGTACTGATTACAAATTAGAACCTCACCTCATGTTCTGAAGCTCAAATAAATTTGTCCTAGGTACCAGAATTCCTACTGATGTCTCCGGTTAAAATCATAGAAAATTCCTTAATAAAGAACACAACCAAAGAAGTAACTTTGTTCAATGACTCTTTGATTATTAATCAAAGGCATTCTCCACTATCATAGAAGATGTTCTGCACAAGATGCAAATGGAAAAGTGATTCCCAACAGATACTGAGGTCTTCCAGATGCTCCTGTTTGCAGGAGCAAACTGCTATTGTTCTGTGAAGTGCAAGAAGCCCTATAACACTAAAGGGTCTTTTCAAAGGAGCCTAAAACTATTCTAAAGAGATCAGTATAACAATTTATAGAGGATAACCTAAAAGGATGAAAAATGCCTACTATCCACATTGAGGCATTATGGCTGGATGGCCAGTCCATTGAGTTTATGTATCAATAGATAAATCTAGATTAGGTATTGTTGACAATGAGTTGGTCCCAGAAATGAAGAGAGAATTGGCTGAATTGCATTGGAAACTGTGCACTGTTTTAATGATCCCAAGTTTCTCCCTATTACAAAGACTCTTTATAAAAAAAACACACAAATATTTTCCCACTAGGGTTGTGAATCTCCAAAACCAGTCTACACAGAATCAAAGCTGCATGTGAGGCAACAGGGAATGAAAAAAATAAACGGTAAGCACAAGAAGGTTATAGCATATATTCAGTAATGATCAATATGTGAAAAGTAGTGTCTGGGAAATATGAAATACAACCTAAAAAGGGTTTGTGGAGAGAGCAGATCATGTGGTGAGAGAAAGTGATAACAAAGGGACAGATATCCAAGTGCTCCATTACTATTACCCCTAAAATACACAGATCCTCTGTGGAAACTCTATGGAGAAGTTTGCCAAGGACGAGAAGACAAGTAATGGACAGGTTACATTGTGCATTAATGCAAGTAATGCCTGCATATGAGACCACAGCTCCACTGAAAAACCAAAAATATAAAATATCAAAGTGTTACAAGAGCAGTGCAAAATCCACCACACAATGAGAAGAGTCAGGCTATATTTCTGAACTGCTCCGACTGATGGCTCTGGCCCCTCCCCCACCACAAACTTTGAGCCACTATCCTATCCCTTGTTACCACACACATATCCCGCTCGAAAGCAGTATCCTCTGGAATACCTGCTCCATGGGTAACAATTTGTATCTTAAACCTTTTCCTCTCCTGCTCTTTCCATCTTCTTGAACTCACTGAAACCCAGCTCCCTCCTGATAATACGGCTTCTCTTTCACCTTGCCCACCTACCACTTCACTGGTTGAGGTTAAAGAGGTGAAATATTCCTTGCTGCTCAATGCCATTTCCAGGCTCTCCCTCTACTCCTATCACTCAGTAAGCTTCTCTGGGGTTCATTCAATCCATATTTATCACCTAGTCGAGATTCTGGTAGCTGTTACCAACTGAGCTCCAAGACACCACTCTCCCCTGTAGTGACAGTTTTAGTCTCTTCCCTAACATCTATCCTCACTCTAGGGGACTTAATCATACATAATAATACACTCTCAAATACTCTCATCTCCCAATTCCTCAACTTGCTCATTTCCCCTCCTACTCTACAGTTCCACAGCTAGAGAAGTGGTCATATCCCTTGATCTTGCCGTCTCACACAAAGGTACTGTGTCCACCCTCGTGAACTCTGAACTTCCCTGGCAGTTTCACAATCTGGTGCCATTCCACCTCTCACTCTGCCTTGCAACACCCCTTCACTTTGTCCTTTGGCCTCAACATAACCTACCATCCCTCCATCCTTCAGTTCTCAGCCAAGCCACAACCTTGGCACTAGCTATACTCCTTTCCTTTCCCTAGCTTGACTCTTTAGTAAGCCAGTTCAACTGTATACTGTCCTCTTCTCTGAAAGATCTGGCTCTCCCAAGCCTCCACCTTGTATTATTCCCACAACTGCTCTCTTCCCTCCTACTCACATGCTACTTAATGAAGATGGAGAAAATTACAAAACCATGCTTACTGGGTCTACTAGAGACAGAAAAATGATACAGTGGATAAAGCGCTTGGCCTGGAGTTAGAAAGATCTGAGTTCAAATCCAGTTTCAGAAACTTACTAGCTGTGTGACCCTGGGAAAGTTACTTAACTTCTGTCAGCCTCGATTGTAAAATGAGGATAAATAATAACAGTACCTACCTCAAAAGAGTTCTTGTGGGGATCAAATAAGATAATATTTGTAAAAGCATTTAGTACAGTGCCTGGGACATAGTAGGTGCTTAATAGATGCTTATTCCATCCATCCACTACAAATTTATCTTACATAATCTCAAGTGGGTCCTCAATGGTGCAAGACAATCCTTTCATGCCTCTCTAATTGATTCATTATCCTGCTCAACACAGAGACTTTCCCAAATTTTTCCACCCTTCTTCAAACCTCCCGTGCCTCCATCTCCACTCACTCTCTCAGCTGAGAACTTTGCCGCATGTTTCACTGAAAAAAGCTAAGACATTTGCAGAGCTCCCTCTTTCTGCCTAACCTCACCCTTATCACTCATAGGCCTTCTGCCACTATTTCCCCCCTACATGAAGAAGTGGTCCTTCTCTTTGTCAAGTCTACGCCCTCTAAATGTACAAGTGATCTCATTCCATCCTGTCTTCTCCAAAAGACTGCCCCTTCTAACATCCCTACTATCATTAATCATCAATCTCTCCCTGTTTATCTTCTTACTTCTACCAATATGCCCATGTATCCCCCATCCTAACAAAAAAAAAAAAAGACCTCTCTTGATCCATCCATCCCTGCTAGCTATTATCCCATATCTTTCCTCCCTTTTGTGGTTAAATTTCATGAGAAAGTCATCTCAGTTAATGTCTCTAATTCCTTTCCTTTCGGTCTTTTTTAAAATCTCCAAAGTCTGCCCTCTGACCTTATAATTCAACTCAAACTGCTCTCTCCTAAGTTACGGGTGATTTTTAATTGCCAGATTTAATGGCCTTTTCTCTGCCAATTTTGACACTGTCAATCACTTACCCTCTTCTCATTTATACTGAATTCTCTCTAGTTTTTTGTGATACTATTGTCTGCTGCATCCTCTCCTACCAGGCTGACAGGTCCTTCCTCAGTCTCCTTAGCTGTATCTTTATCCAGGTCATACACTGTGGATGGCCCCCAAGACTCTGTCCAGGGCCCACTTCTCTTTTCCCCCTATACTATTTCATTTGGCGACCTTATCATATTCAATTAATTTTTTTATGCTGATGATTCCAAGTGCTTATCCAGCCCTAAGCTCTTTCTAACCTCCAATCTCCCATCTCCAACTTTGGATCAGATATCTCAAACTGGATGTCCTGTGGATACCATGAAGTCAACGAATCCAAAACTGCTCTCATTATTGTTTCCCCCAAGCCATTCCCTCTTCCTAACTTCCCTATTACTGTCAAAGGCACCATCAGCCTCCCGTCACCCGGATACAAAACTGAGGTGCCATTCTTGACTCCTCACCCTCTCTCACTAACTCCTTTATATCCAATATTAAGTCCTGTCATTTCTACATAGCCCTTTCTTCCCTCCTGTGACATTTGCAATTACCCTGGTCCAGGCTTGTCTTCACCTCATGCTTAGACTATTACAATAGTCTGCTAACTGGTCTCCATAATTTAATTCTCTCCCCACACCGGTCCATCTTCCATTCAGAGATCAAGTCAGTTTTCCTAAATCACAGGTCCTACCACATCATTCCCTATTCAATAAACATCAATGACTCCCTATCACCTCAGATATAAAATCCTCTGTTTGGCCGTTAAAGCCCTTCACAACCTGGCCCTTTCCTACCTTCTCAGTCTTCTTCTACCTTACTCTCCTCCACATATTCTGGGATAAAGTGACTCTAAATTGTCTGGTCTTTCTTGTACACAGAACTCCTAACTCTAAATTTTCACTGAATGTCCCTCAGACTTGGAATTCTTTCCTTCCTCATCTTCATCTCCTGCCTTCCCTGCTGAGAAGCCTTCAAGTACCAGCCAAAGTCCCACCTTCTCCAAGAATCCTCTCCCAATACCTCTTAATGTTAGTATCTTCCATCTATTGATTATCTCCAAATTATCCTGTATATCTCTGATTTGCACACAAATGTTTGCAGGATGTCTCCCCCATTATAGACCAGGAGCTCCTTAAAAGCCAAGAGCATAGCACAGTGCATGGCAAATAGCAGGCATTTAATCAGCACTAGCTGACTGACTCACTGAGACCCGCACTATAAATAATAACGGCCCCTCTTGGCATAAGGAGTCACCAACATGTTTGAAAAGTCGTTTCACAACAAAAAGTGCCTTTTAAACAGGAAAGATGCCACTGCTTTAAATTCATTGTTATTTTAGTAAACTAACAATTCCAGCTTCTTTATTTTAGTATATTATAACTGCTTGATAATCTCAGTACCAACAAAGCTAATGGCTCATTTATTCTCTTCCTCTTTCCTTATTTGCTAATAATTTCTTGCTAAGGCACATTTTTTACTAAAAGAGACAGCAGAATGCATACTATCCTATGTGATAATCACCAAGGCTTCTCATAACTGACAGGCAGATAGAAGACAGGTTACAGAAAAAAAAAATTTAAGAAGCAAGGTGGCACAGTGGGGTAGAATATACAGGAGTGTGCCAGGAATCTGAATTGTGGTTTGTACTTTGGTGAAATAATCAACAATCGAATCTGCCAGTTACACAAAGGCAGGAGACCAGGGTTCCATATCCAGTATCCCCCCGTGAGCCAGAGGTGATAATGCCTACCCATCCCTTCTCAGCACTCATGCTTGTCATGCCCTGGCTCCTTCCTACCCAGCCAGCCTTCTGCCACATTACTGCCCTCTCTCTACATGTTACAGTACAGCTCCCCTGGCCTGCTCACCACTCCTCTCTCTGTAGCTTCGTACAGGGATGTCCCCCACTGCTTAGTATTCTCCTGACTATCATCCAGCCTCCCAGAATCTCAGGCTGGCTTCCTAAATGACTCGGCTGAAACCATATCTCCAACAGCAGGTCCTTCCCAGTCCCACAAGCTGCTACTGTTTTGCCTTCTAAGATTATATTTTATCATGTACATTTGTATGTATGTATGTATGTATGTATGCATTGTCTCCACCATTAGAATGTAAGTCACTTGAGGGCAGGGAGCTATTTTTTACTTTCTCTGTAACCATCAGTTCTTCACATAGTGCCTGGCACATAGTAAATGCTTATTTTAATAAGTTTTTAATTGTAATTAAGTAATCCTTACAAATAAGTTTAAATGCTATTTGACTGATTGATTGATTAGGATGCTGTGAGGAAAAGAGAGACCTCAATACCAAAAATAATTTGAAATACGAGTATTACGTAAATTTGGGGTATGAATTAACTATTAATTATTGATGATAATGTAAACAAGTTTAATCTGGGTAACAACATCACAACATCTTAAAACTGAAATGAACCTTAGAGGCCATTTAGTCCAATTCCTTCATTTTTACCAAAGATATTTTATATTTACTAGTTTAAGTATGAACTGGACTAAAAAGCTTCTGAGGTTTCTTTCAACTCTGATTCGCAAAAAAAATGAGAAAAATCAAGAGCAGAAAGACTCTGGAACAAAGTTCTTACACATTATCATAGGATTTCAGGTCCCCTAATTCAAGCTTCCTAATTTCATAGATCAGAAGTTTTATCTCAGTAATGTTAAATGACTTGCCCAAAGTCATACACAAAGCAAATAGCAGGGCTGAGATTTGAACCCAAGTACTCAGTTGTTCAATTTATTTCTCTTCCCATGGACATGCTGTGGCTAATTATAATTTACTATTAAAATCTTTCTTCTTGGTCCAAGTTTCAAAACTACTCACCCAACCAAATTTTTCTCTGATATACTGAATATCACAATTAAATGATCTTAATTTCACTCTTTTCCCTTTACCTTTCCTTTATCAGCTGAAAACAACCATGGAAAACAAAGTAGCAAAAGTTGGACAATATGGGAAGATCAGTATGAGATCTGATTAATCCATAAATGATACAAACATATTACAGAATAAATAAGAATGTTAAAAGAATATTTTTACCACTTACCCTTTTTCATATGTGAATTCATCTTTAAGTGAATTAGCTGATGCCTCACCAATAAAGACAGAAGGAATGTCAATCTTCTTTAAAATACCAACTGTATTTAAAAAAGAGAGAATATCTTTAAATATCTTTTTATAAATAAAATCAATTCAATTGTCCGAATAATAATAATTAATACTTTAGGAAGCAACTCCGGATAACCCTTAATTATTCATAGGGAGATTTTTGACATTATAAGTTTTGCCTCAGCAAATCTTCTGGATTGGATACTTGTTTTATTTATTTACTTTAAAAAATGATCCTCTACTAAAGCTCTTGTCTAATAGCTCATCATTACAATGCTCTTAGTTCTTGAAGAGATAATATATACATATAAAGTGCTTTGCAAAGCTAACGTGCCGTATAAACGCTGCAGCTGTCACTGCTGTTGTTAAAGGCTAGGCCAGCAAAATACACATTCTGGCAGATTCTCCACCAAGCTAGAGAGGCTTCACTTTCTCCATTTAGACTGAATGCTTTGTCACTGGACCACTGACATCACACCAGGAGCCAAATGTTCATTCACTATAGCAGCTCTGGAAGCTCATCTACTAAGATATGGAGGAGAAAGCACTTGTAGCAAGGAAGGGAATTCCCTAGATCAGCAATATCCCAGTCTCTTCAAGTATGAAAAGCTGATATGATAATCTTATCTACTGAGACAGAAAGAAAAGGAAATGTTATTTTTTTCTTTCCACACTTAGGTCAGCATTTTTTAAAAAATGAAAATACTATTCATTTTTAGGGAAACTGCAAGCCAAATAGAGAATGCTAAAGAGAATAGCTAAACTGAGTTACAAACGTTTTATTTTATGATAAGAGTCTGAGAATTAACCACACACATCCCTAGGCTGGCAGGACAAATAAAGAGGCATGGGGTGGAAGAGGGAAACTGGTGGACAAACGTCTAGGGTCACCTAAGCCTGATCTTTACAATGTATTATATTTTTTCAATTTGAAGTCTTGTGAGCTCCCAGAACTTCTGATACATGCCTATTCAAATATTAATACAAACTTACATTCTTAGAGCAAAATAAAAATAACTTTAATTAGCCATCACTTGGGGAATATATGCATCACTGATACTCACAATTATTAAATAATAAAGAGTATTAATAGTACAATAATTTAATGTAGTCTTGTTATCTGACCAGTTAATTAAATAGATTTCTCTTCTGAGAAAGAGCAGATTCATTTTTAGAAATAATAAGCCTAAGATTTTAAAAGATTCTGCCACATATTTTCCTATAACCAAATGTGAAAAATTCAGAAAATAATTTATAATTATCCAATTAATAGTGCTCTTTAGAGCTTTTAACTATCAAAGCATCAAGCCAAAGTCCAAGTCTTTTAAAAATGCTTCTCTGATATTTACTAATCTCTGTAAGTTACTAATCAGTTACTTCTGTGTTTTATAGTTTCCTAAGCCAAGGAAGAACTGACTCCCTGCCTATAGTCACATGATAATAATGTAATTAATGCAAAAGAGTTTCTTTTCACTGTGAAAACTTATAGAAAATTAAAAAATTCTTTTCATTAGTCTGCTCACTAACTGTGAAGGGGGGGAGGATAAGGGATGGTATTTCACTATCTTTGAGTCTCTGCCAACATGAAAGATAGCAGATTTGACTAGGTTAGTCCATCCTGTGCGAAAACAAACAAACAAACAAACAAAAAAAACCATTTCTACGGTTAGGTATCTTAATAGTTAGCGGCTTCTAAACTGTCATTCAATCTTGGATTCATGAAACTCCTACCCTAGGAAGATATCTACACTTTTTTTGACCTACAATTCATTATAAGGTCTGTTTTAGTCCTTAGGCTGGTCCCTAAAAAGGGAGAAATAATAATATAAGTATAGCACCTAAAAGTTTGTAAAGTATTCCCCTATAAATAAGTTGTCAAAGGATATGATCAGATGAAAAGGAAGAAATTCAAGTTATCAAGAGCCATGTGATAAAATGGTCCAAATGACTAATAATTAGAGAAATACAAATTAAAGCAGCTCTGAGGTTCCCACCTCATACTCATCTGATTAGCAAAGTTAACAAAAACCCAAAATGACAAATGTTGACAAGTATGGAGGAAAACAGACATACTAATATAATATCGGTGAAGCTGTGACTTGGTCCAGACATTCCAGGAGGAGAAAAAGGGGTGGTGATTTCACAAATATATAGAGAACTGAATCAAATTTGTAAGAATAAAAATCATTCCCAAACTGATAAATGGTTAGGGTTATAAACAGGTAGCTTTCAAACAAAGAAATCAAAGCTATCTATGATCACACGAAAAAATGCTCTAAATCACTACTGGTCAACAAAATACAAATTAAAACAACTCTGAGGTACCACCTCATACTTATCAGATTGGCTAATATGATAGAAAAGGTAAGTGACAAATGTCAGAAAGGATGTGGGAAAATTGGGAAACTAACGTACTGTAGATGGACTTGGAAATGATCCAACCATTCTGGAGAGCAATTATGAACTATGACCAAAGGACAATAAAACCATGCATACTTTCTGACCCAGCAATACCATTACCAGGCCTGTATCCCAAAGAGATTTAAAAAAAAAGGAAAAGGATCTATATGTACAAAAATATTTACAGCAGATCTTTTTGTGATGACAAAAAATTGGAAATTAAGGACTCAACTTGGGAACGACTGAACAAGTCGCAGTAGATTAGTGTGGTGGAATATTATTGTGCAATAAGAAATTACAAGCAGGATGCTTTCAGAAAAACTTGAGAATATTTATGTGAACTGATACAAAGTGAAGTGAGCAGAACCAGGAGGGCATTGTACAAAGTAAGAGCAATATTATATGATGATCAACTATGAATGACTGCTATTCTGAAACAATGCAATGATCCGAAACAATTCCGAACAACTCATGATGAAAAATGCTATCCACCTCCAGAGAAAGAACTGATACCTTCTGAATGAAGATTGAAGCATACTTTTTTAAAACTTTATTTTTTTGGTTTTTGGTGGTTTTGGTCTGGGTAATTACGAGGATATAGACTTCTCGAATGCAAGTTATGTCACTCATTGTGGTTCATCAAATCTTACTGGCAAGAATTCTCCAAGAATACAGCTGAATTCCTTTCTACTACAACTCCCTTCTCCTAATTTGAAGGCTTTCTGGTAAAAACCATGAAAAGATTAGGTACTCTTGTATTAGAAAATAGTAGATAGATGATTAGATAATAGTCAATTAAGAAAATTTATAACAGAGGTGCTAATATCTTCAGTTTCTACTTCCCAATGCATGTTTTAATTTACTTTCTTCTCTAATAACATCAAGTAAAACTAGAATTGGATTTTCATCAGTAAGAGAATACTGGATTTTATGGCAAGGCCAGAAGATATTACCACTTTAAAAGTTCAGCTTAGGTTTTAACTTCTCAAATTTAGTTCATCTCTGGATGGTAATATTTAAAAGCCAATAACTTCAGAAGGACTGAAGGCATTTTTTGTTCCCAACATATTTAATTGTATGCCATTACTCAATAATCCCATGCCCTCTTTGGCTTTAATAACAGCCCTTCAACAGTTACACATTATAGTTCAATTCATACTCTAAATCAAATGGTTCTTGATGATGTAATAGTATTCCAGTTTAGGTATTAAGAGAAAGAGTAATTAAACATGGTCTTGTTATACAACAACAACAACAACAACAACAACAAAAAAAACAACACAAAAAAAACACGGTCTTAAAAGGAAAAATATTGTAGCATTCTACACAAAACACTGCAGGATCTACATACCTACAAAGCAATTAACAAATTTCTCTTCATTTTAGACCTCTTCCTCTCATGCTCCTTCCACCTTCTGGTTCTCACTGATATCAGGCACTCATAGACACCAGATAACACAGCATCCCTGACTACCCTTTTAAGTATTGGTTGTACCTTCTCTCATACCTGCTGACCCAGTGATCCCAGAGAGGGAAGTAAAATACTCCTTTGTTCCCCCATTGCTCACCCTCACTCAGAAACCTTTCCTCCACTAAGGTTCACCCTATCTAGCCATCATCCTGAAATGCAACTCCAGTGGAGATGAAGCCTGGTTGACCCAGTCAAAAAACAAAGTTCATGCCATCGAAGTCCCTGACATCATCAAACTGTTTGACAACAACAACAAATATGATCTAACTAGTAAAAATGACATTAAAAAGACACACTGTCCTCTTTGATGTCTATGCCCTAAGGACCACAGGACTTTTTCTTCTGACTGGCAGATGAAACCCTCCATGTGTGCTTTCTTATTCACTGTGGAGTGAGAGTTCCTCGAAAATAGGGACTTTCTTCCTTTTCCTACTTGTAACCCCAGCACTAAGCACAGAGCTCAGCATACAGCGAGCACTTAAATACCTACTTCCCTTTCCAATCTCTACCCCTTAGTGAATTAGTTCAACTATACACTATACTCTATTCTACAAGGAAGTCTCTTGGTCCTTTGTACTAGGCATGAAAGGCGTATGCCTTTCAGTCATTTTTTAGTTATATCTGACTCTTCATGACCTCATTTAGGGTTTTGTTGGCCAAGATACTGGAGTGGTTTGCCACTTCCTTCTCCAGCTCATTTTACAGATGAGGAAACTGAGGCAAATCGGTTTAAGCGACTTGCCCGGAGTTACACAGCTAGCGTCTGAGGCTGGATTTGACCTCTTCCTGACTTCCGAGTCCAGCACTCTACCTCCTGTACCACCTAGCTATCCCTTTGCTCATGCCCTGCCAAACCCCAAACCCACATTTACTCTCACCATCAACCTCCCCTGCTTCTGTTCATATGCTTCTAAACAGAACTGGAGGTAGTCAAGCATCATGTAAATGTGCTATCCACTAGAAATTTGTTATGGGAACTGGGTCCTGGGCAAGTCACTTAACCTCAATTGCCTCACCAAAAAAAAAAAATTTAAAGTCTCTATCCTAACTCCCCACAGAAGTTCCAAAGTTTTTTCTCCTCAAGTCTGCTATAGCACATCATTTCCTGATCTTCTCAAGAAAATCTTGCCATATAATTTCACAGAGAAAATCCAGGCTTTTTGTCTTGAGCTTTCTCTTCTCACAACCCCTTTATATCACCCTTCATTCTCTCCTTCTTTAGTCTCTGATTAAGAAGTGACCCTTCTCTCCATCAAGGCAAATCCCTCTACATATAAATACCTTTGATCCCATTTCCTCCCATATTTCCCAGCACGCTGTCCCCAGTATCTTCTCCTCTTATCTTCAATTCTGATCCACTCATTACTTTCAGGAAGCCTACAAACACACCCATGTCTCCCTACAATCCCTGCCTACTATCCCTGTCAGTGTATCTCTCCTACCTTTTTCATCCAAACACATTGATAATGCTGTCTACACTTGTGGCTTTGACTCCATAATCTCTCATATTTTTATAGAACTCCTCTAATACCTGACCTCATCACTCAACTGAAAATGCTCTTTCTAAAGCAACCAGTGATTTCTTAATTGCCAAACTGAATGGCCTTTTCTCAGTTCTAGTCATTGTTGACGTCTCTCTATTCCACCCCACCCCCGTCTCGGCTCCTCTTCTCTCTTTTGTCTCTATAGCCTCTCCAACTTGAAGTCCTTCCTTGCTCCCTTGGGTTCAATGATCCCCTGACTCTACAGACAGCCTAGGTGGGTCATGCATCGCCCACTGGAGATTCTGAACTACACATCCAAGGGACATCTCAAACTCAACATATCTAGCGTAGCACTCATCATCCATTTTTGCTGCCAAACTCCAGCATTCTTGTTGAGAGCGCCACAATCTTGCCAATCACCCAATTCATGACCCCGGTATCATCCTTGACTCCACAGTCATTCATCTCATATATGGTACAAGGCAGATGCCAAACACTGTTATCTCTACCACCACAACACCTCTCACACACAAGTGCTTCTCATATAGGCACTATTCCAATTCATGACCTCCTCATCTTTTACCTGGATTACTACAACAGCTTCCAAACTAGACTCTTGGCCTCAGGTTTCTCCAGACTCTGATACATGCTCCAAAGTGATTTTTTTTACGTCACAGGTCTGACTATGCCTTAGCCCCTGGCTCAATAAGTTCTAGTGGCTCCTGTCCTCCTCAGAGTCAAATATACAGCTATCCTTTCGACATTGCAACTTTCTCTATCACGGTTTCAATATATTGCAGGTCAGTGTAAGAAATTAAATGGGAATTTTGGGGGAGTTTTGCTGAAGGCTTAGCCAACACACAAAGACCAGCAGAAGACACAAAAAAAGTTTAGAAATTCAGGAGTGCATAAAATATATGCAAAATATTATATAACATCAACATATTTTATCTTTTAACATCATAATAATTCAGACTTCTCTGGTACAAAGGGACGGCCAAAATATTTTATACGGATTTTCCAGATCACAAGGGTGCTGTGCCCCTAACCCCCACAATATGGAAGGGATAACTGTAAACTCTTTGAAACCATTTCAGTCCGGTCTTTCCTACTTTTCCTATCTTTTTATACATTAATCAACTCCACATACTCTAGGCTCTAATAATACTGCCTGAGTTGCTATTTTTCACAAAAGATATTCTGTCTTCAGTCTCTATGACTTTGCAATGTCTATAATCCCATCCCTGGAATGTGCTCACTCTTAACTTCCAGGAGCTGGAATCTCTGGTTTCCTTCAACACTCAGCTCAAGCTCTCCCTTTTGTGTGAAGCCTTTCTTGATCAGCTGGTAGTACCCTCTCCCCCTAAACTATGTTTTTTTTCCATCACCTATATATTCTATATGTTTATTTATGTATATATCTTCTCTCCAATTAGATTTGAGCTCAGTGAGGGCAGAGACAGTTTCCCTTTTGACTATGTATCCCTAGGGCATGGCACAGTGCCTAGCTTCTTAATAAATGCTTACTGATAAATTGATCACCATATGGCATGGGTTCCAGAACCTTCAACACCCAAGTCACCTGCTTTTCCGAATTAAGACACAATATTTCTTAGGGCAGCTAGGTGGCGCAGTAGATAGAGCTCTGGCCTTGGAGTCAAGAGGACCTGAGTCCAAATCCGACTTCAGACACTTGACACTCACTAGCTGTGTGACCGTGGGCAAATCACTTAACCCCAACTGCCTCACCAAAAACACACACACACATACACATACAAAAAGACACAATATTTCTGATTTGGTATGAGCAGGGTAGATTATAGAAAGACTACCTCCTCCAGATTCATATAACCTTAAAGGCTACTAAAATTCAAGTGAAGAAAAAACTTAAGGTGAAAATGATAACTGTATTTGAAAAGATGTCAAGAGGAAAAGATTTGATTTGTCCTTCTTGGTCTTGGAACTTACATAAAAGTAAATTTAAGACTGAAACCAGGAAAAGCTTCCTTACACACATTTTTAAGCAACAGTTGCAGGGCTTGCCTCAGGGAAAGGTTGGCACCTCCCTTACTAGAGATCTCCAAGCAGAGGCTGAACATCTGTGTGTGGCAGGGAAAATTCTTCTAGGGGTATAGATTAGGGAAAAGTGCTGCTGAAGACCCTTACACCACTGAAAATCTTTGTAGGTCTTCAATTGGACATCCTTCCAAAGTCAAATCCTAGTCCCAACACTCATCCCAAATTACACTATGAAACAGCCCTGCATTAGGTACTCATACCCTCTAAGAACTTAGGAAAGTCCTCCTTTAGGAGGTAATTTCTGAGCTTAATTCAAAAGGAGGTGAGGGATTCTAAGAGGTAGAGGTGAGAAAGCGGCACATTTCTAGCATGAGAGAACTGCCAGGAAACTGGAGAGGGGCTGCTGGATGTCAGGGGCAACAAGGACACACACGGGAGTCTGGAAAGGTAGGCTGGAGGAGAATAAGCCAGAACTTTAAAGGCTAAAGACCTTGTATTTGATCCTTGATATCACAGGGAGCCAGCGGAAGTTGGTGAGCAGGGGAATAACATGGTCAGACTCACGATTCATAAATACAGATTTATTCTGAACAAGGTACATGCCTTTGCATGTTCATATTCTAGTCAATCTAGTCAATTCTAGTCAATTAGCAATCAGGACATCATTGGTGACCTTGGAGAAAGAAGTCTTAGTATGTAGTAGGATTTAGAATACAATTCTATAGAGCAGTTTTTTAAAAAATAGAATTTTTTAATGCAAATAAGTATCAGATGAAGAGATGACACTCAAGTTTTATTTATTCCATTTCTCCAAATTTTTCATTTATTGTCCCTTACTCTTAAAATTCTGTTCTAAAACTGTCCAGGGCAACCTATATCCAATTCAAAGCTTACTTCACATCAAAAAGTCTGTTAGCTTATTCTCTGATGTCACTTTTTACTTATTTCCCTGAGATAATCCTCCCCTTTTTCCCTGCGGTTAAGAAGAGTGACATCTGCTTCTACAGCAATTCTCCCAGCATTCTACTGCTAAGCTTTTCAGGCTCTTAATCCCTTGGACAAAAAAAGAACATGAGCTATAGTACCCACCCTGCTCTTAGTTTCCCCTAATTTCCCTGAATTACTTCAGCTGTACTATACAGATCTGACTAGCTTAAATTTTAAACTTCCTTCTCCTGAAAAGTAAAACCCTGGATTTTTTTTTCTTCCTTTTCCCCACTGTTCATGACTTAGTACAATCTAACTTCTTTAGAAACTTTCAGTCAGAGGGAGAACAATTTCTTCTAGTCTAACATTTAGAAAGACAACTAAACAGAAAAAAGAATTTGAATCAGCTTTATCACCATCTGTACACAAATCTTTAGTTTAATGCCAAAATGATAAATTCCTAGCCTGAGATGGAGCTCACCTAACAAAGGCTGGCAAGAATGTAATTTCCAGGCATCTTGAGAATCTAATCAAAAAGGCTTAAAAGTAAAAAGGATGAAGGACAGAAAAGGCTATGTATGTATGTATGCATGTGTGTATGTATATGTCTATGTGTGTGCATGTCTATGTCTATGTGTATGTGTATATATATGTATATATACATATATATACACATATATATTTCCCAAGTTAGATACCATAGGCAACAGTCACAAAGAAGAAAAAAAAAAATCACACAGCTGAGGAGACAAAATCTTCAGTGTAAAACATACATACTCAGACACCTAATACACAAATGCCAAAGTTCAGGCAATAAATAAGGAAATACAAGTACTATAGAACTATATAGGCAAATTTGACTTCACAGGTTTGCGGAAGATAAAACCCATGACAGGATTGTGGCTTTTAATGGATTCTTCTTATACAGGAGAAATTCTTATGCAGGGTAGGCAAGAAAGAGAAAAATGAAGTACCGGCTATTAGGAAGATATACTGCTATAAGGAAATCCAGAAACCAGAACAGGGAACTATAAAGGAGAGTATTTTGTTGAAGGTCAAAGGAGGGAAAAACAAAGTGATTACGTCTTTGAGGCATACTTAAAGAATACCTGAAGAGAAAGGAAACAGATGATGAGGAGTTTAAGAAAAATCACAAGCCTGACACAGAGGCATGATACTGAGTGATGGAGAACTTTTAATTATCCAGATATCTACCAGAGTTCCCTCTGCCAAAAGCAGAACAGCTACTAAATTCATGACTTGCCTTAGTGATGATTTCATCCTTCAAAAGCTGGAGTAGCAACAAGAGAAAATTCTATTTTGGATCTTATTCTCTTTAAAAGGGAGGAAAATTGTAGCTAGGAAAAAAAATAATTTTAGCTGTGTCTATGGTCTAAGATACCAAGAAACCCCAATGAGGTTGATGAACTAGGAGCCAAAGAAGGGTAATCCCTAACCTGCTCAATAACCAGTCCCTACTCCCAGCCACTACACTCTGGGAGGACGACCCACAGACTTGGAACTGAGCTCAATTCTGCCCCAACCCCCACCCCCAACCCTATGCCATGGAAAGCAAGATTCATGCTCTGGCTAAGAGGGCAGCAGCTTTCTGTGCTGAACAAGAGAACCTAGCACAGAGGTAACCTGGAGCAAAATACCAGTATGAGTGTGGGGCTGCACCAGGCCTGAAGAGAAAAAAAACTAGCATCCAGCTGAGGCCAGTTCTATTGTCCCCTCTCCCATTCCTTAAGTCATTTCAGGCAGGATTGGAGGCTGGCAAAATGTGAATTGATCATCACAGAAGAAGGCTGAAACAATTTTGAAGCCCAGCCCCAGAGGAAACCACCATCAAAGGAAAAAGGAGTCAGAAACTGAGCAATAAGAGAATATAATGAAAAAAAGAATAAAAATGCCAAGGATCTTAAGGAGGAAGAAAACTCAATTAAAGACTTTGAGCACAAGCAGGTAAACCAAGAGAGAATATATAAATATATATATATATATATAAATACATAAATAACAGAAGGGAATATGAACTCCCAGCTAAATCAATCCAGATATTTATGAATCAATGCAAAAATCAAAGGAAAATGCATCAACATCTGATAAGCCAGCTAAACCTATGACTTCTCAAGAGGGCAAGGAACCACTGCAGAATGAATAGTTCTAGAGAAAATAAAGAATTGTGAAAGCAGATTTTATGGTCTATGCGGCAGAAATAACAGGCAGAATAGAAACACTTGAATACACAAAGGCAATCTCACCAAAGCAAAAGTGAAGGAAAATCTGGAAAAAGAAGCAAAAAAGCAATAACATTTAAAAAAAGAAAAGAAAAGAAAAGAAAATGACCTCTAAACAAGGAAAACACTGCTCTCGAAGAGACAACTTGAGGATTATAGGTCTCCCAGAAGATCAAACATGACAAAACAAAAACCTAAAAACATAATGCAAGAAATAATACAAGAAAGCTGTCCACAACCTTTCAACACAGAAAACAAAGTGCCAATTCAAAGAATCCACAGAGTCCCACCAGGGGTGGGGAGGTGGGGAGAGGGGAACTCATAGGGCAAACTTCGCAATGAAAAAAGACACATGTTAAAGAAGCCCCTAAAGCACTCCTAGGGAGGAAACCAGATGTGAACAGATTATTTGCTTTGCACAGATCCCACAATAGAAATACAAAAAAAATAAATACAGCAAGCAATTAAAGAAGGCAAAGCTAACAAAACAAATTACTCAAGGGGAAAAGTGAAAAAGGGGAGGGGGGAGATAGAGATACCTATGGTGTCAGTATCTACTTTCTCTCCTCTCACTCACTTCTCAAACCTTTTTATTCTGGCTTCTAATCACTCAAATTGAAGCTGCTCTCTCCAAAGTTAACAACAAGCTCTTCCCAAATTTTTTCACATTTTTTTCAATTATTATTCTTTTCTATCCCTCTGAAACACCTGATGTGGTTGGCCATCCTCTCCTCCTAATTAATACTCTGCCCTCCCTGGGTTTCCATGACACTGGCTCTTCTTGGTTCTCCTACCTGCCTAACCATTTCTTCTCAGTTTCCTGTTACTTCTTCTTCCACATTACTAAGAGTGTACTCACAGGCTTTGTCCTGGGCCAGTTTCTATTCTTGCTACATTCTCATATTTGGTGACATTATCAGATCCCATGGATTTCATTATCACATACATGCAGATGACTCCCAAGTCTGTGTAGCCAGACCTAGTCTTACCCCTGAGCTCCAAGCAGCACATCTCCAACTTCCCATCAGCTGTCTGAAATGGGATGTTCTAAGGCAGTCTCACACACAACAGGTCCAAATATGAATTCCTTATCTTTTTTCCAAAGGCAATTTCCCTTCCAAACTTCCATATTTATGTCAAGGAGATCATCATCTCTCCAGTCACCGAGATTACACACAATCGTGGCATTATTCTTATCTTAACACTTTCTTCCATCCCAGGATACTTCCTCATGGCTTTTCTATTCCTCACAACAATTCTAAAATGCTCCCAAGCTTGAAATATCACTCAACTTTTGAGCTTTTCCCCCCACCCCTCTCTTAAACCACAAAGTGAGGGATATGCAAACCTCCACTAATTTTCTTCCCAAATTTTCTCACACATGCCTCCTTCCTTTCCATTGCCACCACTGCTCAAATTCTTGTTACCTCATCTCTAGAATAAAAATACCAATGTCTCCTAACTAGGCTCTCTATATCTAAGGGATCCTTTATGCTGCCACCAGATTAAACTTCTTAAATGCACCACTTTAATTGATCAATAATAATTTAAAATTATGAAACTGCTCTTCCAATTCCCGAATCCTATCTAATTTCCTTAGCCTTTAAGTGAAGACTTCCACCTGATCCCAAAATGTAAAAAATAAAGCTGTTCAGATACAACATGAGAGAAAAGGTATGAAAAGTATAAAAAATAAGCAGAACTGAGTTCTTCCCAGGGTTATCAATAATAATATTTTCTTTCCTAGGTCACAGACATACTGTGAAAACTTATCTATAAGTCCTCACTCACCACATCTGGACACTAAAAAAAGCAAAGCATCCAGAGAGGCTGGTCATCCTGTGACCACCAGAGGAGCCCTCTGTACATTTTAGGCAAGAGACCAGACTTAGATATTCCTGCTGGATACCCCTGGTAGATCTAGGATGCAGACACTAGATTCAAATTAGCCATGCAGAGAACAATACTACCAATCTGGAGAGAGATGATACCACAGCTGATTATCTTTTTATACACTAACTAAGAAATGGTATGTGGAGCATTTTCACATAGGTAAAACTTTTAAAAATACAGGGAATATAATGAAAGGAATGGCCATAAACTCCAAAAGACCCTCTAGAACTCAACCTGTTCACTGAATACAGCACCCTGTTACTTCACTGGAAACTTCCCTAATTGAGTGTTAGATCAATTAAGGCTGGAAGGAACCATCCTGGAGGAGTCTGATACCAACAGAAATTCAGATTCACCAATGCCTGAGTCTGGTCAGCAAAATCTCAACCCGGTCACTTAATAATCATCAACCTAAAGCAAGTCTTTTAACTTACGTTAGACTCAATTTCTGTAACTGTTAAATGAAAGAGCTGGAAAAGATGGTCTCCGAGTTCCTTCCTATCTCTAAATCTCTGAAACATTAGTAAACAATATAAAAGATTCTTTAAAAAAACTATCTTATATTTTAAAATATCTTCTTATTCCTACTAATGCCCTATTCTAGCTCCTCTCTGGAGTGAAGGGTTGACCCCAGAGTCTCAAAAGGTGATTCTGGTAGGTCACAGGCTTTGAGTGTCATACTTGTCAGCTGATAATCAATTTAGCCAAATTTGGAGAGGCTCATCACCAGAAAATTAGTCAATAGGTAACAAGAATATTTTTGCCAAAACAATTCATAAAGACCAAGGCATAAAGGGATTTTGATTTGCAACAGTGGAAAAATTACTTATACTGATAAAATCATGAATCAGGTAAGGACAGAAATAAATATTTTCTTATCATAATACTAAGCCTTTAATATAAAAATGTTTCATTATAACCTAATACAAATACACTATATAGTATTTCTCTCTCACTTTACACATGTACATATATACGTAAGTGTGTATGTATATTCATTGATTTCTCTATATATCTAATACAATTTCTGCTCAGTAAGGGAATTATATTTCTCTTGAAAAAAGATAAATAAAAAAATTCTGCCAATGAGAGATCTGGACCACCCCTAATGCTAAAAACAGAAATCACAAATAATTAATAAACAAACACTGAATAAGTACCTACTAAGTGTCAGGCACTGTGCAAAGCTCTGTAGATTTAAAAAAAAAAAAAAAGACAGCCCCTGCCCTCAAGGAATTCACAATCTAATGGGAGAGATAACATGCAAACAAATGCATATAAAGTGAGTTGTAAAGAGAATAAATAGGAAACAATTAACAGAAGGAAGGCCCTGGAATTAAGAGGGGTTGGGGAAGGCTTCCAGTAGAAGATGGGATTTGAACTTAAAGTAAGCCAAGAAAGACATTAACTGGAACAGATGAGAGAGAACATTTCAGTGAGGGGGGCTGCTAACGAAAACACCCAGAGTTGAGACATGGAGTGTCTTGTTCATGTAAGAGCCAGGAGGCCAGTGTTGCTGGATCAGTGTATGTAAAAGGTATAAGAAGACTGGAAAGGTAGCAGGGGGCTAAATTGTGGAAGGTTTTGAATGCCAAAGGGAGCATTTTGTATTTGATCATGGAAGCAACAGGGAGCTCCTGGAGTTTACTAAGTAGGGGCAGTGACATGATCGGACCTGCCCCTCAGGAAAATCATTTTAGCAGCAGGATGGAGTATAGATTGAAGTGGGGAAAGATGTGAGGTGGCACACCCACCAGCAGGTTACTGAAATAATGAAGTGAAGGTGTGAGGTGATGAACACCTGTACTAGTGTGGAGGGTGTCAGAGGAGAGAAGGGGGCATATTGGAGAGATGTTGCAGAGGTGAAATCAACAGGTTATGGCAACAGCTTGGATGTGGGGGGTGAGAGAATGTAAGGCCTCCAGGATGACTCCCAGGCTGTGAACCTGAAGGGCTGCGAGGATGGTGTTGCCCTCTACAGTGATAGGGAAGGTAGGAGGGAGGAAGGGTTGGGGGGAAAGATAATGAATTCCATTTTGAATATAATCTTGGTACATTCTCTAGTTTGGTATGTTAGAAGCATAAATTTCTTTCCAGAAGGATACAGATATACACATATATATGTTATTTTAAATTAACAAAAATTTTATTTTAACATTAAAATAGCTAAATAGTTTAACATTCCCACCTTCCTCAAATGTCTTAGCAAATCTGTAACCTAACCAATAACATTTAAATGTAAATATTTCACCAAAACTAACTCCTTTATCCCAAAGATTAAAATTTCACTTGAAAAACTAAAGGCATATCAGCATATGTTGAATGACTGATAGCTAAATAATCTAAAGTGATTAGTCTTACCTCTGAAGTACCACATGTTTTTAAAATGCCTATATCCTTTAACTTGGAGATAGCGTGATGAGACTAAAGAAAGAAAAAAGGTCCACACTTGCCAAAATAAATGTAACAGAATAAGTAGAAATGATGAATAAGAAGAATGCAGAGAATCTTGAAAAGAGATATATGAACCCCATGCAGAGTTAAGCAAGCAGAACCGGGAAAACAATAAACATGATAACTACAACAACATAAATTGTAAGACTTGGTTGATAACGTTGCTTAGTTTTAATAAACTGCTTTTTTTTTCCTTCTTTATTCTTTGTTGGAAGGGGGTAGGATATATTAAGACATATATTAAGACGTTTTTGTAAAAAACAAAAATTACCAATAAGAATATGAGCCCCGAAATTCTGAGTACCCGCTTAAAAATAAAGCAGAAAATTATTTTGCTGTATTCTCAACACAATATTTGCTTACGTAAATCATAAAAGAATTCTCAATGGTTTTTTGCACCTTCAACTGTCCTCTGACTTAACATTTTGCTACTTGTCGCTAACTGAAAAATATCAAGAAATCAAAAATGCAAATAGCCTGGCTTTATAAAACCAGCAAATTTGCTGGATAAAAAATATGCTTATTACGTTAACAATGTACAGGTCACTTTTTAAAGTCAGAAGCACAAACATAAACTGCAACACAAAATGAAGGGGTATTCCAAAGAAAACTTGAGTACAACTTTCAAACAGGAGAGAAGAGAAGTGATACCTGTACTTACTGTCGTTGGATCCCATGCTAATGAGGTCATCAGAATCAACATTGTGCACTATGGCCGCTTTGTATCCCGCCTTCTGTGCATGTAAGACCTGTAAGTTAGAGAAATCACAGGATGTAAGGAATACTGATCTCTCATGCAATACTAAACTCTAACAAAGGTAAAGCAATGTGGTTACAGGGATAAGGAAAGGACAGGAAAAGGACCTGTGTTTTCATGGTAGAGGGAACTCCCAGGTGAAGAAACTACTAGCTATGGAGGTTGGCACCTTCCCTACAGCCTTGCAGGGTTATCTAGGATACTGACAGGTTAACTGCTGCCCAGGGTCACAAGCAGTAGGCAACAGCGGCAGGACTTCCTGGATTCAAGGCTAATTATTACTACACAACCCCGACTCCTATTTATTAGGACTTAAAAATTTTAATACTCGGGGTATGGCGCAGTGGATAGAGCTCCAGCCTTGGAGTCAGGAGGACCTGAGCTCAAATCCAGCATCAGACACTTGACACTTACTAGCTGAGCAAGTCACTTAACCCTGACTGCCTCACCAAAAAGCAAAAAAAAATTTTCCAATACTGTGATTCTTCATGAATAATAATTTTATATTTCTTTTAAAATATTGTATAAAAAATGGATGCTTTCCTTTCCTGCTCTTATTTCTCATTAAAACAGATGATGATGACGATGATAATAACAGCTGAAGTACTAGGTAACTCTGAATTCCATGTGGATGGTATTTCCCCCTTAATCCCAGATCAGTAACAGTGCTTATACCTAAATATCTTCTGAGATCTCACCTAATTTTTAGGCCTACCAAAATCATAGGTAGAAAAAATCATGGTACAGGGATTCTATTGTATGTGGATCCTTGTTATACCTTCCTAGTCCTTGCCCAATCTACACAATGACTCCCCCCAATACACACAGAAAAAACAAGACAACTGAGAGCGAATGCTATGAAATCATATTGACCAAGCCTGACCCTCCCCAGAAAGGGATATGAGACTGCACCTCTCCTTCCTTCTCTGTAGAACGCAGGGACTATGGGCATGGAACACTGCATCTGACAGCAGATTTGTCTGATGTGTTGGTTAGTTTTACTAAACCTTTTTCTTTTTTTTATTTTTTTGTTATCAGGGATAACTCTGTAAGGAACAGAGGGGAAAGGATATATTGGGAAATGTAGGTGATGTAAAAAGAAAAGCTAGCAGAAACTTTAAAAATAAACGGGCAATCTTAAGTAAAACCTTATTACATAAATACTTATTCAGTGCAGCAATGTGGTGTCGTGAAAAAAAAAATGTCATATAAAAAAAAGACACTACACCTGGAGTCAGAAGACAGTAACCTTCAGCTCTGGCAATGACTAATATCATCCTAGACACATCATTCAACTTCTCTGAAGTTTCCTCCTTGGAAACATTAGCAAAACACTACTTACACTTCCTATCCTTACTAGGGTGAGGATCGAATGAGATAATGTACATAAAGAAAACTGTAAATCTTAAAGCTATTTTTATTTATGCTTCAAGGATCTGGGACTAGTGTCAACATGGGTATGTGTTGACACATATTACACACCCCCTCTACAAATTCACAAATGGTTATTAGAAGTGGCGATTAGAATCGCCCTGTGCTATAAAGCTGTGCATACCCTTTGACCCAGTAATAGCACTTTTAGGGCTGTATCCCAAAGAGGTCATAAAAATGGGAAAAGGACCCACAGGTACAAAAACATTTATAGCAGCTCTTTTTGTGGTGACAAAGAATTGGAAATGGAGGGGATGCCCATCAATTGGGGAATGGTTGAACAAGTTGTGGTATATGAATGTAATGGAATACTATTGAGCTATAAGAAATGATGAGCAGGCAGACTTCAGAAAAACCTGTAAAGACTTGCATGGTCTGATGCTGAGTGAAATGAGCAGAACACCAAGAGAACATTGTACACAACAACAGCCACATTGTGCGTTGACTAATATTGATAAATGTAACCCTTCCCAGAAACACAAGGATCTAAGACATCTCCAAAGGCCTCATGATGGAAAATGCTATCCACATCCAAAGAAAGAACTATGAATTTGAATGCAGATCAAAGCATATTATTTACTCTTTTTTTTTCCTCTTCTCTTGAGTTTTGTTTCCTCTTTCTGGTGGTTCCTCCTATTGGTTCTAATTCTTACTTACAGTATCACTAATGTGAAAATATGTTTAACAGGAATGTATACGTATAGCCTATATCAGATTGTGGGCTGTCTTGGGGAAGGTGGTGGAGAGAAAGGGGGAGAAAAATTTTAAACTCAAAAGCATATGGAAGTGATTACTGATAAATCAAAATAAATTTTTAAAAAAATGACAAGCAGGCAGACTTCAGAAAAACCTGGAAAGACTTGTATGGTCTGATGCTAAGTGAAGTGAGCAGAACCAGGAGGACGCTGTACACAGTAACAGCCATGTTGTGCAATGACTAATGTTGACAGACTTAGCCCTTCTCAGCAATGCAAGAATCTAAGACAACTCCAAAAGACTCAAGATGAAAAATGCTACATCCAGAGAAAGAACTATGGAGTCTGAATGCAGATCAAAGCATACTATTTGCTCTCCTTTTCTTTGGTTGTTTTGTTTTATTGTTTCATTCTTCTGGTTCCTCCCATCAGTTCTAATTCTTCTTTAGATCATGACTAATGGGGAAATATGCTCAATATGAATGTATAAGTAGAGCCTATATCAGATTGCATACCATCTAGGGGGGAAGGAGACTGAGAGGGAGAAAATTTAAAACTCAAAATCATATGGAAGGGAATGTTGAAAACTAAAAATAAATTAATTAATTATTTTAAAAAAATTTTAATAACCCTGCAATCAATCAGGCTCTCCAAAGGCTCTCCAAACTTAGCTAAGTTTATCCTCAGATAACTGGTCCCACAATTGACAATAAGGTTCTAGATGGATGGACAGATGGACAGACTGAGACAGATATCACAGGACAGGAAAGCAGACAAAGTGTTTTCTATGTGCCAGGCACTGTGTTAAGAGCTGGAGCTACAATACAAGTAACTAAAAGAGACTATGCCTTCATGGAGCTTATATAGTAACAGGAGAAGACTAATACATCAAGGGGTACTGGGGGGAGGGGGAGGGGGTGGAGGGGAAGCACCCACCCAAGGCAATGGCAAAGAGATTGGAGGAAGTAGTGTGGAGGTCTGGTTCCCAGCAAGTAAGAAAAAAGGCTTACCTATTGGAGCCAGGGAATCCAGGGGTGAAGTTCATAGTTTTCTGGTTTTGGGTTTTTTTGGGGTTTGATTTTTTTTGGGGGGGGCAATTAAAGATAGTCTGAGAAAAGAGTCAGGGTCAGGACAGTGGAGAAAGTAAAAAGCAAACTTATCACAGGTAGTGCTCTATTAGCATAGCCTTTGAGAAGACAAGGTCATCTTCACCACTCACTGAAGTAAAATTTTAGTGGACGAATATGGTATTAAAATGACACAAATAAGGTTGTGGGTTCAGCCTCCAATATGATTAATTAATTTTACATGAAAGAATGTTTTTCCTCTAACATAAAAAAAAAACTGTTTCCACTATCTTTACTATAGATAATTATCTCAAATGCACGTTGGATGGTCAACAGAGAATCTGGTTAAGCTTATGAATGATTCAGTACAAATACATTCCACTCCAGACAAAAGAACACATTTTTCGGATAGTGGTTCTGCAGCAGGCCCTCAGGTCACTTGCAGCACCCCAAAGGATTTCGGATGGCCCCTAGAGGAAAACATCCTTTGTATGTAGAGGAAATCCTTTGGTATGCTATTAAGCAGCCTGAAGTCATAGGTTGAACAGGCCTATTCTATAGTATCATCCCTAATAAAGGACAGCACATTAAAATATAGCAAACACATGAAATGAAATGAGGCAATGGGGAAAAAGTAGTAGTGGGGGAGAGGGTGAAAAAGATATAGTCCATTAAAAACCTGATTTAATACTCCAACATCTATAAAAATCACAAGGAAATTAGATTAGAGAAAGTTCCTCGAAGGTGTATTTCTGGACAAACCAAAAAATGACAGAAGGTGTGTCTATTATTTTCTTCTCATGAGTGCATGCTTCTTAGACAAAAGTAAAAATGGTTTTCTATCAAAAAACATACAGATCAAAGATGTTATCATTTCTTAGGAATAACTGCTTTTGGGACATAGGAAAAATTTTAAGAGTATTTTAGTTTAAAAGATCCCATCACTTAGCTGTAATAATCTTCTTGATGGAATCTATATGATATGCTTAGAAAATATCAAAGATAGTCATGAAAAAGAGTGCTTCATCAATCTATAAAAAGGATATTTAGCTGTAGTTAAAATTTATTTATCAGTAGCTTGAATACTAGGCAGTTAGGCAGCACAGTGAATAGAGCACTGGGCCTAGAGTCTAGAAGACCTAAGTTCAAATTCAGCTTCAGATAATTATTAGCTGTATGACCTGACCCTGACTAGTCAGCTCTCTTAGCCTCAGTTTCCTCAACTGTAAAATGGGGACAATAGTAGCATCTCTCTCCCAGGGTTGTGTAAGGCTCAAATGAGATCATTTGTAAAGTGTTTAGCACAGTATCTGGTACACAGCAGGCAATTAATAAGTGCTTACTCCCTTGAATAACCTATTTTAAATTTCTTGAAGGTTAACTAAAGAACAGTTTAAAAACCTTCAAAAATTTAAGGTAAAATGCTCCTGTTTAAGCTTCAAAACCACCAACTAAGAAACCACTTATAGAGCCATTATGAAAGAAATGTAAAATCATGATAATAGGAAAAAATTATTCTTGTCATCCTAACACACTTACGGCAAAAACAGTTAACGTACTTAGTTCCTGCAACGGCAACTACTGAGTTTGCCACCTTACAGGGGTCTGAAAATGACCCCTCTGATAGAAAATAATCTAGTGAGATGCCATGATCCCAGCTCCAAGTTTTCCAATGACTAACTCAATTTCTTGGATTGTTTACTAGGAGTAGCTAACAGATTATCTAGGTAGTCACACTTAAATGAATCCAGCACCTGGGTCCAAATAGCAGTAGACTACATAGAGATGCCTGAATTTAGGTAATTCAGAAAAATGTTCCAAAGGCTACCATGTTGACAGTTCTCATTCACTATTAGGTTCAAAAATAGCAACAGAATATCAATCAATGCTAAGTTTCTGGCCTTGGATAGTCAACAGAAGATGCAGTAAATCATAAAAACCTGACTGCTCTAAGGAGGTTAGAGATCAGGCATCTTTATGGCAAGTCATAGTGAGAAATATCTGGACATGTTTTGGGCTTTTTTTTAAATTCTAGAAGTATATAGTATTCAAAGGATTCTCAGCAGCTCCATTTTGTTTATTTTTTTTTAATGATCAAAGAGAGGTTATACAAGAAGACAGTTCACGATTTTCCTAAGATGTGAACAAGTCTTCCAAATTTTCCTTATTTTTCTTTCAGAAAGAAATCTTTCAGTTCTTTTGTAACTAAAATCTAAACCTATCACAAAACCTGTAATTATCATGATTATTACTTAACATTATCAAATGGCATGTCTCAAGGACATGTCAAGGACATGTCAAGAGCAGAATTAGACACTGTTCTTACCTAGAATAGTTATCATAATCAGTGAAGTTCAAAGGTATAATGCTTGCTAAAGATCCAGTTAAATCTGGCCATTGGACTTAACACAGTTATTGCTATTAACACATTTATTGAATATTCTGTCAAAAACACAAATAACTGTTTCATGCATAATAATAAACTAACAATATTGATAAATAACATAATAGACTAACAAAATAGGAACATACTCAATAGTCACAAAGCAAACATTAACAAATATTAAAACATGTTTTCCAAATTTCATAAAGTGAGAAAGCTTCAACAATCCTGAAAAGAATCAACAATTACATTAACATATGGACCAACCGGCATATGAAACATAAACAAGGAAAACCCATCCAAATTTATGAACCATATTACATGTGTCAGTCAAATTAACTTACATTTTCAACCATGAAGCAGCTGGTATTTTTAAGAATACATGAGGCAGAAATAAAATCTCAAATCTTTTTATAAGCATGTGAAAGGTTTCAAGTTTATAAAATGTAACTTTGCCAAACATATGGCATCACAGGGAAGCAACCGAATAAGAGAGAGAAGACAAAGACAACATGTAAAGAAAAGGGGGTGGGGGGCCAGAAATGTACCTCAAGGAGCTTTACTGCCCACATTAGCCCAGCAAAGATTAGGTAAGCAGGCTGTCCAGATCAAAGCAGTCTACTTCCCTGAAGGTCTTTGAAGACCTTTTTACCACCCTCTGTTACAGCATAAGCAATCCTCTTTCAGTTTCCGTGTCCTCATACTATACTAAACAAAGAAAGCCCTAGAAACTACGGGCTGACGCCTCTCTTTAACCCTGGGTAAGAAAGGAGAATCTAAAATGAATCATTTTTAACACAGACAAACAGAATCCACCATAGAAAAGTCAACACAAATAGAAGACATCATGGATGATAAACCTCTGCTATTCTTTAAGAATTTATAACTGAATCACAAACCTTAGGGCTATAGAGATGGCCTCATCGATCTTATGGGTGAGGAAACCGGTGCGCAAATTTAACAGTGACTTTCTCAAGGTCTTATAAGCATTAAGTGTCACACATGAGACTTAAACCTAATTCTTCTGGCTCCAAATCCAGTGCTCTTTCCACAACCTGAGACATACAAAAAGGTTCCAACAAGGTTTTGCCACTATCTCTTCCTTCAGTGTTTCACATGAAGAGGTGGGTGGCCCTTTTCTTTGCCAAAAGCACTCTATATGCACAAGCAGTCCCATTCAATCCTCCTTGATCCAGCAGACTGCCCCTGCTATCGCTCCTCCTCTCACTAATCTTCAATAGCTCCCTATCCCTCCTACCCAAAAATATGCTCGTCTCCCCATCTTCCAAAAACTCCCACATTCTTCCAATCCAATTTATAGGATAATAAATTTCTCTGCCTTTTGTGGCTAAATTCCTTAATAAGCCTATCAACAAGAGGTGCCTCCATTTCCTTTCCTCTCACCCTCTTCTCATTCTGCAATCAGGGTTCTGCCTTCATCATTCAGATGAAACTCTCCAAAGTTATTACTCATTTCTTAGCTGCCAAATCTAATGGCCTTCTCACACCTTATCCTTCTTGGACCTCTCCTCTCTGCATTACCTGTTTTCTCCTTGTACATTCTTCTCTCTAGGTTTTTGTAACATTTCTCTCTCCTGGTTCTCTTCCTACCTGTATGACCACTCCTTCTCTCTCTTCCTTCCTGTATCTTCATCCATATCATGCCCACTAACCCTGGGCATCTACCAGACTGGCAGGGACCCTCTTCTACTTCTATACTTTTTCATTTGGTGATATCATCAGTTCATGGTTTCAATTATCATCTCTATGCAGATAACTCTCAGACCTACCCATTCAGCCTTAACACCACTCCCCATCTTCTAGTGTCACATCTCCAATTGCCTATTAGAAATCTTCCTCCACAAAGTTCCCTGTACCAATAAAATCACAGGCCCAGCCCCTATCCCTATCCTATTAGCACACAGATGCACACCATTTAGACATATTTCCCCAAGATCTCTTCCTGCATTCCAGTCTCAGACATAAAGGCAGTTCTCCTCCTAGACAAAACCAAACCCTCTACATGTGTCTTTAATCTGGGTCTGGGCCTATGATTTCATTGATATAGGAAACTCCTGAATAAGAAAACTCTCTACCAAGGCAGTTTTGTCAGCTTCTCTGAAACTTACTTAGTTTTAGAATTACTTTCAAATACTCTATTTTCATTATATAGGATTTCTTTAGATTGATTTCCTTGACATAGTAACAAATATAAATCAATCTAATAGGCCCAGAGTCTTCCCTATCCTCACCCCAGAACGAGAGCCATCTCCCCATGCCTGCATTACGGCAATAACCAGTACCTGAGAGACACAAGTCTCTGCCCCCTCCAGTCCATCTTCCATTCAGCTCCCAAAGCGCAGGTGTGTTGCTTCCACATCAGAACTCCAGTGAGTTCCTATCACCTCCAGGATTAACGACAAAATTCTGCCTGGTGTTCAGAGGCCTTCATAATCTGTCGTGCCTGCCTCCAGTCTTCCTATACCTTACCATGCTCCACCACATACACTTTGATCCTGTTCCTCACAGAACACTCCACAGCTCAGCCCTATGTATTTTCCCTGGCTGTCCCCCATGCCTGGATTGCTCTCCCTGCTCATTTACACCTCCTGTTCTCCTTGGCTTCCTTCAAATCCCAGCTCAAATCTCATGTTCTATAGAAAGTCTTTCCCAATCCCTCTTAATTCATTCCTATCTTCTGTTAATTATTTCCTACTTAACCTGTATATCACTCGTTTGTACATATTTGTTTGCATGTTTTCTCCCCCATTAGACTGTGAGCTCCTTATGGGCAAGAACTATCTTTGCCTTTCTTTCTATTCCCAGCGCTTAGCACAGCATCTGGCACATAGGCACTTAATAAATGTTTACTGACTGCCTTTTCAAACAGATAAATGGCAAAAGGACTTGAGCCAATAGTGCTCAAATGAACCTCAGGCTATTAAGAATCTTACAAAAGAATGCTCCAAATCACTAGTACAAGAAGGTTTCACCTCACACTCAGCACAATGGTGGATCACCTTCTACTAATGTCCTTCAGGTATATTTTATATCCCTCTGGTTGAATATAAGCTTCTGGAGGCCAGGGGCTCAACAGCTAGACTAATGCTTTGCTCTTACTCACTGAAATGGCTCTGTGATCTCATTGTTGTAGATACTATTTCAAATAATATGAATCCCAAGCTGTCCATTGCCTGCCTATTCTGTGTGACTTTTGTCCAAGTTCTCCCATAAACTTGCCACAAGGAATGCACCCAACACCTTACAAGCTTTCCTCTCAATCACTTTATAACCTGGGGACACCAATGTAATACACTGGCCATCCACAAGTTATATTTTGCTCGACACATGATCAGACATCTTTTTCTTTATCATATACTTCCCTGATGAATGAAAATATAATTAAATGGGGGAAAATAAAAACCATTTCCTAAGTGCTTACTATGTGCACAGCACAGAAAAGTCAGACAGTCCCTGACTTAAGGAGCTTACATTCTAATGGTGAAGACAACCCATATGGGAGATTTCAACTGCCAGTCCACGGAAAAGTCCCATGGGCCTTAGGGTACAGTGACAAAACAGACAGCAATGCCTTTTCTTAAATGCAATTTCTACCAATAAAATCTTATCGACGTCTGGTGTTGAACCCTTCGATATTGACCAGGACTTGGATGACAAGGACTGTTTTCTACGTCTTCAGGAGCTGTGCCCGCAGCACCTGCCAAAGCAGTTGTCAGGCTGCCTCAGCACAGGTCGCTTACCAGGATGATGGCTATGGTGGGCTTGACAATACCATCTGACAATAATTAGTTCATTCAGCATGACTATTCTCTAGACATCATTTCTGCCATGCTTTATACACTAAAAACAAAAGAACAAAATTCAAGCGTAGCCATAATAAAACTATTTTTCGTGCAGAACCAAGTAAGGGCAGGCCATGGGAAATTTTTGAAAGACTATTCTATTGCATGCATACATACATGCACATTCAAGCCTTCATGTATAATTATGCTGGATTTAGTCAATAATGATACATTAAAATTTTCCTTAGATCAATAACAAAAAGGAAGCAGTAGAAATTAAGGCTGCTTCATATAGGCCAAACTAACTGGTTACTTCCCTAAAGCTTTTCCTGAACTGGATCTATCCATACAATTTTAAAAGAAATGTATCTGTGCAAATATCAGACTCTCCTATTGGAAGACATATAAAACGGAAATTCATGACAACATCAGTCACAGAGCCAGCCCAGGGGAGAGAGAGCTAGGTGGAAATGTCACCCTCCTCGTCTTGTAAAGCAGTGATAACTGTACACCAAATTCATATGCAAAAAATATATGCCAGGCTTCATTTTACTATCTGATGTCACACAAAAACAAAACCGCAGCGGAAGCCTAACCAATCCAAGCCAGTCAAACTGACAGAGGTGGTAGAGCCAGTCTACTCACTGAAGGAGCGCCTTTGATCAAACAAATATAATGAGGAAAAAATTACATACATTATCAATATTGCCCCTACTCCCACGTAAAATTCAAGATTTAAAACTAAAAGTTGGAGGTTCCCAGATCTAGCTGAGACAAGAGTCTAAGTTGGCATAAACAGTAACTTAAAATTGTCCTTTAAAAATGACAAGAAATCATACAAGTACCTTAATATCAAAATTACAATCAAGTCTTCTAATTAACACAATGAAGGCACTGGAGGAGTTGTCTTTCAGTGGTGGGGGTGCTATGGGTTCACAGGCATTCTCTGGTTTTGAGTTTATCAGAAATCCCTGCAACAAAGAGAGATGTGACAAGCTGTTTAATAATGAAGCCTTAAAATTTGTACTTTCTATTCCAAAGGCATAAATAAGTCAAGGACATATCTGACTTTTACTTTTAAATAGTAACTGACAATTATATAGCACTTTAAATTTTGTGAAGTACTTTACAGGACCTCAACTGAATCTCAACAAAACTGTATGAGGTAGGTATGGGGTAGGTATCCCATTATAACTGAGGAAACTCAATGCTTAGAAAAGTTAAATGAATTGCACATAACTAATAAGGGGCAGAAACAGGACTGAAACCAAGATTTTTATCATAGCAGGCCCAACACTCTCAAAGGCTCTGTGCCACACACTGCCTCTTTTTACTTAATTAGCAACACACACCTTTTTCTTGCATATTGGGGAAGACCATGAAAGTAAGTTCACATTAAATGTTAAGAACTAAGAAATCAGAATGTGTCTATTAACAATTCTAGGACTCAAAGAATATTAACTAGGAAATTGTAACACATAAAAAGCATTCCTTTTAAAATTACTGAAGAAAATGACACAATAAAGCCAACCATGAAACTTAATGCTCTCATCAGATATGAACCTCATAAAATCAACTAAATTAATGTCTGCAGTGCCTGGGCTAGTCAGTCCTTGGTAATAGCTAACAGGGTGCTAATGTTTATAAAGTTTCAAAATTGCTCCTGAGTCACAAGGAGGGAAGTATTTGGGGAAAGGTACTAGATGGTAGGCGAGGTCAATCATAATTACAAAACCATACTGTTGCTGGTAGACTACTCAGAGACCAGACTAACCCACTCTGAACAAGAACCTGCTCCACACCCAGAAGCATCTGCACCATTTCCAAATAGTTTCATCACTGCATCTTACCCAAAAGTAACCCTAAATTGGCTTCTTCGGAGCTTCCACCCACCGTTCTGGGATCACAAAGAACAAAGCTCTCTTCTTCAGTACCTGAAGATAAGGTCTCCCATTCCCCAGCTTGCCTAAGTTTATTCTGCTCGGGCTAAACATCCCTGGTTCTTTCAAACTGATTCTCCTATGAACCCATCTAAAGGCCCTTCACCAAGACCATCCAGCTTATTAAATGTCCTTCCCAAGTTGTGCTGCACACAACTGTTCTGGACGTAGCCTGAGAAGAACAAAGAACGGTAGGTAGCATCCTGGATGCTAAACCTCTTTTAATGCAGTCTCAAACAACAAGAGCTTTTTTTTGCCTGTAGAGGCCTGATATGTTACCAACATCCTTTGAATTCTACGATAACCTTTCTGAGGGTTACCTCTACCCTTCCAGCTCTCTCTGTTCCACTCTTACTTTGCCATTCTTTGTCCTCACCTTAAAGCTTTAGTCATTCCACCTCTTACTGGTCTCACTCTTGCTCTAGTCCTTCCTTCCTTTGCAGACTTGACCATAATGCTTGACCAGTTCATGCTACACCACCCTTTACCCTTAAATCCCTTATACCCTGCTGTGACAGTTAGTAGGACATAGGCCAAAAGAAATAATCCTTAGTCTAAGGATTTGTATTGTTTGAACAGAATCAGTTACCGGGTAAGGACAAATTCAGTGTAACTGTAGCATTCTATAAATAGCAGCCAGGAAAGGTAAGTGGAAATCATTGCTTCAACAGCTACTTGAGGGTTTACTGCTTTTTAAGCTCAAACAGCTCAGATCTGTTATTTACTGCTCTCAGCCTGGGCAGCCTCTTTGAATTTAAGGAATTGGCAATGGTCTCTGACCAAGGACACACAGACTGTAAGTGTCATATACATGATTCAAACATATGTTATTTTGGGTTTAAAAGTGGCATTCTTACACATACTAGCTATGTGACCTTGGGCAAGTCACTTAACCCCGACTGCCTCACTAAAAAAGAAAAAAAAAAGTGGCATTCTTTCTACCCCAAGACAGCAATATGAATTTTTTTTTCTTAGCAATATGAATTTCTTCAAGCTACTGTAAACTCCCTGCATGTCACGAAGCAATTTATTAAATTACTAAAGTATGCAAGATCTTTTTTTATTACATAATATATTTATTATTAGGATACACTTATCAAATATTCTGGCTGAATAACCTATATATAAATGAATTTCAAATTGAAAATATAAAACATATAATGCTTAAACTTATAATGAACATGATATATTTTGTTTGATGATTTAGACTGTATGTCATAATTCTGCAATGTCTTAGGAAATCTAGAAAGCCCTGATAAATCTTATAAAGATACAGACAAGAAGTTGAAGATGGAGTGCAGGTGTTTTCATCATGTGCTACTGAATGAAGGCAAGTGTTTCAAAGAAGAAAGTGAACAGCTGGTTAAGAAGATAGTGGCTGAAAATGGGTTTTGGATTTCAAGGTCACAGTTTAAAACATAGGAAAGTTAGGATCTTGGCTAGAAATGGGGTAAATCTTAAAAAGGGCTGGTAAAAACATATTTGCCTGGGGCTTTGAAATTCTAATCCAAAAAGGTATGCACCAAAAAGGATGGAGAAAGAAGGATATTACCTACATATATCTACTTAGCAAGATACCATAGAGAACTGCTTACAACACAGGAAAGAATGTACATAAGTAGCCATTATCTGTCATCTGGCCAGGTATCACATCTTCAAATGCATGCTAGACATTCCACCTGGAGGTCCCACAGGCATCTTCATATTAATACATCTAAAACAGAATTCACCAAAGTTCTCAGTGATTTCTTTTTTTAATTAGTTTTTTTAACCAACAAAAATCTGCCTTATCTCTCTTCTACCTCTCCTTTCCTCCACACCAAAGAAAATTAAATACACACACCCCTTCCCCACATGTGTAGTCAAGCAAAACAAATTCCCACATTGTCCTTGTTTTTTAAAAAAAACACAGGGCTCAGTGATGAGGTTGAAAGGCATAATGCAATAGGCTGAGGAAAAAGAAGAGAGGAACTAGAAGCAGCAAATGAAGACAGCTTTCTCAAAGAGTTTAGCTAATAAAGGGAAGAGAAATACAGATTAGTTTAAAGGGAACCAAAGAGTCAATTGAGTAAAAGCCCTAACTTAGTAGAAAAGGACCTACAAAATCTGGCTTCAAAGTACATTTCCCTGGTTTACTACTCTCCTTCAGGTAGACAAGTTTCAAACAAAACAGACTATTTACTACTCACTTTAAAAGTATCCTGCTCTTCCCCACCCATTTCTCCACCTTTGTTCACACCATTTTCTACAAACCCAGGAAATTCCTCTCCTACTCTGAGTTAGAATGGGCCTTAGTTACTGATTCAAGCCATAACTGAAAAAGAATTCCCTATACCACATACAATGTAAGTAGCCCTTCTGACTTTGTTTAAATGCCTCCAATGAAGGGGAAGCCACTACCCCCTGATGCAATCCACTCTAATTTTTAATAGGCTCAAATTATTAGGACTTTTTCTCGTATCATGCCTCAATTTGCCTCTCTGCAAATGCTACCTTCTCTGACAGCTCTTGAAGTCAAATAAAACTAGTCTAATTCCTCTTCCACACGCCAGCCCTACAAATAACTGAACCAAACTGTCAAGTTCCTTCTGAGTCTTCTTCCCAAATTTCTTCGACTAGTTCTCACATGACATAAGCTTATGGGCCTTCATTACGTGTTGCCACAGTTTACCAATGTCCTTCTTAATTGTGCTTACCTCAATTCAGCTCAGGACAACCTCCTCACCTCCCTTCCAGATTAGGCATTTGAATTCTCTACTCCTTGGTTTTTTGTTGTTGTTTTTTTTTTAAAGGCAATTGGGGTTAAGTGACTTGCCCTGGGTCACACTGCTAGTAAGTGTCAAGTGTTTGGTCTGAGGCCGCATTTGAACTCAGGTCCTCCTGACTTCAGGGCCAGCTGCCCCTGAATTCTCTACTTCTTGTTCTGTTGACTGGATAGTCAATATTTTTGCAAATATCCACCCATTTCATTTTAATTGTCCATTTTATTAGCACATAGTTGGACAAAACAGTTTGTAACAATTGCCTCAATTCTTCATTTATTATAAATTCTTTTCACTGTTCATAATGGTAATTTGGCTTTTCTCTTTTTTCTTTTTAATCCAATTAGTGAACGGTTTATATACTTTATTGTTTTATTCAAAATACCAGTTCCACTAATGCATTGTTGGTGGAGTCGTGAACTGATCCCACCATCCTGGAGAGTAATTTGGAACTATGCCCAAAGGGCTATAAAACTGTGCATACCCTTTGTCCAGCAACACCACTACTAAATCTGAATTCCAAAGAGATCATAAAAAAGGGAAAAGGACCCACATGTACAAAAATATTTATAGCAGCTCTTTTTGTGTTGGCCAAGAATTGGAAATTGAGGGGATGTCCATCAATTGGGGAATGGCTGAACAAATTGTGCTATATGAATGTAATGAAATACTACTGCACCATAAGAATTGTTGAGCAGGCAAACTTTAGAAAAGCCTGGAAAGACTTACATGAACTGATGCTGAGTGAAGTGAGCAGAACCAGGACAACATTGTACCAAGTAACAACAACACTGTGAGATGACCAACTTTGATACAGTTAGCTCTTCTCAGCAATGCAAGGATCTAAGACAATTTGAAAAGACTCATGATGGAAAATGCTATCCACATCCAGAGAATGAACTATGGAGTCTTGAATGCAGATTGAAGCATATTATTTTCTCTCTCATTTTGTTTTTTTCTCTCTCATGGTTGTTCCCTTTTGTTCAGATTCTTCTTTCACAACACGAGTAATGTTGAAATATGTTTAATATGATTGTACATGTATAGCCTATATCAGATTGCCTGCCATCCTGGGGAGGGGGAAAAATTTAGAACTCAAAACCTTATAAAAGTGAATGCTGAAAACTAAAAATAAATAATTTTTAAAAAAATTTTTTTTTAAAAAGTTCCTAGCTTTAATCATTAATCAATGGCATTTTTTAACTTTTAATTTTATTAATTTCTTCTCGAAGCTTATGAATTTCTGTTTTCATGTTTAATTTATTTCCTAGGAGGCTTTTTTCGCTGTATGACTAATTCATTGATTAATCACTTCTCTCTTTTGTCAATGAATATGTTGAAATATATTTTCCCCTAAGGACTGATTTGGGTGCATCCCATGAATTTTCCTATGTAACTTCAATTCTATCATTTTCTTCAATAAAATTATGTACTATTTCTATGACTTTTTTCTTTGACTCATTCGTTAGAATGAAGTTATTTAGTCTCAAGTTCATTTTGAGTTCTTTCTTTAAAGGCCTTTTATTGAATACAAATTTTATTGCTTTGCAGCCAACAAAAGTTATGTTTAGTACTTCTGCACTTTTCTACATTTGTTTATAAGTTGTTTATGTGCTAATAGATAGCCAATTTTGTTATGGTGCCATATACAGCAGAAAGTGTGTATGCTCCTTATTACTATTCAGAGATTGCTAGAGATCTACAATATCAATTTCTGGGAAGGTGCCATACACAACTAAGAGCTATGTACACTCCTTTTAATTTCTATTCAGTAATTGTTAGAGATCTACCAAATATAACTTTTCTAAAATTCTTTTCAGGTCATTCACTTATTTCCCGCTTATTTTTTGGTTATTTATCTAGACTACATTGATGTCCCCAACTATAACAGTTTTACTGCCTATTTCTTTTTGTATTTTGTTTAGTTTTTCCTTTAAGTATTCAGATGCAATGTCACTGAGTTCATATGTTAAGTATTGAAATTAATTCACTGTCGGGGCAGCTAGGTGGTGCAGTGGACAGAGCACCGGCCCTGAAGTCAGGAGGACCTGAGTTCAAATCCGGCCTCAGACCAAACACTTGACACTTACGAGCTGTGTGATCCTAGGCAAGTCACTTAACCCCAACTGCCCAAGCAAAAAAAAAAAAATTAATTCACTGTCAATAGTTTCAGCAAAACATCTTTTAATCAAACCTAAATTTCCTGCTGTTTGGTCTGTGGTAACGATTGCTACTTTTTAAAGTTCAGCTAACATATAATATATCTTGCTCTGGCTGTTATTTTAGCTCACTTTATCTTTATGTTTCAAGAGCAAAATCCCTGTTATCAGGAGACAGCATGTACCAGGCGAGTCAAACCACTACCACCATCACCTTGACTACCATCTCCCCGAGACCCTAATGAAGACAGCCCAAAAAGCTGAACCCAAAAGCTTTGAAAATAAGTGTCCCCTAAACCACCAAACCTACTTCCAGCCCCACCCTCACAGCCATCATCAGGGGAAGCAACCCTTGTGGAGAAAGGACTAGCCATCCCCACAACTACCAAGCAAATGCCATACAGAGAGCAGTAAAGCTTGCCTAGCTGACACAGAAACATGTTCTGAGAGAGAAACAAGATGTAGCTGCAGCCAGGGAAAGTCAAGCTACATCACCACCTTGGCTACTATCTCCCTCAAAACCAGATGGAGATAGTCCAGGATCCAGAAACTAAGACTCCTATTTAGGAATAGCAGTATCCAGTCCATCATCCTGGGATGACAGGCACACTGGTACACTGCTTGTATAGCAGCAAATCAGTATAATAACTCCTGGAAAGCAATTCAGAATCCTGCAAATAAAATGACTAAAACATCCGTACCTTCTGACCCAGAAATTCTGCTGTTAGGCTTACAATTAAAGTTGGCCACTGACGAGAAAGTTACCATACTCGCAATTGATAGCAACACTTTTTGTGACAGCAAAGAGCTGGAGACAAACTAGATGTCTGTCAATTGGGGAATGGCTAACAATATTATGTATGGCATGTGAATAAAATGAAGCATCACTGTGCTACACGAAATGATGGAAATGATGAAGAGAGAAACATAGATCTATATGAACTGATGTAAAGTGAAGTAGATTCCTGGTCCCAACACAAAGACCTATTATTATTATTAGGTTTGATGCCAAGTCAGTCATGCTAAGGGAATTGTGGGATATGATACCTTTTTTTTATTTTAATGTTTTGCTATGTTTACATTTATTTTACAATGCTCAAAGAAAAAAGTGGTTCCACAGTTTTGATTTACTATTTTTAATTATAAATATTTGCTATACAATGAGTTAAAAATCAGGTTTTGTACGGGGGTCTGTTGAGCCAAATGTCATTTACATCATCAGTGATATGGCAGCCTGGTAAAATGAAAAGAGTGCTAGACTTTTAGAAGTCAGGTGAGCAAGCTTCAAATGCAAGTTCAAGCCTGAAGCCCTAAGTGTGGGACTTTGAGCAAGCAGGTCAGCTCCTCAAAGCCTCAGGGGCCCTCTGTGAAACTGAGATAGCAATACCTGCACGATCCATTTCACAGTTTTGTTGAGAAGAAAGTACTTCATAAACCTTAATGTGCCATGTAAATATAAATTATTAAAAGGAAATGCACTCAATTCCAAATGGTGGCATTAAAAATGAATTTCTGAAACATAACCTTTTCACATAAATTAAGGACAACCTATAATGGAGATCAAAAAGTGAAGTTTAACTGGTTAAAATGTTACAAAACTTTCAGGGAATTCTATATCCATACTTTTAGATACTCTATACATAATCAACAAAATATGCTATAATAAAATAATTACATTAATAGTTTATATTCTAAATACTATTTCTCACCTTTAAACCTTCAGTTGGAAGTCTATAACCAAATCTTGCTGGAAGGTCATCAAATGTCTGTGATACATTTTCAAAATTATACTAAATATAAAATTAAAATGGTCACGTTAAACTCACATTATGCAACAGAATGAAAATAATACATTTATAATTATATTCAATCAGTTCTATTGTTACCTCATCTATGCTACGCATATATATATATATAAATCCTTGTAATTTCTCATCTATAAATGCATTTTCACATAAAATATGGCAAGAAATATGCCTAACACCTATTCTCCATCAATACCAATATGTCAAGTACTTGCAATATCAGTAGTATGCATTCTCCCATCACCAATGCAGATCACAAGCACTCTACCACCTTAGATCATATTTGTGAGGTTTTTTTGGACAAAAATTTCAACACATTGCAACCAACCTGGTAATAAGCTTCCCCTAAATTTAACTAGGCTAGTCCTCAAAGACATTAAGAGGTCTACATATGAAGTCTTTTTTTGGGGGGGGGGTGAGGCAATCAGGGTTAAGTGACTTGCCTAGGGTCACACAGCTACTGTCAAATATCTGAGGCAGAATTTGAACTCAAGTCCTCCTGACTCCAGGGCCAGTGCTCTATCCACTGTGCCACCTAGCTGCCCCTCCACATATGAAGTCTTAACAACTCAGTAAGATCTTCTGGCACTTTGCATGCCACCATAAGGCACAAGAGGATGCCAGGGGAGAATTTCCATTTAAAAGTATTAAACTATTTTTATTGACCTATAATTTAGCAAAATCTTCACTAAATTCTAAATGAGTTCACATACACACAGATATAGGATTTCAAATAGGATGGTTTCTTTTCCAACAACTAGCCTAACGGACAGGCAACTTTTATGGGAACTAATTTACACACAGATTTACAAATTTACACAATTTACTTCTAAGAAGACATCTTGATTTTCTTCATCTTGTAAAGATTACTCAAAACAGACTTTAAGCATTTCTGACCCCAATTAATACTCTTATAACTATACTTCCGGATTAAAAAAAAAAGTTTCAAATACAGTTTTGAAAACAAAAGAAGTTTTGGTTCAATATATTTGCACATGCATTTTTAAACTTCTCTAAGGCTCAATAAAGAAAAATAAAACACTAGGCAGAACCCAGAAAAAAAGTATATGTATTTGCTCAAATAGGATCTTATATTTCTTTCTCTTATCTTTTTTATTTTAGACTTAAACACTAAAACTTAAATACATAATAAGAAAGGAAAAAAGAAACATTATAAACAAATATTAACACATATATAAAATAAGAAAAAAAAACATGTCACGTGTACAGCAGAACTTAAGAGGATTCAAAATAAATAGCAATTTCCATTTCAAGAAAACCTATATAACAAATACTACACGTTGAGAGCTGTCCATCTTTTCTTTGCTTCTTTGTAAGTTTTCTTTTGTTCTCTGCTGTGCACTTTTTATTCTGTTCTTTTTTCACCCTTTTTCCCTCTTCCCCCCTCCCCCCCCACCGCAGGCTACAATTGATATTCTCTCTCTCTCTCACAAGTCTTTCATGCTAGACAGAACAAAAGCAGTGCCTTTTCTTTATTTCATAACTGCCCATAATGTGCTATATGACCTTGGGCAAGTCATTTAACCTATTTAAGCTTCAGTTTCTTTATCTGGAAAATTAGGAATAATCTTTAAGATCCCTTCTGGCTCTGAATTTCTTTGACTCTGTGGTTTTTAGATTCTTAGATGAAGAATGATCTAATGTTTCAAATGGGGAAAGCGAAGAAGAAACTATTTTTTTTTAAAGAAAAGAAAATTACCGGTTCAGATTATAAGAATCTAGCCAATAGGTTACTAATGGTCAGACTCCTGAAGAGTCTGCCCAATATGAGCGATGTTGTAATAAACCTTGTCTTTGGCAGGGAAAGAAGAGAGGAGAGGAGAGGAGAGGAGAGGAGAGGAGAGGAGAGGAGAG
>NW_020954588.1:14937315-15038958 GCF_900497805.2 Vombatus ursinus | reverse complement strand
TAATAAACCTTGTCTTTGGCAGGGAAAGAAGAGAGGAGAGGAGAGGAGAGGAGAGGAGAGGAGAGGAGAGGAGAGGAGAGGGAGGGGGAGAGGGAGGGGGGGGGGGAGGGGAGGGGAGGGGAGGGGAGGGGAGGGGAGGGGAGGAGAGAGAAAAGAAAAGAAAAGAACCCACTAACAAGAAGTTAAATGTATAGACTTCATATGTAAGAACGATCATGGGATTTAGGACTAGAAGATACCTTAGAGATCCATAAGGAAATCCAGTGATGTTGAACAGCTTCCAATATTTACGGTGTTAAAATATCTCATAAAAAAATGAGCTAATGAGTCATTTCCAATGGTGTCACCTCCTTGCCTGGAATTCCTCACCCAGCTGAAATAACATTCTATTAGTGTTAAGTCTATTAAGTTATTAGCCCAGGACAGGAAAAGTCCAACCTTGGGCTCTCATGCCATGAAAGGGTATAATCCATACCCCAGACAAAACGAAAAACACTTGGAAAGTGATTTAGTATGTAAGATGAAGGAGATCAAGGAGTTGCTAATGTCAAGATTTCAAACTTAGGTAACTGAAAGTTTGATGTCTTTTGACAGAAATCAGAATGTATGAAAGAATCTGACTGTGAACAGGAAGAGATAACAACAGCTTAAGAGGATGGTAGGGTCAAAAGACGGGATTTTGAGAATGGGGTAGTCCTGGACATGTTTGTAGAAAGTTGGGAAGGAATTAGTCACAGAGAGAGGTATGAAGATTATGAGAAGCCCCAAGAAAACAAAGTGAGACCCTAGTGTTGGAGTCAACAAAAATATATTGTGTACCTACTATGTGCTAGGTGTTGGGAATACAAAGAAATATAAAACAGTCTTTGTCCTTGAGGAACTTACATTCTACTGGATAAATAAATGGGAATTTGGGACTACTGGGAGTGGCACATTTCACAGAACTGGAAGAGCCCTGAGACATCATCTGGAGCTAGGAGGGAAACGCCATGGCAATACCACGTAAGTATTGACAGCCCTGGTATAAGGCAGCACAGGACTTTACAGCACCCACAGTTTAGGCACTGTGGAAGAGGACCCACATTCACACACCATATGTAGGCTTCCAGGCACAAAGTCTCAATACCCCCATAAGAATAACAACTTTAGACTAAAATTGGCACATTTAAAAAGGCTATTCCTATAATATCAAGGGATACCCAAAGTTCTAGTCTTGCAGGCAATGAACATATACCAATAGTATAAGACAAAAGGGGGACCCACCCTAATGTATGTTGACTACCACAAAGTGTCCCTAGTTCATAGTCTCACATCATGAAAAGACTCCAAGACCTTCAGGGACCTCATTTAGAATGTATTTTTGCATAAATAAGGTCCAACAAGACCAGAGAGATCAGTTTCTTCCTAGCCTTAAAAGCTCCTGGTCATTTTATTTGCACTTCAAATTCTTAGCTCAGTTTCAATAAGCAAAAAGTAATCAATAAAACTGTAATTTATTTATGACAGTAATACGTCAAAGAAATGAAGCTAGAAAAGTTTAAGTATGTTTCCAAGTATAAGAAATCTTAAAATTGGTCCAACCAGTCATTATTCTGAAAGTGACTAAATTCACTATAACCACTGATTCATGCAAGACAGGTATTCCAAGGAGGTCAATGATAAAAAGAAAGGTCTCATACAGATCAAAATATTTATAGTAACACTTTTAGTAGTAGTAAAGCACTAAAAACAAACTTGAGAATGGGCTAAATGAATTGTCATATATTAATGCAATGGATTATTGCAGTACAGTAAGAAACAACAAATATGATGACTATAGAGAAGTAGAAAGAGAACCAGAAAAACAATACAAATAATGACTACAACAATGGAAAGAGAAATAACAAAACAACTGAACCTAAATAGCTATAAAATAATATTTAGCAAGCTTGGACTCCAGAAAGAGTTAAAAGACTACACTTCCCCATCTTTGCAGAGCTGAGGGATTCAGAATGTAAACAATGCATGTAATGACAGATTTGGTGGAGGTACTAAGTTTATTTTGCTGAATTTTTTTTTATTCTCTTATAAGGGACAGCTCTGTGAGTAGAGGAGCATCAATATTATTTACTGTATGTAAATGAGAAACAAAAGTTATCAATTAAAATGTTTTAAGAGAAAATCATCTTAAGGTTTGAGCAATAGTCCCAGTCATTGAGGGCTTTCTTCTCAGATCATCTTCATAGCTTAGCAGAATTGATAAAAGCAACAGAACTATAAAATACTTGCATAGTCTCAATCACTCTTATCTAAATCTGTGTCATTTTTTCTGTAAAGATGACTTCTGCCCAAATCATAAAACATCTGTGGCAAGATAGTTTCGAACTTATTAGGAAAATCATGAAGTTCTAATTACTTATTCCATGGAATAAGTATATCCTAAAAGTCAAAACATACACACACAAACACATATACACATCTGACTTGGGTAGTGTTTTGTTAAATTTTTCTTCCACTTATTTCCAACACATTAATTTCTTTCAGATGCACTTACCGCTAAAATGTCTGCCTCCACAGGAAGCAGGTTAAAGAATGCAAACAGCTGGACAGTCAAAATAGTATATATCTGTGTGGCTGACAACATTAACATCCCTATGGATAACAGCATCTTAATCACCTGAAAAACAAACACATAAGAACAATGGGCCAAAAAAAATACTGACTTCTTAATGTAGCATTCACAATATGCAACTAATTCTTTCAATCTATCATGTGTCTACTGAAGAGAAACAGTTATATATTCATTAGTAATCAACTCCTTATTTTTAAAACATTGTTTTATGACATTACTAGCATGTTCCTTATTCAATGGAATATATACATACATAATACGTATATAAACTTATTTATAGAAATTCTTAAACTTTCAAAGTATCCTTATTTATTACAAACATACTGTTAACGTTTCAGGTCAGACCCACATTTTAAAATGAAGCTTTTAGGAGGCTGTTAGGTGGGGCAGTGGATAGAGCACTGGCCTTGGATTCAGGAGGACATGAGTTCAAATCCGGCCTCAGACACGTAACACTTACTAGCTGTGTGACTCTGGGTAAGTCACTTAATCCCCATGGCCCAACCAAAAAAAAAAAAAAAAAAAAGAAGTTTTTAGTATGAATAACTAATCAGTAATACCATATATAAATATATGATAAAAGGTTCATAAAACACTTCCATCACAACAATCCTATGTACAACTATTACACTTTACAGTATATTTTACGGTGTAATTCAAGTCAACAAATATATATTTAAGTACTTATTATGTTATATATAAAGTATATATGCTAGGAGCCTGATATACAAAGACAAGAAAAAGCACCTGTCCTCAGGAAGCTGACAATTTACTAGGGATACAACACATACAGAAGTATATAAATACAAAGTAATTTCAGGAGAGAAAGAGCAAAACAACTCTTGGGGAGGATGGGGCTGTGAGGGACTGTCTGATGTTGGCAGCTACCAGGTTGGGCGCTGTGGCAAGGGTAGGGTAGGATCTGGGTATTTTGGAAGTCGAGGCAGGGGCTGTGGTAGGCAGAGTCCTGTGTACTGGGATGGGCTGGATCAGAGAAGCCCTGAGGCAATTGGGCAGTGCTATGAGATAAGCTGGGTGCAAGGAAGTAGCCGAGCTTGAGCTCCTGAGGCAAGGGGCGGTGCCACGTGGGAGTGGGATGGCAGAGGACTGAGTTCCCTCTGCTTAGTCCCCTCCCTATATGCAACGTCATCCCCAGATGCCTCTTGTGACCTTCCTGACTTCCTGGGTCCCTTTGTGCAGCACTGACCCAGACCCCTCCTCCCAGTGTCTGAGCCTGACTTCCTAGGTCACGGACTCTTGTCTATGCGTCAATCCCAGATGCCTCCTTCCTGTATCCAATCCTAGCCTCCTACGTCACTCCCTCCCCCTTGGTGTGCTAAACTCAGACAGCCCCTTCCGGTATCTGACCCTACAATCATTGGCTAGTAAGCAGGCTGGGGAGGAGAGGCTAAGTAGGTACTTAGGAACAAGTGTGGTCAGATCACACGTGTGCTCTCCCCTGGCTCCTGCCCTGTTGCTCTGGCCTTGCTGCTTGGGCTTGCTATGATGGCTTGCTGTGTTGGCCTCTGAATAAAGCTCTGGTGTTGGCGCCTCCCGATGGCTCGTCTCTGTGTGGTGATCCGGCTGAGGACCGAAGACCCGGGTGTGGGTAAGACTCTGGTAGTGTGCTTCTTATAAGAGAAGTGGGTACCGGCGTACGGCTGGCAGAAGGTCGGCGTGCGGCCAGTATAAGTGGCGCCCAACGTGGGGCAGAGGAAATAGACCAGAGGCCCCGTGGACCAGCTGGTCTGGTTGCGGGAAGAGAGACGAGACCCTTAGCCGATAGGGCTCTCTTTTTGTTGTTTTTTTGCTTTGTTGGTTTTAAGAAATGAAGGAAAAAGAGAAGGAAAGGGATATACTCAGAACCAAATGTGGAAGAAGAGGAAGTTAGGATTTCATATAAATGCAGTACATAAGAATACACAAATATAAAATCAGGATGAAAAGTATATACATATATAAAATCAGGATGAAAAGAATATACAAACATAAAATCAGGAGTGGAGGAACATGCGTCTCACCACCTAACTCATATATGAAACATAAAACTCAACTGAAGTTGAACACACATACTTGCTGTAGAAATACATTAAACAAAAGGGAAATGGGCAAGATCAGGGAAAAGGGGATATAAGAGGGAGAGAAGCCCCTTGACTTCGTCTTTAGGAGTCATCTGAGGAGAAAGCTGCACAAGAAGTAGCACAGAAAAAAATCTTTGCATCAAATAGCTGTTAAATGTTTAATATCCCACAAATATAGGAATTTTAAAAAATAACAAATCTATTATCAAGTTAATAAATGGTCAAAGGATAAAGAACAGTTCCCAAAAGAATTGCAAACTATTAACCATAGGAAAAACTGATCCAAAACATAAATGAGACAAATGCAAATGAAAACAACCCTAAGGTTTCTCCTCACACCCATCAAATTACTAAAAACTACAAAAGATAGCAATTGTTGTCAATGCTAATGAGATCATGGAATGTCTGTTGTTGAGTCCTTTCAGTCATGTGCGAATCTTCGTGAACTCATGGGGTTTTCTTAGCAAAGATAATTAGAGTGGTTTGCCATTTCCTTCTCCAGCTCATTTTACAGATGGGGAAACTGAGCAAATAGGGTTAAGTGACTTGCCGAGGGTCACACAGCCAGTAGCATCTGAGGCCAGATTTGACTTGAGGAAGATAAGTCTTCATGACTTTAGGTCTGCCTCTCTAACCGCTGTGCCACCTAGCTGCCCCATCGTGGAAAGACAGACACATTAGAGCTAGTTGGTTGAGCTGGTGAATTACTTGAGACTTATGGGATTTCGAAATAGAACACAAGTAATTTGTGAGTTATGTCCTGACTCCCAACAGAACATAGTCTTCCTAACTCCCATTAACATGGGTTTATTATCCTCATGAATTAAGTAAGTGCCTATTCTCCCAATACTATTCATTACAAGTCAGAGAGGTATCAGCAAAACAGTTTAGAGAATACTTTTTGGGAAAATAAAACCAAATATTTTTATACACTAAACTAAGAAACAGCCAACTGAGGAACTGAACTTTACTAACGTGCATGTATGTATCTGGCTGAAAACTAAACTCTACTTAATGTTTGAAGTTGTGGGGGGAGGGGGGAAGCTGATAAAATTCAAGGAGTTTATATTTTAGCTTCTTTTTGCAAAATTTTTCAAATGAGGTATTCTGCCCTAGATGGAGCATATGACTGACAAACAATGAATGAAATACAATATTTGCAACAAACATAACTGTGATTACACAAACACAATTTCACTTACCAACGGCCATAATCGAAGGGCAAATTCTAAAAGAATTAGCCTTGGAAACAAGTATAATTGAAGCAAAATCCACATATTCTCTAACTGTTCATCTCTAATATTCAGAGTCTTTAGGTGTAACAATAAGCATGAGAGCATTATGAAGATATTTAATTCAAAAAATCAAATATGCTAAATGTTTTCTAGCTTCTCAATTGCTTCAACAAATACCATGTAAATGGAATGTTTAAAAAGTTTGAGAGACATAATTTTGGAGTAATTAATCATTTTATTAATAATGCTAGCATATTATTAATAAAAAAGTAAGTGACACTCTTGAATGCCAAAGACCCCTCGTGGAACCTACTCAATGCTTATTTGCCCTTGGGAAGGATGGGTGTTCCTGAGGTGGCAATGGACTAATTGGTTTAGAAGAAAGAGAATGAGTATTATAATGAGAGGTGGACCTTTTCCAAAGAGGGGCTAGGGGACAATGATTTTGATCATGTCATTTACTTCCAAATCACCCCCAGTCTAAAGGCAAATCAATCACAGAATTTATCTCAATCCAGACCAGAGAGAGCACAACTGCTTCCCCACCTGGGTGGGCTCTCGGTGTTAAGAAAGTTAATCCAATCTCGTTATCAGGATGTCCTTCAGAACTAAACTACAAGGCTTTTGAAAAAATCCTGGTCCTAAATTCAATAACTGATTATTAATGAGAGAGAAATAATCACTTCTTTCACAAAGAAGTGTTAAATTTTTATTATAATAGTTTGCATTTTATAAAACATTCTTCCAATTACTTCCTTTACGTAGTAATTCATAGTTATAAATTAAAAACAAAAAGCGTTTGATTTCCAAAATTTCTTTTTAATTACTTTCATTAATATTTTTCCCTACTCATAATCCTATTAATCCTATTAAGAGAGATGATAAAAGTAAGAAAATACAGAAGATACATCAGTAAGTCAGTCAACAAACATTTATTAACTACCTACAATGTGCCAGGCACTATGCTAAGCACTGAGGATACAAAAAAAAGGTAAAAGACAATCCCTGCCCTCAAGGAGCTCACAGTCTAATGGAAAAGACAACACATAAGCAACTACATACAAACAAGTTATAAACATGATAAATAGGAAATAATCAACAAAAGGAAAGAACTAGAACTAAGAAATACTGGGAAGGGTTTTCTGTACTAGCTGGGATTTGAAGGAAGCCAGGGAAGCCAGTGGGCAGAGGTGAGGAGGGAGAACATTTCAGGAATGAGGGGTGGAGAGTCTTGTTTGTGAAACAGCTAAGGATCCAGTGTCACTGGATTGGAAGAGAATGTGTCAGGGAGTAACATGTAAGAAGACTGGAAAGGTAAGAAAAAGTTTGGTTATGAAGGGCTTTGAATGTCAATGAGAACATTTTATGTTTGATCCTAGGGGCAACTGGAAGCCACTGGAGCTTACTGGGACAAGGGCGAGACTTGAGGTTCGGGAAAATCACTTGAGTGAGCTATGCACTGGATAGAGGCAAGTTGACCTAATGAGGATGGGAGCTAGACCCCAAAAAGGAAAAACCCTGGACCTTTCCTAATCTCTGGTGTTCCCCTGAGGCTATAATCCCATCACCTGGCATTTCATTGTGGCTACACGCAATTTCCCAATTCTGTTACCCTTAATGTAGCCTAGACCTCCCTATGTCCCCGGCCACTTCCCACCCTTAATCCTATCTAGGGTCCATTCTCCCTTGGCCACCCCTGAAGTTCTATTACCCCATAGACTACTTGGCCACTCCTAGATCCCTCCCATAGTCTTTCTGCATATAATAAAGTCCATCTCATCTCCATCAAGATGCTCGGATTCTTAAAATCAAGCCACTGCTGGGATTCTTATAATCTAGCCACTGCTGGGATTCTTATAATCTAGCCACTGCTCAGAATTTTACAATTTAGCCAATAGCTCACAGATGCTCAGATTCCTTAAGGCTCTGGCTAATGTGGCGGATCTTTAACAAACCTTGTTTTTGGCTGAAAAAAGGTTTGGGTCTAATTCTTTCAGGCACGACCCACGTATCATGATCTCGGGGTCCCAGCACCCCTAACCTCTAGACCTCATCAGACCCATCAGTAGGCTATTGAGGGCCTGTACTATAGAGGTGGTAATGGAGGGAGGGGGTATATTCAAAAGATTTTACAAAGGTAAAATAGATAAGCCTTGGCAATAGACTGGAGGCAATGGATATGAAGGGAGAAAGAGAGTTGAGGATGTCACCTATATTGTGAGCCCAGGGAACTGAAAGGATAGTGGTGCCCTTGATAATGATAGGAAAGTCTAGAGGAAGTTTGAACAGGGGGAAAGTTAACGGGGAAAGATAATGAGTTCAGTTTTGGATATGTTGAATTTAAGATGCCTACCTGAACATCCATTTCAAATTGGCTGAAAGACAGTTGGAAATGTGACACTGTAAATCAGCATAAAGGTTACCTTGGAAAGGTAGATTCAAAAATGACAAAGATGGTAATTCCATGGGAGCAGATGAGATCACCAAGTAGTACAAAGGGAGAAGACAAAAGAGCCCTGGAGAGAACCTTGAGGGTCACCTACAATTAGAGGACATGATCTTGATAAGGATCCAACAAAGGAACAGTAGAAATGTAAGAGAATTAAGAGAGACTGGTGTCCTGAAAACCTAGAGAGAAGACAGTATCAAGGAGAACAGGGTGATCAATAGTGTCAAAGGCTACAGAGAGATCAAGGAGATATGGACTGAGAAAAGGCCATTAGATTTGGCAATTAGGAGATCACTAGTAACTTTGGAGAAGGTAGTTTCAGTGGAATGAGATCAGAAGCCAGATTGTATGGGGTTAAGAGAGTAAGAGGAAAGAAAGTGGAGACACCTTTTATAAATGGTCTTTTTGAGGAGTTTAGCTTCAGAAAGCAGGAGATATAGGACAATAATTAGCTAGGATGGAAGGAACAAGTGAAGTATCTGGTTTCTGGGGGGTACAGTAGTCACTGGCATTATTTGTAGGAGTAGGGAAGCAGTCAGCAAAGAGAAAGAGATTAAAGAAAATGAGGGAGTAGGGATGATAAAAGGGGACAATCTGCTGGAGGAGACTAGATGGAACGGGATCACTTATGAAGATAGGGGTTAGCTGCCTTGACAAGGAATGGGGCTAGCTCTCTTATGAGACAGGTGAAGAACAAAATAGTGAAACAGATAAGTAGCAGGAGGCATCTGAGTGATATAAGATAAGGAACAGGGGCGAATATGGAACTCATGGCAAATGGCGTCATTTTTTTCTGAAAAATATGAGGCAAAGTTCTCAGCTGAAAGGATGAGGGAAGGGGGATACATAGAACGTTTGCAGTCAATCAATAAATATTTAAGAGCCTACTATGTGCCAAGCACTGTTCAAAGCACTAGGGAAACCAAAAATAAAATAGACAGTCTTTGCCCAAAAGGAGCTCACAATCAAATAGGGGAGGACAATACATTTTTTAAAAACAGGGGGAGGGGAAGGGTACCCAGCAGAGGGGGACATGATAAAGTCTTACAGGAAATGATGAAGTGTCTACTCTGGACCCCCCTCCTTAAACAGAAAATCTAGGAGCTCTCCTCCACCCTCTCCAATCAAAGGGAGGAAAGGGCTCAAGGAGCCAGGAGTACTGAGATTTGAGTTTCAGGGCAGACTTGATTTTTCAAGAAGATGAATTTCTGAAATGCTCTAAATCACAATTGATTAGAGAAATGCAATCAAAACAACTCTGAGGTACCACATCACACCTATCAGATTGGCTAACATGACAAAACAGTTAAATGTTGGAGAAAATGTGGGACAATTGGATCACTAATGCATTGTTGTTGGAGTTGTAAACTGATCCAACCATTCTGGAGAGCAATTTGGAACTATACCCAAAGGGCTATAAAACTATGCACACCCTTTGATCTAACAATATCACTTCTAGGGTTGTATCCCAAAGAGATCATAAAAATGGGAAAAGGATCCACATGTACAGAAATATTTATAGCAGTTCTTTTTGCGGTGGACAAGAATTGGAAATTGAGAGGATGCCCATCAATTGGAGAATGGCTGAACAAGTTGTGCTATATGAATGTAATGGAATACTACTGTTCCATAAGAAATGATGAGCAGGTGGATTTCAGAAAAACCTGGAAAGACTTGTATGGTCTGATGATGAATGAAGTGAGCAGAACCAGGAGAACATTGTACACAGTAACAACAACATTGTGTGATGACTTACTGATAGACTTAGCTCTTCTCAGAAATGCAAGGATCTAAGATAACTACAAAAGACTTATGATGAAAAATGCTGTCCACACCCAGAAAAAGAACCACGGAGTCTGAATGTAGATAGAAGTATACTATCTGCTCTTTTTTGTGTTGTTATTTCTTCTTTCTTGTGGTTACTACCATTGATTCTAATTCTTCTTTACAACATGACTAATGTGAAACTATGTTTGATATGAATATATATGTGGAGCCTATATCAGATTGCACACTGTCTTGGGGAGGTGGGGGGGGAGAAAATTTAGAACTCAAAATCTTATGTAAGTGAATGTTGAAAATTAAAAATTAATTTAAAAAAAAAAGAAGACGAATTTCTAGAGATAATGATGAAGGCCAGGTGGGACTAGATGAGGCCTAAGGAGAAATGAAACGGTTTGTAAGAGCGACTAAGGAGAATGGGATAGTGAGTTTTCATAATGGAAGTATAGAAGAATTGCCTGGCAGCAGCGATGGTCCAGCTGAGGCTGTATAACATAAATCTGTACTGGACTCAGAATGGGTATATGATTTTGTTCAACTGTATTTGGTATTATGTGTGTAGGGGCAAAGGCAACAGATGACAGGAGTGATCCAAGGCTGAGGTTTGGCTTCAGGGAACAATCAGCAATATGACAAAGAGGCTAGGGACTCAAGAGAAGACAGTATAGAGCTTAACTGGTTCACCAGAGGGTCAATATGTAGAAAAAAAGAGAGAATGGGCAATTCAGGGATGATATCCCAGAAGAGAACTAAAGAGTCAAGGGACTGGAGGTCATAGTGTGAACAAAGGAGGAGATTTTAGAGTTCTTGAACATGGAAGGAGCGTATTTATCAGTAATGGAAAGATCAAGAGTATGACCATCATTGTGTATAGCTGAGGCAGAATGGAGAATTAAGTAATGAGGAGTAGGTTGAGGAACTGAACAACTAAGGTGTTTCAGGCAGTGTCAATATGTATGCTGAAGTCCCAAAGTATTAGAGTAGGAGTCAGGAAAGAGAAAAAGATTTTGAGCCAGGTACTGATGCATTAAGGAAGGAAGGGAGTGTCCTGGAGATCTGTAGACAAAAACTACCAGGATTTTGACTGGGTGGAAGATGTGGATTGTATGGACCTCAAAGGAGGAAAAATTATTGGGTGATGGAGGAAGAGGGGGGATCTGGAAGTGGCACTGGGGAGCAAGGAGTATTCCAATTCCTTATCAAGCTATCAGTGCCTGTCAAAGACAAAAACATCCAAATACTTAATAGTTTGTGTAATTCTGAACTTAACCACCAAATAAAATGAGCATTTCCAAAATATTGTGGTTGTACCTAAAACTATAAATTTCTATCATATAGAGCTTACTTTTCAATGTATAATAAATTCAACATGTAATTTTCAAAGCTGTCTTGTCTTATTATTTCTGGACTTCCTTCTATTCTCTTATTTTCTTCTTTCTTTGTTGGGAGAGGGGGAAAAGTCTATCCCTAACCTCTACTCTTCCTCAAAGCTCTCCTTCCTATTGAAAAATAGAAACAAAAACAAAACCTTTGCAACAGAAAGTCAATCATGCATAGTCTATCAAAACGAATTCCCACATTGTCCACATGTCTCCTTCTGCTTCCTGAGTCTTCATTCGTGTCAGGAAGTTAAGTAGGATGTTTATTATCAGTCCTCTGAAATCGTGGTTGATCACGACAATGATCAAAGTTCTTAAATCTTTCAAAGTTGTTTTTCTTTACAATGTTTTAGTTGTGTAAATTGTTCCTTGGTTCTGTTCATTTCATTCTATATAATTACATACAAGCTTTCCAAGGCATCTCTTAATTTCTTATAGCACAATACTATTCTATTATATTCATATACCATACTTCATTTAGCTATTGCCAGACACCATCAGTTTCCAGTTGTTTGCTACTAAACCTTGTATTTTTGTACAAATAGATCTTTTTCCTCTTTGTTTTTTCTCTTTGGGATATACCCTGGGTTATCACTAGGTCAGAGGGTATGCAGAGTTAGTGACTTTTTAGGTATAGTTCCACACTGCTTTCCAGAATGGCTGGACCAATTAATTCACAGCTCCACCAAGAGTAAGTATCTACTTTCCCAAAGCTCCTCCCACAATTGTCATTTTCCTCTTCTGGCTTCTTTTTTTTTTTTTTTGGCAGTTGGGGTTAAGTGACTTGCCCAGGGTCACACAGCTAGTAAGTGTCAAGTGTTTGGTCTGAGGCCGGATTTGAACTCAGGTCTTTCTGACTTCAGGGTCCGTGCTATCTACTGCGCCACTAGCTGCTCCTCCTCTTTTGTGTTCTTTACCACACTGGTGAGTGTAAGGGGAAACCTTAAAGTTGTTTTAATTTCCACTTCTCTAATGTTAGTGATTTGGAGCATTTTTTCTTAATACAGACAGTGATAGCTTGGATTTCCTGTTATAAAATTGAATCAGTTCCTTAAATATAGTAAATGAGAACTTTATCAAAGAAACTTTCTGCAAAGATTTTTTTCCCAATTAACTGCTTCCCTTCTAATTGCAACTGCATTTGTTTTGTTTATGCAACAACTTTTTTTTAATATAACCAATACTGTTGGTCTAAACTTCATTTCTGTCGGAGCTTTCCAGTTTTCACAGCAGTTTTGGTGAGGCTGTGAGCCCTTGTGGCAGCTGGTCTGGTCTTTGGCTTTACTGAACATTATGCTATGTTACATGCTGTGTAATGTGCTGCATTAATGAACCTCTCCATTTTGTAACCAGTACCGAAGAGTTTTAATTTTTATTGCTCTGTAATATACTTAGCTGAATTCCTATATTAAAGGAGAAAGTACACAATACATTTAACGGGACAATATTCCATTTGTATCTTGGTGAGAGTGGTTACTGGTTCTGGTTTGGGGAAATTTTTTTTTTCTACCTACACCAACTTCTCTACTTAGACACATAATAATAAGATGAATCATGGTATTAGGTAACAAAATGGCATTCCAAAAAGTAATACAATCAGCTCTTCTTTATGTGTGGAATATCACTAACAATACTCAATTTCAGTCTGCTTCTACCTATAATGGGCTCACTTCTAGGCAATCTCCACCAATCAGTATGAGTACAGGGAAGTAATTTTAATGCTATAATGCGTTCTAAAGTCCAAAACAAATTATTCTACTTCAACAATAAAAATAATCAATGCTTATTATGTGTAAAAAGTATAATGGTATCTTTCAGAACCTAACGCAATAAGCTTTTTAAAATTATACCTTCAGGTTTACAAATACAAAACTAGGCTGAGAGTCCTATTCCTAGCTTCATCAATGACTGAATACATGATTTTAAGTAATCAATAACCTCTTTCTTCTTCATATTATTGTATATTACTCACCTACCTGTTAACAAAATCCTGTGTCTTAGTATTTAAACATTACTAACAATTTTGGAAGTTTTGTGTTTTTCCATTAGATAACAAAACATCTGTGCAATTACTTCGACACTACTACTAGGAAGAGAGAACCAGTAACTAGGAACCAGTTGTGCTATAAAAAGTAATATACCAATAAAACATGTAAAATGTGTTTATCTAGATATATACATAGATAGATATATACATATGCATGCTAAAGACTCGTTACTACTAGCAGTGATAAATAACTACTCAAGACAATATATCTTCAAATTCATTATCTATGTTTGTGGTCCTCTGTAACAGATTAATCAACTTATATGTTATTTCAGTAACAGAAAAACATATCCATAGGAAATTAGCTTTTTTTTTTAAACAGTTTTGATCTTTTCACTGAGTTTAAAGAGAATGAAATTATCCCATCTCTATATCAGGAAAATATAGAATAACTGCTAGGATGTAAGAACATAAAAGTACTTCTTTTAGTCAGATTACCATCCAATTCTTCGTCAGGTCCTGCTCCCTACTTTGATGATGATTTAAGGGTGACTATGTCCTCAAAGGCTAGATCGTGAGAATGTAAGCCGTGACAGTTCCTAAGCTAAAAAGTTCCAAGTGTGAACCAAGCAACACCATGCTGGATCTCTATGATCACTCCTTCATTTTCTTTTTTTCTCTTTGTACACATTTATTAATGATCTTTTTTTATGTTGCTGGAATTTCCCATAGGCTCCCTTGCCCCCAACAAAAGAACCGTCTCTTAACAAATAAGTCTCTATTTCCCAGCAGATGATCAAAGAATACGAACAGGCATTTTCAAAATGAAAAATGCTCCAAATCACTAAGTAAGAGAAATGGAAATTAAAACAACTCCAAGGATCTACTTCATTGAAAAATGACAAAAAAGGAAAATGACGATTAGTGGAGAGGATGTAGGAGAACACCAAGCACTGCTGGTGGAGTTGTGAAATGTATAGCCACTGTGGAAAGCAATTTACAACTATTCCCAAAAAGTCACAAAACTGGGGATACTCTCCAACCCAAGAGATAAAAGAAAGAGGGAAAAGACTCTTACATGCAAAAATATTTACAGTAGCACCGCTGTAACAAAGAAGAACTAAGGAGTGTCCATTAACTGAGGAATAGCTGAACAAACTATAGTATATGAATGTAATTAGATAATAACGCACAGTAGGATATATGAAAAGGACTTGTATGAATTGATACAGAGTGAAGTAAATAGAACCAGGAAAATAACTTATATTACTACAATGTCACAAAAAAAGAGACTTAAAAGAATAAATGCAATGACCAACCACAATTCCAGAAGACGAAGGGAGAATGAAACATGGCTCCTACCTCTTGACAGAGAAGAGATGGAGTAGAGGTACAGAATGACACAGATTTTCAGACATGATCAATATGTGGATGTATTTTGGATTTTTTTTTTAGGGTTATTCGAAATTGTTACAAGGCAGGTAGGGTGTTCTGTAGGTGCCAGGCTGCAAGCTCCTGATCCAGCTGGGGCCCTGTCTTAATACATGAAGGTAACGGAGAGGACCCCCAAGAAAAGGAGACCTACCCCTGAGAAGACACCTGCCCAGAGACCTTTCACCAGAGCTTCAGGGCAACGCCTAATATCAAGGTGCAAATCCTAGAATTGCTGGTGGTACTCATTTCCTGATCATCCTGGATGTGCAGAAAGGACTTGAATGAAATCAGAACAGTGAGAACTGCAAGGAAGGGGTGACCATGGTAACCTTGTCTGGGGACAAGATCAGACTCCTAAAGCAGCTTCTCTTTCCCAAGAGAGCAATACTATATAAAGGATAAGAAACAAATGACTTTTGGATTCCCGATAGTCAAGATTCAGTCTGAACTGTGGCATTCTTCACCATGTTCCAGAAACCTCTTCATCCTGAAAAACACTTCAGCAGTGGAATTCCTACCTAGGAATTTACCTTCAGCTCCTGCTGCGACCTTTCCCTCTCATTGGAAGGCTCCTCCCAATGTCTCATTTAAGGCTAGTTATCTTTCCATCTCTCACAAGGTTGTAGTCTTGGCCTTCTCCAACATGCCCCCCTTCCCCTTTTTCAGCTTCCTTTTTTAAGTGTTTTTTAAGTCTTCTCCCATTAGGATAGAGCAGCAAACCCCCCCCACCACCACCACTACCACCACCTTTTAGCTTATATTTGTATTCTCAGCACTCAGCACAGCACCTGGCACATGGTAAGGCTTAATAAATGCTTATTGATTGACCAGTGACAGCAAAACAAAATAAAAAAAGATAAGAGCCTCAATGAAGCTATTTTTAATATGCACAGAAGAGAACAGAAAGAATTTCCCAGGGAATTCTGACGAGTGGGACAGCTTTTGGCACTTAATGTGCTGAACTGAGTGAGCATATGCTTTAATAAAACAAGCTACATGTTATCATATTTAGTTTCATGGGCAATACTCTTTCTTTTTTTTTGGTAAATGAAAAAGCTCCCTCTTGGTATTTATCAAGTTCAGTATTAAAAAAAATTGAAAAGTTAAAAAATATAGTGACATTGACTTCTTTTTTTACATATTCATTAAACATCCTTTCAGTAACACACTCTAAAATTTTGTTCATACATATTAAGTGGCAGAGCCAGTGTTCAAACTAAGCCTTTAAACCCAAACACAGCACTCTTTTCACATTACCACACAGCTTTTTCTAACGGTCTCCATACAATAACCAGAACATTACTATGAAGATTGTAAGCACTTAGTATTTGTTGAATTAAATCCTATAACTTTTCTGCATGAACACCTACTAGTGAAAACCTAATGATTGTATGAGTATAAAAAACTAAAAAATCAACTTCAAAGCAATAGGAAAATGTGGCCAAATCTACATACTTGAATGATGACGCTCACCCCTCTCCTTTCCCCCAGCAAAAAACTAGATTTGAATTTTATTTCCAGTAGTAGCAACAGATTTGCACTCATCTTCTTGTATTCTCTTCTCCCTGTCCCATCCCCAAATCCAGTCTTCCTTGTAACTAAATGTACACATTTTCAAAATGGCTAGCCAGGATTTCTAGGTTGAAAAAACAGTTAATCTAAATGGTAAATACAAGGAATATATGAATGTGATTTCATCTGCACTAAATATCCAGGTTATTAAATGTCATTTCCTTTCTCATTAATAGAACACACAAGATATTCAGTACTATAGTTTTTAGATTTATATTCATCACTATGATTCCTCAAGTTACCTTTCCTACTTTATTACACTTTACTCTCTTCCACACACCCTTCAATAAAATAAAACCAAACTAGCGTTCCTGAAGTTCCTCATATACAACTTTCCATCTCCTTTGCATGAACTGCACACCACACACACACACACACCCCCTGGAATTCACACCACATCTTAGAAATCCTTTTTTTCCTTTCAAGCTCTGCTCAAGCATCATCTTCTACATGACTTGATTCACCCAGCTGCTAGCACCTTCCCCACAAAATACTTACCATGTAGATACTTATTTATGTCTATGTGGTCTCCTTCAAAAGAATGGAAGCTCCCTAAGGACAAGGGAGTGTTTCATTTTTACTGTTGTATACCCAATGCCTAGTATAGTGCCTGTCACATAGAAAGTATTTAAGAAACACTTCTGATTAATAAGTAATAACAATTTATTTCTCTAAATACTAAGTCCAGCCCTCTCTTTTGAGAATCCTGACATTTTCCCAATTAATACAATCTTTTTGTAATGGCTCACATCAAAATGCCATGTGACATAATATGATGACTGGATGTGAACTGGCTGAATTACTTCCTAGTAAATGTTATTACTATCCAATCAACCAATAAACACTTAGTAAGCACCTACTATGTCCCAGGCACTGTGCTAAGCTTTGGGAATACAAAAAAAGGAAAAGATAGTCCAAGACAGTTCTTACCCTCAAGAAGCTCAGAATCTAATGGGGAAGACCATATGCAAACAAATAAATAAATACACACACACACACAAGCTCTACACAGGATAAGTAAGAAATAGAAGGAAGGCATTAGAAGTAAGATGGGGAAGGCTTCCTATTGAAGATTAGATTTTTTTTTTTAAGGCAACTGGGGTTAAGTGACTTGCCCAGGGTCTCACAGCTAGTGTTAAGTGTTTGGTCTGAGGCCACATTTGAACTTAGGTCCTCCTGCCTTCAGGGCCAGTGTTCTATTCACTCGAAGATTAGATTTTTGTTGGAACTTAAATGAAGCCAGGGAGGTCAGACTGGAGGACAGAGAGCATTCTAGGCAAGGGGGACAGCCAAAGAGAATCCCTAGAGCCAAGAGATGGAATGTCTTGTTCATGAAACAGCCAAGAGGCTGGTTCAGCTGGAAAAGAATAAGATGTGAAGACTAGAAAGGTAAGAGGGGAGTTTGGGCCCAGAATTTACACATAAAAAAGTCTAAGAATTTTTTTTCATTTAAAATGTAATCATTTTTAAGGGAAAAGTCACACAAAACATAGGAAATCCTTTTACCCTTTTTGTTTTCATTATTTATATAGGAAGCAACAAAAAGTTATGTTCAAACATATTTATACTAAGCTAATTGCATTACACTGTCATAGGAATACAGATTTAGTGCAAGAAGAGACATGAAATATTACTTCGCCCAATTTCCTCATTTTACAGTTGAGAAAACTGAGGCCAAAAACTTGCCCAAGGACACATAGGAAAGGACCAGGTCTGATTCTTTCCACTACACCATACTGCTTAAATGGATTCAAGGAAGAGCGTCCAAGGCATGCCAGTAACCCTAACATCAGCCTCCTGGCATCAATATTTCAAATACCTTTGATGAGCCAGTGTTTATGAAGTAAAGGCACATTAAAAACAGTCCATAATGGTTAGGTCCTATTAATTTTAAACAAGGACATTTGATGGCTCTCCCAGAATTCTCAGGTTTTAAATCTCATAAATTTGGAGCTAAACCACAAAGACCATCTAATCCAATCCTCTCATTTTAAAGATGGGGAAACTGAGCCTCGGAGAGGGCAAATGACTTGGCCAAGGTCATATAGTGTCAGGGGCGGGATGTGAAGCCAGGTCACCCTGATGGCTAATGCTAGCCATCGATCCACTACCCCACACTACCTCTCTGACCAAGAGCTTGTCTCTGAGTGGCCAGTCTGATTTTACTTAGTCACACAGCGGACCACACTGTACCTGACTAAAAAGGAAGCTCCAGAGATTATCTGCCCTTGGAGTGGGAACCACACACTTCACCAAGTTCCTTTAGGGGCTGCCGGGACAAGGCTTTGCCCTTAAGAAATCAGCAATTCGCCCGTTCAGTTTCAGCCGACCTCACCGTCACCGTGTGTAACCACTCACATTTCTAGACACGTCTCTGAAGTTTGCAAAGCGACTCCAGGCAGTTCTCGGACTGCTAGGCGTCGTCCTCCTCGCACGGAGGAGGGAGTCAGGCTTGGACCGTGAAGTGCTTCGGCTAGGGAAGCTCAGAAGCGGGGAGCCGGCGCTCTCGGAGGCGCACCCTCCCGTCCCCGGGCACCCCGCGTCTCCTGCACCTGCCAGAGCCAGGGGAAAGCTGACGGACCCGGCAGCTGCCCAGGGTCCTGAAGCGCAGAGGGGCAGCCCTCGCAAGGGGCCACTGTCCTCCCAATACCCCCCCAAGCCCCCACTTCCAGCCGGGGGCACCCCGTGCTCCCTCCTCTGTCCCCGCGGGGTCCCTCGCGGCACTGACCCGGCCGAGGGGCAGCCGACCCTTCCCCGGCCCGGCGGACACCGTCTGGCGGCCCCCTCCGGCCCTCCCTTGGGGGCCCCCAGCCCGGCTGGGGGCGGGGCAGAAGAAATCGAAACAAATGAAAACTTTACTACTCTCCCCGCCCTCAAAAAGGCGAGCGCGGGGGAGGGGCGGAGCGCGGTTCGGCTGACGGGTCACGGCAGGGGTCAATCCCCGCAAGGGCGCCCGCATCCGGCCCCGCCCCGGGGAGGGCGATCGAGGGAGCGGGGAGCCCCACTTCCCCAGGACGGACGGCAGGGCGGGCGGACGGACGGACGGACTGACGGACGGAGAGCGTAGGCCCCCGCCGAGGCGCGGCCACGGCGCCCCGCGCTGCCGGCTCTCACCTGAGGGAGGAGGGCCCAGGGGTGGGGGGGTGGACCCTCCTGGAGAAGAGCGAATTCGTCCGAGTCCTCCTCAGTGGCGTCAGGAGATCCTAAGCGGCGTCCATGACCCCGGAGCTCGCTCTGCGGGCCCAACGGCGGAGAAGCCAGAGAAGAGACGACAACACGGCGGGGAGGCGGAAATCCTGCCTTCCTGGCGCTCTCATTGGTGGAGGCGCGGAGGGAGAGGGAGGAGCTGGGGAAGAAGATTGGCCGGGCCGGCTGTCCGTTAAGAGAGCAGGGCGGTCTAACTCCTTTTCTCCGCCCCTTCTCCCCCTCCACCCCCCCCTTCCTCCGCCCCTGCTCTGCTGCTGCTCTGCTGCTCCTGCGGCTGCGGCTCCTCCTTCCTCCTTCTCAGCCTCCCTCCCTGCCGCAAGACCGCGCTCACGAGTGGACGGGCAGGAAGGAAGGCGGGGGAGAGGGAGGGGGAGGGGGAGGGGGAGGGGCGGGAAAGGAGAGGGAGAACGGGGTGGAGGCGGGGGGCTACTGCATAGGGGCGGCTGGGTGAGGCTGGGAGAGAGCGACCGCCCGCCCCGGGTGAGAGCGAGGTCGCAGGAGCCGTCGCAGCTCCTAAGCGCTCAACTAGACCCATTTTACAGATGCGGACTCTGGAGGCCTGGAGAGGGCCAGCGACTTGCTGAACCCAGCTAGGCGGGACCTGTCGGGTCCCCCTTTTTCGGTGCCCACGCCGTTGGCTGACTCCAGGCCACGGCCTGAGCAGGACTGGACCGGGCTGAGATGAGTGGGAGGCTGGGCCACAAGACTGCTCCCGGCCCCAGAGCTAGGGGAGGCGGCTTCTTTGTTGGCTTGTGTGGGTGGCGAGATCCCTGGAGCCTGCCTCTAAGAACCGGAGCCAAGATATGCCCGACGGCTGGGGTGGGTTAGGGTCTGTTTGGGCATCGGAGGCGGGGCGGCATGTAGGGAGGAATTTGGAGATCCGATCCCAAGACCTCGTTTTAGGAAACACAGAGTCCGGGAATCTCGAAAGTGCAAGAGATGTCCGAGCCCTCCAACCTATATCATACAATCTACCGCATAGATTGCAAAAGCCTTTTTGAAGATTTCCAGAGAGGGGGAACCCGCTATCAAATGAGACCATATTTGCAAACCGTTGAGCACTAAACTTTCAGAAATGAGGCCATCCATTCCACTTTAGGGTAGCTAATTGTCATGAGACATTTCTTCCAAGTGAAAAGTACTATTTCCACTTTCACCCATTGTACCTACTTCTGCTTTCCGGAGCCAAACAGAATGAGTCGAATTCTTTTTTTTTTTTTTCTCTGAGCCAAACATTCCTGCTCCTTCACCTTATCCTGATACCATACCCTCTCTGGGCTGTTCAGCACCTTGACGGACATTCTCCTGGCACAGCCTAGCTCACAAAACCTCTCTACAATGTTCCTCCTGGCTTCCTTCAAGTCACATTAAAATGCCACCTTCTGCAAAATCTTTCCCCAGACCTCCTTAATGCTAGCGTCTTACCTCCGAGGCTCCTCCCCGATTTAGCCTGCATATCTTGTTTGCTCTCAATTGTTTGCATATTGTCTGCCCCATCTAACTGGGAATTGCTTGACAGCTTGGACTAGTTTTTGCCTTTCTTTTTATCCCCAGGGTTTAGCACAGTGTCTGGCATATACATAGAAACTTACCCAATGCAAGTAGGGATTGTTTCATTCTTTGTGCTTGTATCCCCAAAGCCTAAAACGGGTTTGGTATGTAGTAGTCACTTAATGAATACTTGTTGATTTATTGATATTTCATTATCTTTCCTCAAAATAACTTACGCATTTAAAGCCATGATTTTTTGTGTGACCCTGATAGAAAACTAGTAAGATTCTCCCTTCCCCCCATTGTATAGATAGAAAAATATAAGGCACAAATGAGGTAAATTTCTTTAAATTTATTCAAATCAAATAAAGATATGAAAAAGTATCCAACATTTCTCATTCCAAATCTGGTATTCAGGAATATTATTTGACATAATTATGAACAGTCAATCAATAAGAATTTAATACATACCTATTGTGTGTTGGGCACTGTGCTAAGAGCTAGGGATACAAAAAATAAGGGCAAAAGTCAGTTCCTGCCCTTAAGGACCTTACAGTCTAATGGGGAATAATCTAATGAACAAGATGACATGCTGTTGTGCTTTCACAGCCTAATTATCCTCTACTTCTCAATGACATTAGTTAGAGGAAGAACAAAGGTCATCATAATATAAATTACTCTGCTTAACCAAATCAGTAAGGCTGAAAGGAGAGCAAAAAGGAGAGGTAGGAAAAATAGGTCTATAAAATGCAAAGAATTGAAATTACATAATTTGGAGAAGGACAAAGGAAACTCAACAATGGTCTTCAAGTATATGAAAGACCTCCACACCCTCAATCTGGTAATGAGCTTAGACTCATACCATATTGTTTATAATCACTTCCCTTCTCCCTTGGGTGTAAACCTAGATTTTATCAATGTAGAAAACTCCCTAGAATTCCTGGAAGACTTGAAGTAAGAGTATTTGGAGTTGTTTGTGTTTTCTTTTAAGAGCTGTCAAGATAAATCTTTGATTAAGGGAAACTGAGACACAAAAATCTGAGCATAATCTGTTTATTGGTAAGGCTAGCAATTACCAGTAATGGAGGTCAATAATCCCTCAGTGATCAAAGACTCACCCACACAGAATATCCTTTTATTCAGTGTGGTTGTGTAAATTCATTACATGATGTCAACTGGTGCCAACTAACCTAAGGCTGTGATTGGTCCATAATTACACTGACTTGCAAAAGGGGTCTTCCAGAGCCAATGGTAACAGGAACACAGAGTTAGTCAATATCCTTGGAAAGTCCCTAACCCCACACTTCTCTGTACCAAAGAAACCCAGTGCTAGGAAAAACATCCCATGACCATATTGAATCATTGTCCATTTGTCTTCTTTATCTCCTTCAAGAAGTAGGTTCACTCTCAGTGACATGCATAGTCTCATATCAAGTATTACACTGCTCAAAGATACACACATAGTTTTCTTTCAAGCACCACACTACCAAAGCCTATACAAAATAGTTCTAGATCTAAGCCTTTTAAAATTGATTGCAATGGTTATTGTTGTGATTAATAAAACTCTTAACTACTAATCAATCAATAATCTATTTCACAGTAAAAATATTTCTTTTATTTTTTTATTAATTTATTTTGAGTTATCAACAATCATTTCCATAAGCTTTTGAGTTATAAATTTTTCTCCCTCTTCCTCCCCAAGATGGCATACAATCTGATATAGGCTATACATATACATTCCTATTAAACATATTTTCACATTAGTCATGTTGTAAGGAATAATTAGAACCAATAGGAGGAACCACAAGAAAGAGGAAACAAAACAAAACAGAAGAAAAAAGTACAAATAGTATGCTTTGATCTGCATTCAAACTCCATAGTTCTTTCTTTGGATGTGGAGAGCAAAAAATGTTTCTCGTAAATAAAGTGAGGTCGTTAAAGAAAAAAATTGGAAAAGAAGTGAGAGCTATGGAAGATAAGAGTTGGAAAGGGAATTAGCAGCTTGGCACAACAAGGTTACAATTTTTTATTTATTTGTTTAGGCAATTGGAGTTAAGTGACTTGCCCAGAGTCACACAGCTAGTAAGTGTCAGAATACAGATTTGAACTCAGGTCCTCCTGACTCCTGGGCCAGTGCTCTATCCACTGTACCACCTAGCTGCCCCCAACAGGGTTACAACTTGACAAAGCAGAAAAACTCCCGGAAAATTTTTATTGTTGTTGTCTTGTTGAGTCATTTCAATCGTGTCCAACTCTTCAATTGTGTCCAACTTTTTGTGACTCCATTGGGGGTTTTCTTGGCAAAGATACTGGACTTGTTTGCCATTTCCTTCTTCAGTTCACTTTACAGATGAGAAACTGAGGCATATAGGGTTAAGTGACTTGCCCAGGGTCACCCAGATAGTTAGTATCGGAAGCTACATTTGAACTCATGAAGATGAGTCTTTCTAATTCCAAGCCCAGTGCTCTATCCACTGAAAATTAAAATGGACCAAATAGAAGCCAATGGTTCTATAAGAAAACATGAAATAGTAAGAACAAAATCAGAAGACTGGATAAAAATAGAAGAAAATGAAAGATATCACAGAAAAAACAACTAACCTGGGAAACAGATCATGGGGGTAAAATTTTAGAATCATTGGACTACCTGAGTGACATGACCAGAAAAAGAACTTACATATATTTCAAGAAATCTTAAAAGAAAACTGCCCAGATCAGTTAGAACCAAAAGGCAAAGTGGAAATAAAATCCAGTCACCTGCAGAAAGAAACATCAAAATAAAAACTCTCAGGAACAATGCCCAGAGCTTTCAAGTCAAAGAAAGAAAAAGACAAGCAGGCAGAAATGAAGAATTAATGTACTGAGGGGCCATAGTCAGGATCACACATGACTTAGTAGCTACCACTATAAAGAAGTAGGGAACTTGAAATATAATATTCCAGAAGACAAAATGTATAGAATTAAAACCAAGACTAACTTACCCAGCAAAACCGAGTATGATCCTATAGAGGAAAAATGGACCTGAATAGAGGATTGCTAAACATTCTTGATGAAAAAACTATAGATGTATAGACACTCTGAAGTTCAAATACAAATGTTAAGAACAGCATAAAAAAGTAAACTCAAATTAACAACCATAAAGGATTAAACAAGGAACAAATGCTTCCGTTCTAACATGAGGAAATGATACTTGTGTCCCTTCTGAACCCTAGCATCATCAAAGGTCATAGAAGGATTCTAATTTTAGACAAGGTCTGGGAGTGGTTCCATGATGTCTTGATGATCTTAAGAGAAGAATGGAAAGAAAGGAAGAAGAATATCCTGAGGATGAGAGGAAGGGAAAGGAAGATTAGGGAAAATTTTCCCACATGATTGGGGTTTGCAAATAGAAGTCTGTACAAACAACGAGGAAGGGATGGAAGAAGCAGCTGACACTTGAATAGTCACCCTCATCTGAACTGGTCAAAGAACACCCACATAGATTGGGAAATAGAAGGGAGAACTAGAGGAACAGTAGATTTAGGTAGGAAGTAATCCTATGGAAAACAAACTCTAATTAAAGATGTACAAAAATATTTATAGTTCTTTGTGATGTAATAAAGAGTGGGAATCTGAGTGGGTATCCATAAATTTGGGAAATGGGTGAACAAATTACAGTATCCACATGTGATATAATACTAATGTGCTATAAGAAATGAAGAAATGAATCATTTTCAGAGAAATATAGGAAGACTTATATGAACTGATGCATAGTAAAGTGAATAGAACCAGTAGAACAGTTTATCCAATAACAATAATACGGCAAAGACAACTTTGAAAGAATTAAGGGCTACTAACAATGTAATGACTAACCACCATTGCAAGGGACTAATGATGAAACATGCACATGCTCTTCCTCCTGATGAAGAAGTGAAAAACTCAGAGCATATGAGAAGGATTTTTTTGGACTTGGCCGATGTGAAATTGTTTTGCTTGACTATCCATATTTGTAAAAGGGTTTTTGTTTTTCTTTTTTTCTCAATGGGGAGGAGAGTTTTGGTGTGAAGGAGAGAAGGCAGATTTTTTTGCTAATAAAAAATATATATTTCTAAAAAATTAATTGGAAACTAAATTGCTTATTTTTAAAGAACAGTTGGGTCAAAAAGCAAAACAAACAATAGAAGAAAATAGCAACAATGAGACAAACATAACAACACTTTGGGGATGCCATCAAAGCAATTCTTAGAGGAAAATTTATATCACTAAACATTTGAGTCATTTAAAAAAAATAAATCAATGAATTGAGCAGGCAACTAAAAAAACACTAACCCAAAAAATTTAAACTCCAATAAACATCAAATTAGAAATTCTGAAAAAATCAAAGAAGAGATTAACAAAATTATACGCAGAAAACCATTGAAATTTTAAAAGCTTTTTAAAAAATGTAACTATTAGCTAATTTGATTTTTACAAAGAAAAAACATTACTAGTATCAAAAATGAAAAAGGAGAATTAACAAAATTTAAAAAAAGAAACTACAGTTTTAGAAACCCTTTTGCCCCATTACATGTGAATAAAACTGACAACTTAAGTGTGTATAAAACAATTTTGAGGTTCTGCCTCATACCCTTCAGAATGGTAAAGATAACAAAAAAAGGAAAATGACTGTTGGAGGGACTTCAGGAAAACAGGCACATCCACTGTGTTGGTCAAGCTTTGAATTGGTCCTGCCAGTCTGGAAATTGATTTGGAACTATGCCCCAAAAGGTATTAAACTTTACATCCCTTTTGACTCAATGATACCACTACTAGGCCTATACTGCAAAGAAATCAAAGAAAGAGGGGGGAAAGTATGTACAAAAATGCTCACTTACAGTAGGAATTGCCTGGAAATTCAAGGAGTTCCTATCAATTGGGGAATGGCTGGACCAGTTATGGTATATGAATGAAATGTAGCATTATTTCACCATGAGAAATGATGAAAGGGGCAGTTTCCAAGAAATCTTGGGAAAGTTGTATGAACTGATGTAGGGAGAAGTGACCAGAATCAGAACAATTTACTTAATAAGAACTATGATCAGTGCAATAATTGACCATAATTCTATAAACGTAGGTATGACTTATCTAATCCTTCTTCCATGTAATAGTCTTTAAATTCATGAAGAAGCACTATCCAGCTGTATCCAGGCCCAACATCTCTCTTCAAATCTAGTCTAACACTGTCAAGTCAACACATGCTGCCTTTTTAAATTCGAGTCCTTACCTAACTCTCAGGCTCAGGTCCCTTTCTTCTCCCCATCCAAGCGGTTACATTTCCCCACTCATGATTCTCAGCGTGCCCTTGAGGGATCAGTGATTCTCTCTAATGCCATCAGATCAACACTCATTCCAGTGGGTTCTTCCCACTCTTAACCACCAGGCATTAGTGCCCCAGTATCATTTAACCAACTTACTTCAATTAGCTATTACAACAAGATATTTCCTTAGAAATTATAACAAGAACAGAGGTATGAATACTTCCCTCCAACAAGTGGGGGCACACTCTCCTCTACACCACCTTGATCCCTGGACAAAGTGAGCTCAGATTTAAAATGACTGCTCTTCAAGTTCACTTCAAAGTGTGACACAGTCAATGATTTGCTCTTATATCCTCTTGGAGGCCTCTAATCCACTTCTGTGCCAGGTCAGACAGATTGCTCAGGACTTTGTTCCTCAGTGTCTGGGGAACAAATCTCTGGGAAGCTCACCCTCCTGAATTTTTTTTTTGCTTTTTGGTGTGGCAATCGGGGTTAAGTGACTTGCTCAGGGTCACACAGCTAGTAAGTATCAAGTGTCTGAGGTCACATTGGAACTCAGGTCCTCCTGACTCCAAGGCCCATCCACTGTGCCACCTAGCTCCTGACTTTTTAAGGCTCACAAGGTTGTAGCCTGGTCTGTTACTCTACCAATGCAAAGAAGCAAGAACAGAGGCCCATATTCATTGGCTACATTTCAGAAGCCAGGTAGGGAAATAAAGGTCCTCTCAACTCACACAGAGGTTTCCAGCATCTTATCTCCATGGCAGGCAGCAAAGAAAGAGAAAAGCTTTGGCTGATTAGTACCTTCTGAATACATTCTCACTTCTCATTCAACAGTCAAAAGACTTCTTTATGCATTAAAGGGACCACAAGCAGTCAGAACACCTGTGCATGTTCTAAATTGGGGAGCAGGGCCTTCTATTCTATATCATAATGCTTTTCCAGAAATAGGCTCCCCAGCCTCTTCTAAACAGGCTGGCAGCAGGGAGAACATGCTGTGCATGATGGAGCCTCCCACTGGCCAGGTTTCTATTATATACCCAAAACAGAATTCTTCATCTTTCCCCCTAAATTTGCCCCTTATTCAAATTTTCCTCTTTTTATTGAAGGCTTTCCATCTTTCCAGGTGCCCCACTGCCAGTTTATAACATCAGGCTCATCCTTGGTTCTTCCCTGGCTTTTTCCCCACCTCTCAACACACACACACACACACACACACACACACACATACACACACACACACATCCCTAACATGTTGTCAACTCTTATGTATTCTATTTCACCAGTATCTCTTACATCATCTCTTTTTCCTCCACTTACTAGGCTACTTATCTTATCACCTCTCACCTAGTCAATTATAATAGCCTCCTAATCTAACTCCTCACTTCCAATCAATCCTCCACACAGATGTCAAAATAACCTTCCTAAGACACAGACCTGACCAAGTCACTCTCCTTTTCAAGAGCCTTTAGTAATTCTCTGTTGACTATAAAATATAAACTTCTCCAAAAAGGATTCAATATCAATATGATGTTTTTCTACCTTTTCAGGCTTATTTCCTTTTACTCCTCTTCATACACTCTATAGGATCAAAAGAGAAGACATTTGTAAAGTAATCTGCAAACCTTAAAGCTCTATATAAGTGTTAGTTATGGTCGTTATTTTTCAGCCAAACTGAACTAGTAGCTATTTCCCAAAATCGACATTCCATCTCTAGCCTCTTGGTATTTTCACAATCCATCCCCAATGCCCAGAATTCACTTCCTACTCATCTCTGCCTCTAATGATCCTTATCTGCTTTTAAACCTAAGTGTCTGTGAAGTGGAATAAGGCTGGCCTTGTAGTCACATGACCTGGATTTGAATTCTATCTCTGCTACTTTCAACTTGAGCAAGTGTCTTAAGCCGTCTGCGCCTGTTTTCCTCATCTATACACAGAAAAGGCTGGAGAAGATACTCTCTAAGGCACCTTGCCACTCTAAATCTATGATCAAAGTTACTAATGCTTTTTTCCCTCCTCAAATTAATGTATGTACTTTACCTATGTGCTATCAAATACATCATAATAAATTGGCAAAGTGTCTTAACACATGAAATTGAGAGAAACGATTATTTATAACCAAAGATTCGAAGAGATCCAGAATTCCGCCTTTTTCTAAAGTCCTCATTTCAAAGTTCAGTCTCTTGAAGGATATTACTCATAATAAGATTGGATTAACTTTCTTAACAATCTTGCTCAGACCCCACCAAGGTTGGGAAGCTATTGTGCTCTACTCAAGTTTGGGTGGGGATGAATTCTTTGACTAGGTTGCCCAAGGCTGGGGGTAAGTGACATAATTAAAGCTGATTAGAATAGGTCCAGCCCCTCATTGTAATATTCATTCTCTCATTAATTGTTAACCAATCAGAGTTGATGACCACCCTCAGGAACACCCCTTTTCCAAAGGCATATAAGCCTGAAACCCTCAGCCATGATTGTCCTTGGCATTTGAGAGTGCCACTGACCTCTTATTAAAATGCTAGCATTAAGCTGTGATATATGTAATGGAATACTATTGTGCTATAAGAAATGATGAACAGGCTGACTTCAGAAAAACATGGAAAGACTTGTATGGTCTGATGCTGAGTGAAGTGAGCAGAACCAGGAGAACATTGTACACAGTAACAGCCATGTTGTGCGATGACTAATATTGATAAAGTTAACCATTCCCCAAAATACAAGGATCTAAGACATCTCCGAAGGCCTTGTGATGGAAAATGCTATCCACATCCAAGAAAAGAATTGTAGAGTTTGAATGCAGATCGAAGCATACGATTTGCTATTTTTTTTTCTTCTGTTAAGTTTTGTTTCCTCTTTCTGGTGGTTCCTCCTATTGGTTCTAATACTTACTTACAACATCACTAATGTGAAAATATGTTTAATTAGAGTGTATATATATATAGCCTACATCAGATCGGGCACCGTCTTGGAGAAGATGGTGAGGAGAAAGGGGGAGAAAAATTTTAAACTCAAAAGTAAATGGAAGTGATTGTTGATAAATCAAAATAAATTAATTAAAAAAATAAAAAATAAAAAATAAAATGCTAGCATTTACTAATAAAATGACTAATAATCCAGAAATTATATCTCTCAAACTTTTTAAATCCCACAAAATGAAATATAGAGCACCTTACCCTAAGCTAGCTACATAGAGATAAACACTTTCTTGGCAAAAAGGAGAAAAGGGATCAATAGACATTCCTAGAGCAAATGATAAATGTCTAAAAAATAACTATGCAAATATTTAGGGGGAAAGCAAATATTACTTCACTGGAGCCAGCTTAAACCATGGAGCTGATTGTTAAATTTTCAACTTAAGCATTTATACCTTTGAAATTGGCAAATGCTATAATTCTGAGTTTGATCTATTGTTTTGCTGATTGTCTGGACTTAAGAAAGTGATGGAGTAAAATGTTATTAATGAATGCAGATTAAGCGTAGTGTATACATTTCCTGTAGTAGTTGTTCAGTGTTTACCAGCATACTAACTATATGTCCCTAGGCAAGTCACTTAACCTCTGTTTGCCTCAGTTTCCTCAACTGTAAAATGAGGATAATAATAGCACCTACCTTGCATCATTGTTGTGAGGATCAAAGGAGATATTTGTAAAGCTCTTAGCATAGTGCCTGGCGCATAGTAGGCTCTATATAAATATTACCTATCATCATTATTATTAATATGGAGGAGAAGACATGGAATAGAGTAAGAGAAACAGCAGGCCACTTTTGTTCTAATTTTCCTGCTCAATATTGAATGAAGCTGTGGTCATTTGGAGTTGCAATTTCAACTCCAAACAATATTGGATTGATTAAAATATTGGATTGAGATCAATAATTTCAGCCGGCCTAGCGGTAACTTAAACATTAATTTAGCTAATCCAGTGTTTTGTCTAACTGTTGTTTTCCCAGATAATGCTTCTGTTTTCTTAATTGTACATTTTCTCCCCTTCTTGCTTGGTGTTTATTGTCTTTTTTGGCATTTCTTCCTGTCACACCCATGTTTTTTTCTTCCTAAAAAGGTTTTGTTCTGATGATGGTAGACCCACAATAGAAATTAGGAACCCTATAGTTAATGGTTGATAATGGCTTAATGTTTATACTGTCCGTGATATTTACTGTATAAAGGGCAAAAAGGGATGTACGTCATCTCCTGACTCCAGACTACAAGCCTTTGGACTCTGTCCTCCATTCCTGAAATTCTCTCCTCTCCTCTCCCCCTCCTCCTAGTTTTTCTGACTTCTTTTGAGACTCAGCTCAAATCCTACCTCTGGAAGAGGTCTCTCCTAGTCTTTACCCCTCCTGCCCTCTCCCTCACCATTCCCTCTGAGATTATTTTAATTTACAATGCATAGTATAGTTATTTACATGTTCTCTCCCCGTTAACATGAGGGTTCCCTTAAGGACAGGAACCATAATTTTGTCTTTCTTACTATCTCCAGTGCTTAGCACATAGTAAGTGTGGCACATAATAAGTAAATGCTTGTTAGCCGTCTGACTTCTCATAACCATGATGGCTTAGGCCAAAGGGGAATTTCCTTCACTTCTAAATTAAAATTTAATGTCTGACATCAGTGATTTTAAATAGCAAAAAACCCTGAAAGAAGCAAGTCTGTGAAAGCCTGAAGAAAAATTGAGGATATGGATTCTTGCAGCCTCATTGACCCTTCAAAGAATAATAATAGCTAGTATTTATGTAGCCCTTTAATATTTTCAAAATACTTTACAAATATTATCTCATTTTATACAACTTTTAAAAAAATTATTGTTTTATACAACAACTCTAGGAAGTAGGCATTATTATTATTATTATTATTATTATTATTCCCATTTTGTAGAGAAGGAAGCTGAGGCAGACAGCAGTTAAGTGACTTGCTCAAGGTCACACAGCTAGGAAATGTTTGAAACCAAATTTGAACTCAGATCTTCTGACTACAGGCTCAGAGCTCAATATTCACTGCACCTCACCCATAGTGATACAATGTCTCATCACAGAAGCAGCTTGGCAGGAACGTCTAGGGTGCTAGATTTTGAGTGAGGAAGACAGGTTTGATTCACCCCCTCCTAGACACTGACTTGCTTATAAATTACTTCTCCACCAGCAGCTTCAGTTTCATCTCTAAAATGGGGGAAGTAATAACATTTGTATCGCAAAGTTAGTGTTAAGGCTCAAATGAGATGTATGGGTGAACGAATGAATAAATATTAAGAACTTACTATGTGAAAAGAACTGAGATAACGTATGCAAAGTTCTATGCAAACCCTAAAGCACTGTGTGAACTTCAACTATTGTTTATTATCTGGCCCTGCTGGCAAAGCACTTCATTCTATTCAACATTTTTCCACTTAACAAAATGACTCAGAAATGAAGGTCACCAAAGACATTTCCCTCCTCCACATAAGACACTTCCTAGCTCTCCTCTGCCCTCAAGGCTTTTTTCCCCTTAGAATTAGTGCTAAGAAGAAAAAGTAAACATTGCCTTTTGAGAAATAATGTACACACTAAATGGGTTTCTCTCCTTCTTTATCCCCTTCTCTCTCCAACCTCTCCCTTTCCCCCTCCTCCCCTCTCTCTCTCATCCCTATCCCTTCCCTCCTGCTCTCTCCTTGCTTTCTTTATCCCTCCCTTTTCTTCCTCCATCATCTGTCTCTGTCTCTTTCCTTCATCCCTCCCCTTTCACGCTTTCTCTTCCCCTAACTTCTTTTCTCCTTCCCCCTTTTCTCTACCATCTTCCCTTTCTCTTTCCCCTATTTCCCCTTCCCTACTTTCCCCGCTTCATATCAGGAAAGGCTTCTAGAAAAAGGTGGCACTTGAAGGGAGCAAAGCTCTAAGTAAAGAGAAAGACCATTTCCACACATGGGGAACAGCCTGTAGAAAGCTTAATAATGTAAAATTAATGGAAATTTTAAACATGACTCTTCTTACAAATAAGATATTTGTAAAAAAAAAAAAAAGCATGTATCACAGTGCCTAGCACACAGTAGGTGCTATGTACATGTTTATTCCCTTCCCTCTTCTGCTTTGAGTGTTTATTGTCTAATATTGCATGCACTTAAACTACACCTTTGCTTTTCTTCCAAGGTCCTTTCCCAAAGGTCCTAACCTAGAATGCAAAGGCTATGGGAGGCTCTGATGGCTCAGCACACAAGTCTCCTCTTGCCTCCTTCTAACAGAATGTCATACCAGTTATAAATATTTTATTGTGCTGGCAGGCCTTCAGGTACTGGCTTACTTCTTCCATTGCCCAGAAGACCTTTGCTGGGGTGTTATTTCTACTTCATTCCATTATGTAACATGGACATTGTATGGTAGAAACAGATGGGGTAGGGTTTTTTCAAATATAAATTGCTTTGCAAAAGTAATCTGCTGGGTAATAATAACCTTTTGACATTATGGAACCACATCCAGATTGTTATGACAGAGCTGGTTGTAATCCCTGTTAAAGTCACAAACAGAATTTCATATATATATATGTGTGTGCGTGTATTATTCATATATACATACATATATACATATGTGTATGTGTATGTATATATATATATATATAGGTAAAGGATAAATTAATTGGACTTCCAGGAACTGGTTTGTTTTTATAATTGCCACACAAATGTCACATGTGTTGCTCTGTAGCATGACTCAGATATTTGAGACTACACTAAAAGCAGATAAATTGTACTACAATTAATCGACTCAGTTCTAATATCCATGATGAGTAAATTGTTTTTGTTCGTGGATTATGCTATGTTCATATTTGATGTTTATTCTAAGATTATAATGTTGCAGCACACCTTTATTTCAAATCAAGACTAGAACAAGAGGTAGCTAGGTGGTGCAGTGAATAGTGCACTGGCCCTGGAGTCAAGGGGACCTGAGTTCAAATCCAACCTCAGACACATAACACTTACCAGCTGTGTGACCCTGGGCAAGTCACTTAACCCCAATTGCCTCCAAAAAAAAAAAAGAATAGGACAGTGGTCTTGAAACAAATTATTCCAGTAGAATGTGAACACTTGGGGAATCGGGCCCATCTCACTTTTGCATTTGTACACCCAGCTCCCACCACAGTCTCTGGCACATAGAGGGCACCTAATAAATACTTATTGATTGATTAATGGAAATTGGAGTTTGCTGACAGGTAGAATTATAACTAGGAATGTTTGCACCTATGTTGAGGACTATGAATTGTACTTGGGGTAAAAGGCATGAAGAATATCTTTAATTAAGAAAAGGGGGTAAAATAAGGAGATAAAAACTCCCAATCACTGTGAAGAGAGTAGAAAGGACAGATTAGACAGGGAAGAAACTCACCCCAGCCTATTATCTGATGGTTTCCTGTTTTAACAAATTATTCTTGAGGTGCTAAAGGGCAGCTAGGTGGTGCAGTGGTTAGAGTGCTGGGCCTGGAATGGGCCTCAGGAATACCTGAGTTCAAATCTGCCTTAAGACATTTACTAGCTATGTGACCCTGGGCAAGTCACTACACCCTGTATGCCTCAGTGTCCTCATCTGCAAAATGAACTGGAGAAGGAAATGACAAGCCACTCCATTATCTTTGCCCCAGAAACCCCCAAATGGCATCACAAACAGTTGGACACGACTGAACGACAACAAAACTACGTGCTAAACTCTGTTTTTATACCGCTGAAGGACTACAAGTGCTACCAGTACTCTAAATTCAGTGCCCTAGGGCAAAGGTCTTATTGCCCTGCCCTAGTTATACCTCTGCTAAAAAGTGGTTATTTTTTACAGAAATACATTTTATAATTGAAGACTTCTCGTTCCCTTTCTGAATATTAATAGATTACTGTTTCATTGGTTCCTCTTCTTCTCTCTCTTACATGTTGATGTTAGCCAAGACTTCTCTTAAGCCCTCCCTTCTATTCTTTCTCCAAATTTTTCTTTGACAATTTCTATACTCCTCATAGTTTCAGTTATATCCTTGATATGCACAACTTCTACAAATATTTCAAGGCCTGGCCACTCTTCTTCTTCTTCTTCTTTTTTTTGCCTTTTGGTGAGGCAATTGAGGTTAAATGACTTGCCCAGGGTCATATAGCAAGTAAGTGTCAAGTGTCTGAGGGGCCAAATTTGAACTCAGGTCCTCCTGACTCCAACGCCGACCTCGATCTGCTGCGCCACCTAGCTGCCCTGACCACTCTTCTTAATTACAGACTGAATAAATTGGAATTACCTGCAGCATATCTCCACTTATATGTCCCAACAGCACCTTAAACTCAACATGGCTAAAATTAAACTCATGTCATTCCCTCAAAGGCTTTTCATTCCTTCTCTTGGTTTCCCTATGTCTGTTAATAGCATCACCAATCTCCCAAACTTGAAACCCTAGAGCCATCTTTGACTTTACCCACCTTTCTTCCCCCCATCCAATCATTTGCCAGATGTTATCCACCATAACTCCTTAGTATATCTTGCATCTATCCTGTAATTTCCACTGCAACCACCTTCTTTTAGGCTCTCATTACATCTCACCTGGATTATTTTAGTGGTTTTCTAACAGAACTCTTGGCCTCCAATCTCTTCTCCATTCTATTCCGTTCTACATATAGCTGTCAAAGTAATCTTATGACATTGTACAAACTTTGAGTTGGAAGGAATCTGAAACACTATCTAATCTAAATTCATAAGATCACATATAGGATGTCCAAACTGTCTAAATTAAGCTACTATAGCTTAAAGCTACACTAACATTTTGAAAGTAACCTGTATTTAGATCTGGAAGGGACCTCAAAGGCCAATGAGCCTACACTATCTCCTTTTTTCAGATGAGAAAACTGTATTATAGAGAGATTAGGAGATTTGCCTAGGGTCATACACTAGTAATTGTCTGAAGCAGTATTTGGGACCCGGTCCCGCTGACTTCAAGTCCAGTGTTCTATAGCACCATTCTGGCCCTCTTTATCCAGGAATCTTCCCTTCAACATTTCTGACGTATGAGGGGTAGGGAATGAGCCAAAGGAGACCAAGTGCTAATTTTCAGGAAGATGGCGAAGACCCAGCAAGAAATAGTGTTATGGAAACAAGGGAAGGAGAGAAACGTCCAGGTTTTTCCCTTTGCTCACATGATTCTCTCTATGACGTGCTCTTTCTATGATTTTTCCCACCCCACTTCCATTTCTAGTTAGTAGTCAATCAACATTTATTAGGTGCTTACTATTTATAAAGTGCCAGGCACTGTGCTAAGAGCTAGGGATACAAAAAAGAAAAAAAGAATACAGTCTCTGCCCTCAAGTAGCTTACAATCTGCTGGGGAAGACAATACACAGAAGAAAACTGAAAGAGAATGGGGGCATGGGAAGATATGTACCATGAGGGCGGATGATGTTTAAGTCAAAACAAAGCAGAAGAGCTGGTGGGAAATGAAGAGATAGTCAGAAAATCTGAGCCCTCTAAAAAGAGAGGCTTGGGAGGGGAGGGCGGAATTTTTTGCTCTACCCTCTAGTCCCCAATCAAAAGGTTATTGAACCATTGAAATTCTACCCATCTGATAAGGCCAGACCACCAGTCCTGCTTCCAGCCTAGAGGCTGCAACCACCATTGAGTGGAGCAACCCCATTAGAAAGCAGGCCCACCATCCCCACCACCACCACCAACCATCAACCAATTGCCACCAACGGGAAGGTGAGCCTATGAGCCCAAGTAAAGGCAATATCTTCTCAGACCATAGTTCCTATTTCCAGCCTGCCCCAGTCACAGTCTAGAGAAGCAACCCTTGTGGAGGTTCAAACCAAAGGTTCTCCTCACTGGAGTTCTTCAGACATAGACTGGATGTCAATTTATCAGGTACATAAATATATACACTGCAGAGAAGTTATGGAAGATATGTTGGAGTAGATGGCCTTTGAGCTCTCTCTCAACCCTGAGATTCTGTAAGTTATAAAATTTCATGCATTTTGGGCTATAGCTATTTGTACCCCACTTATCTCCCCTTCTAAATTGTAAGCTTCCTAAGGCCAAGGATTGTGGTTTCTTCATACTGGTACTTAAATCACTGAGTAGTGTAGCACCTTACAACTTGCAAGTGCTCGATAAATCTGTCGAATTGCAGATGACTCTTACTTTCTTTCTAAAAAAAAAATCTTAAAAACTACTAAATGGACCTTGGTTATTTCTTATCAGTTATCACTAGTCATCTAAATAAATTGTGTTTTAGCTCTATTTTACTGTTACTATTTTCAAACAAATCAGAAAATCTGGGCTCTTGTAAAACTATTTTTAGGGTGCTTTTCTGAAAAAAAATTTCTCCTATTTTCCTTCTCATTGAATAGGAAGACAGCTGTGCAAACTTAGATTTATGATGCACAGCTTCTAGTAATTAATTTTTTTTCTGCTTCCTGTAAACCACAACAAACACTCCCCACAATTTTCAATCTAGCTTGAAAACACAGCATCTATTTCACACTTTCATAGAAGGAAGAAACAAAATTCAATGGATCAAAATAAATGAAAAGTTGCAATAATTATAAAGAACATCATTCCTGATACTTGACTAGCTGTGTGACTCAGGACAAGTTCCCTAACCTCTCTAGACATCAGCTTTCTCCTGTACAAAATTGGAAGGGTTCGACTAAGTAATTTCTGAGGCCTCTTCCAGTTCTTTGAGCCAAAAACAGTCATTTGCACTTTTTTTTGTATTTTTCTTTTCATTCTAACAGTTCTGCAGTCAGTCAAGAAACATTTATTAAGGGCCTACTATGTGCTAAGAACTATGCCAAGTGTTGGGGATACAAAGAAAGGGAAAAGACAGTCCCTACCCTCAAAGAAGGCAGGTAGGTGGTGCCATAATGCATAGAGCACTAGGCTCAGAATGAGGAAGACTCATCTCCCTGAATTCGAATCCAGCCTCAGGCACTCACTAGCTGTATGACCCTGGGCAAGTCACTTAATGCTATTTGTCTCAATTTCTTCATCTGTAAAATGAGCTAGAGATGGAAATGGCAAACCACTTCAATATCTTTGCCAAGAAAACCCCAAATGGGGTCATGAAGAGTCAGATATGACTAGACTAAAAAAAGTCTGAACAACAACACCTCCAAGGAGCACGCAATCTAATGGAGGCAACTATAAGCAAACAATATGTACAAACAAATTAAAAACAGGATAAATTGGAAATAATCAACAGAGTGAAGGCACTAGAATTAAGAGAGGTAAGGAAAAGCTTCTTATAGAAGGTGATATTTTAGTAGTGACTTGAAGGAAGCCAGGGAAGCCATTGTGTGGAGATGAGGAAGGAGACCATTCCAAGCATGGGGGAGAACCAACAAAAATGACCAGGTTGAGAGATGAAGTGTCTTATGTGAGAGCAGCAAGGAACCCCTTGTACCACTAGTTGATAGAGTACATGGTGAGGGGATCGGTTGAAGGGTAGAGCAATGTAAGGTATAAGAAGACTGGAAATAGAACAAAGGGGACAGGTTATGAAGGGCTTTGAATGCCAGACAAAGGATTATACATTTGATTCTGGAGGTGATAAGGGAGCTGTGGAGTTTATTGAACAGGAATGCTGTGGTGAGATGTGAACATTGGGAAGATCACTTTTGGCAGCTAAATGAAGGATGGATGAACTGAAGTGGAGAGAGACTTGTGGCAGACACACTTGCCATGCCACAGTACTATAATGGAATAGTAGTAAAAATTCAATTTTAAAATGGTATAAAAATTCCATTTTGTTTCATTATTTTTTGGTGGAAACACACACGTTATGTATGTGTATATATGTATACATATATATGCATATATACATATTTCTTTTTTCAACTCTCTGCCTCCCTAGAAATACTCTGAAATCAATTTAAGGGGGCAATTTAACTTCAAAGGTAACCAAAGTTATTAGTTAATTTTAGTAAAAAAAAAAAAGTTACAGGTATTAATCATTGAGCTGAGCATCAAGTAGCTACAGTCTTGTCTCACTATCCCTGGGCTTGACGATCTTTCAATAAGCTCCTTTCTGCCTTAGTGGTTTTAGCTCTTCCTCTCATTCTATTAGTTGAACCAGTACTATATGTAGCAGCACCATTGACTACATGAGGAATATCAATATTTATGATAATATATTATATAATAGTATGTAATTGTGATATAGTACAAATGTAATAATAAATATTTCTGTTATGATATATAAAAAAGAAAAGAAAGCCAAAGGTAATGTCACCTCCAACCACCTTGAAAAGGGAACAGAGAAAATAAGAAAACTGCAGAATATGGTTATGTGGTTGCCTTTACTTTCCCAAAGGCAGGAATTTGCTAAAACCCTTTTTAGGGTTCAGTGATCTGAACTTGAGTCACCTTTGTAGCATTTTCTCAACAGAATGGAGTTCAGAAGGGAAGAGAGGCAAGTAAGGCAGAGTTAGCACAACCTCGTCAAATATATTCTATACTTAAAAATAATAAAAAGCTACATAGTAGCTTATATAGTTTCAGATACAGTCCTCTTTTTCTCTTCTCTATGGAAATATTTGTGTTTGTTGATGTTTGACAAATTCATAATAAAAAAAAGTAAGGTAAAAGAAAACACATTTCTGATTGCTTTGTGTTAATTTGTCTGGTGCTAAATGCTGAGGATTTGAATACAGTGGTCTGTGTTTTGGGTACAATCCTGCCTGAAACAATTTTAATTAATTTGACACTATTCCAAACTAAAGTATTTTTCTGCTTGGAAAGACATGTCCAAACTGGCAGAGTCCCCTCATGTCCTCCGACGTCTCTAACAGATATTTTTGAAGTAACATTTAGAGGATTTTTAAACAAAGAACAAGAAAAATCCCACAATATGTCACAGTTTAGATTTAACATTCTACTTCATCTAATAGAAAATAGTTCTTTGATCTCTCCAGAATATCTCTTGAGAATCATCCTCCCAAAACCACACATTCTTCCTTGACCATTCCTTTCAAAGATTCTCCTGCAGCTAGTTATAGATCGATAAGTGAGTCAACTAACATTTATTAAGTGCATATTATGGTGCCATACACTGTGCTAAGCCATAAGAATACTTAAAAAAAAAAAGACAAAGAATAGTCCTCCCTTTCAAGAAACTTACTATCTAATGGTGACATGAAGTGGTCAAAGAGATTTGCTGCTTTTGATCAATATCCCAGTTCCTTCAGGAAATGGACAAAGAGATGATTCATTACTCTCATCCCTTGAGGTGGGTCAGTCAAAGGCCCCTTGATTATTCTTGCTTGGCCACCATCCTAATTACATCAAGAGATGAATCCTTCATGTATTTGATTTGGAAAGAGGGGAGCAGGACATTGATTCAGAACTGATAGTTAAAGAGTAATAAAGGTTTCTTCTTCTGATTAGTCCAAGCCTTCAGACTAAGATAATTTTAAAGTGCTTGCTTAATATTTCTAAAAGGTGCAGTGAGGAACTTTGTCTGTTTCCACAGGATTTATGTGAGATTAAATTCCTTGTTTTGTAGGTATAATTGGTTATTTGTATTTCTGAATGGTTGCTAAGCTTATGACAAAAAAAAATTGTTAATGTACAAAACCTTTTTCCTTCTCCCATTTCAAAATATCTTTATTGCTATCTCCTTGTTGATTTTACTTTCTCTCTTTGGGGACAAGTCAACCAGGAAGAGATGACACATTTTAAAAAATTCTTTTCTGTTCTTTAAACACTTCATTAGGAAGAGCAGATTGTACATTAAAAATGAGGAAAGGAAGAATCTGCACATGTTATTCAGGGTGATGATAAAGGTTACCCCAAACAAAGAAATGTTCTTCCACTGGTTTATCCCTAGCCCTCAGATTCACAGCTGTTAGAAAATGTGTGAGTCCAGAGTAAAGAAAAAGAAGAAGCTATGAAAAACAAAAATTGTGTAAGACTGGAGTTCTTAACTTGGGGTCATGGGCCTAATTAGTTTTAGGGGGTCTGTGAACTTGAATAGGAAAAAAAATTATATCTCTCTTTTCATTAATCTTTAGATGAAATTTAGCATTTCCTTCCTTTTTTATTCTGAAAAGGAGTCCAAAGATTTCACTAGACTACCAAAGAAGTCCATGACCCACACAAGAAAGACCTGGCTTCATCGAACTAACTTGAGGGCAGAGTAGACTGGTCTGTGTGATAAACTTCTGCCAATGCATATGTTTCTCTATAGTTTGACTGAAATTTATTCAGCTTAAAGAGGCTTCCCTTTGAAAAGGACAAATATTGCAGGGAGAATTAACTCAACTCAATAATCATTTCTTAAGTAAAATTACAATCTACTCGGATGATACAATCCATGCACAAATAACTTAATAGAAATAAATAGTAAATGTATTAAGAAAGTTACAAAAATTTGCTTTGAGGTTGTGGGGAGGCATTGAATGGTGGCTTTTTACAAAGCCAAGATCTGCAGAGATAGAAGTCATAAGTTATTTTTGTTGTTGTTTGTCCTTTGTTCTCAAAGAGGACCATGACATCAGGAAGGTGATACCATGACTTCCAAGTGACTTAGATTTGAGTGAGAGACGGCTGTGCAAGGTCACCAGCCTCACTTTCTCCTCCAGAGTCATCTGGGTCCAGTGGCCAGATATAGATCAGGACGACTGGAGATGGCCCTCAGAAGAAGTTATAGGTAGAAGTTTAGGCAATGCACAGATCCTGGGCAGAGGCTCCTAAGGCTGCATCACAGTTGGGGCACCTCTCAGCCACCAAAGCTGTCATTTATTGCTTCCCCAAACCGTAATCAAATCAATACTATCAATGCTACTGGCAAGCTTCTGTCACCCTACTTCTCTATGACTCCACTAGTCATCTCTATAATTTCCCAAATGAAAATACTCTTCCCTGACCACCTTTCCCCTTCATATGTTGTCTCCCCTGATTAGAATATAAGTTCTTTGATGGTGGAGACTGTCTTCACTTTCACTCATGGCCACATAAAACACAAAAGAACAAACACAGACACAGAAAGGATGCTACCTGGGAAACCAGACTTCAAAGAGTGATGGTGTTTGGTCATAAAGAAATCTCACCTGACTTTCATTCCCCCTCACTCTTTCTACTATCCATACAATAAACTCTTTAGTGTAAGACCCAGTTTGGGAACTCCAGCCCAGAAATCTGTGCTAGCACTTTTATAAGTCCACTACAGGAAGTCTCAGAGGATAAGAAAAAATTGTTTCCTTATTGGGGATCATCTTTACTTTCATTTCCCCAGCACTTAACACAGTCTTTGGCACATAGTAAATGCTAAATAATATTGTTTCTTCCTTTATTTTTAATTTCATACTTTCCTCCAAGGAGCTATTGATATGATAGTCTGGGCTATTTTCTCCACTGAGCTTCCATTTGCTGCTTCTCTACTGAATGGTGACTAAGCTGTTTATTTAGCAAAAGCAAGTGTTTATTGTTCTTTTATGAGCCTGCCCATAGACTCAGTTATTTCAGCTTTCTTTTGGGGGGGGTGGCAGCGAGGCGATTGGCAAAAGTGTATTTCAGCTCTTTTGTGAGTCAGAGCCCAAAGTCACACTGTGCCAGTCCCTTAGGTTAAATCTACTTTTTTGACTTCTTCATTTCTTTTTCAATGGGAATTGTCCCAAGACCGATATTTAGTTTAACATGAATATATTCCTTTATGCTCCTATGAAATCTCAGGCTGTTAGTGCCAGGGATAAGCAAATTACCCTGATACTTTACTAGCTATCCTGAAGGGGAAGAGTAGCATTGGTTACTTTTGTCCTGAATTCTTGTAGCTATGCACAAATTGCTGCCATTCCTATATAATTTACAATGAATTTTAACTCATTTATAAATTTGCACAAAATAGTTCAATGGATTGGCTCTCCTGCTAACATGAAATAAGACAGCAGCACTGAGGGAGTGGGGGATTTGATTAGGGGAGCGATGTAATTTTGGAGTTTGAAGCAGCTTGGATATAACAATAATAATAATAATAACAATCCACTTACACAGCAAGACTATTCATATATATTATTAGGTAAGTGATTTTATCTCAATTTCATAAACAAATAAACTGATGCTCAAGGAAGTTAAGTAGCAGCATAGAGCTTGCCCTGGACTCCTCAGACTGAAAGATGAGTAACAGTCTAAACTTTAACATTTCAAAAGCCCAAAACTATAGCTGCCTCACTGAACTTAAGGGCACTGTTTCCTCATAAAATAAGGATGATAAGGATTAATAAGGATAATATAGAATAATATAGATAATAAATTTCTAGGACATTATAGATAATATAGATAATAAATATCTAGGATATTATAGGTAAAATAGAGAATAAATAGGTAATATAGGATAACATTATGCTGTATTATAGATAATAAAATGAGTATAATAATATGTGCTCTACTCTATGGGTTGCTGCAAAGACCTGCAAAAGTCCTATAACCTTTGACTGCAAAGGGTCTCAACGCTTCAGGTACAGGTATACCTGAAAAAAAAAATACAGAAGTACTCAAAAATATGTTTTTAAAAGATGCAGTTCTCTCTGATCTTGTGCCATAGCATTATTTCTGGTGAGTTGTATAGGTGTATGCTTTGCCTTAAGACACAAGCAGCTTGTAGTACCATCCATTGCCCAAGACTCTTCCCAGGGCCACACAAAACACAGAACAGACACAAAAAGGATGCCACCTAGGAAACCAGGCTTCCAAGGGAGATGGTGTTTAGCCATAAAGAAATCTCCTCTGACTCTTTCATTTCCCCTCATTCTTTCTACCATAAACTCTCTAGTATAAGAACCAGTATGGGAACACCAGACTGGAAACCTGTGCTAGTGATCAGGATGGGAGCTAGACCCCAAAAAGGAAAAATCCTGGACTTTCCCACTCAGCCTTATCTCTGGAGTTCCCCTGAGGCTGTAATCCCATCAAGTGGCCTTTCTTTGTGGCTACACTCACTCTCCCAATTCTCTGTACCCTTACCCTAGCCTAGACCTCCCTATGGTGTCCCCCCCCCCCACTTCCCACCCTTAATCCTATCTAGGCTCCATTGTCCCTTGACCACCCCTGTAGTTCTATTGCCTCATAGACTACTTGGCCACTCCTAGATCCGTCCCATAGTCTTTCTGTATATAAGGTCCATCTTGTTTCCAATAAGGTGCTTAGATTCCTAAAATCTAGCCACTTCTTAGATTCTTAAATCTAGCCACTGCTCAGATTTTTACAATCTAGCCAATTGCTCACAGATGCTCAGATTCCTTAAGACTCTGGCTAATACGGCGGATCTTCAATAAGCCTTGTTTTTTGGCTGAAAGAAAGCTTCGGTCAAATTCTTTCGGGCAGGACCCACATGTTGTGATTTTGGGATTCCAGCACCCCTAACCTCTAGACCTCATCACTAGCACTTTTATAAGTTAGCTACAGCAGTCTCAGAGAGCAAGAAAAGATTATTTCCTTATTGGTGGTAATGAGAATAGCTATTTCTTTCCTACCTCACAGATAATTGCCCTTCTTCCTGGTTCTGACAACATGAAAGCACCTTCAGCATGAGATGAATGAAAATCTTGACAGAGTTTCTGGGTAATTAATAATCAATTTACTAATTAGGCTAGCTGGCAATCAATAAATTGATGGTCAGTAATAACAAAAGAAGCCAAGGAAGGTCCTGAAATGCCTTAAAAATCCCTTTTGAAAGGGAACTTCCCTGTCTAGTGAAAATCAGCCCCGATTGGTGGACTTTTAATAAGGAGAAGGGCTAAAAAATCTTCAGCAATTCCTGTTTGATCTGGAGACTCAGCAGCTTCAAGGCATCTGGGCAAGCTGAAGCCGTCTCCATCCACACCTCTCTAACTAGTTTTCTCCTACAAGAGCTGAGTTACCCATAACTCTAATGCTGGCACTCAAGCACTTCCTCCAGGCAAAGGCTGGCCTAAACTTGAATTCTGTTTATACTCTAAGGAGAAATTAGGTATCCTACTTGGGTGGGGTCCCACCTATTAGCCTTGAGGTCTAGGAGCAATTTCACCACTCAGCCATGCCCTTCAGAGGCTGACTGACCTTTTCTGGAGGAAATAAGAGGAAAAAGGATGGATCACAAATTAATTATTAGTTACCAATATAATAATATAATATTAATTTCTTTCAAGCATTATATAAATGTAAGCTATTAAGTAACTCAAATGATATAGTATTGGTAAGGATTTGAGTACAGTCTCTAACACATTGTAAATGTCTAATAAATACTTATTCCCTTCTCTTCTCTTGCCCAATGTTATTGAATTAATAAATGCCAGAGCCTGGATTATAGCTCCTATGTACAATGAGGATAAGGAGAATTGTCTATTTCATATCTGAAGGACCTGCATGTGATTTTTAAAGAAAAGCAAAATGTTTTATATTTAGAATGCTGAAGGAAAATACCGGTTTGAGTTTTGATGTCAAAGCAGGCAAGATATATTTATGATCTATTCCTATGACCTATAGGAATAAAATGATTACCAAAATGTTGTATTCCCAATCATTAAAGAGATTTTTCTGTCTCCTTCCAATCTCTGTGTGATGTGGGAGAAAAAGAAAAACAAAAAGATTTTTTTAGAAGTATAAAGGTGCATAGATTGTGTCGTCTCCCCCCCCCCCCCCCCCAATAGAGTTTGTTCTAAGAAAGAGACAAATGGATTAGGGCATGTGTCCATGTTTTTATTTCTCTCAAACTGGCTTGATGTGTATGGTATGGGAGTTATAGTCCAGAGCTGCACCCTCCCAAGGGGGTCAGTTCAGAACTGGCTTAATTTGGGATTTGGGGGTACAGGGTTATATGCCCTTTGTAGAGTAGGTGTTCCCAAGAGATGCCAATCAATTCTGATTGATCAACACCCTGGGAGGTAGGCTATATTAAAATGAAGGTCTTGAGTACATGACTTAGGTCACTTAATCCTTAAAGCATTTACCTATGTATATAAGATTTTCATTCATCTCATGCTGAAGGTGCTTTCATGTTGTCAGAACCAGGAAGAAGGGCAATTATCTGTGAGGTAGGAAAGAAATAGCTATTCTCATTATCACCAATAAGGAAATAATCTTTTCTTGCTCTCTGAGACTGCCGTAGCTAACTTATAAAAGTGCTAGTGATGAGGTCTAGAGGTTGGGGTGCTGGAATCCCAAAATCACAACATGTGGGTCCTGCCCGAAAGAATTTGACCCAATAACCCACTTAAACCTTAATGATTTTATCCCCTTTACTGTGACTTTAAGACCCAGAGAGTGCAGTTTCTAGCTGTCAGTGAATGATTACCTATGTATATAATTCTTAATAGTAAATTCCCTGAAAATAATCAGCTGTCAGATAATTTAATATACATTGCTTATCTATTCCATGTGTTTTCCTTTGAAGGCCTACTCAAGAGTCTAACCTTCTTTCAATACTAAACCTTCCAGGTATGCAATAGGTCCAAGCATTAATTCTAACAAATAGCATTTATTTACTGTCTATAAGCCTGGGTAACTCCCTAGCTTTGCTTTGTTTCTTGGTTCTTTATACAATAGAGTTGAAAACACTTTCTATTAACATTACCGGAGGGTTCTGAAGATGAATGAGATAACAATGGTACAGTGTACTAAGTCTTATAAATACTGAACCATCCAGAAAAGTGCAGGAGGAAACACAGAGTAATATTGTTATTAAATGGCAGCTTCCATTGTGCAGAGATGGGCAGAGGAAACAATAGAATCATTGGCCCACACATTCATCTCCTTGGTGTAAGGCGTCACTGTTCTGCCCTCTGCAAAAAACAAGCTTAGAAATGTCATCCCGGAAAGAAGTGTGCAAAGTTGTTATGGAAACTAGAATGCTTTGGTTCAGAGTTATTTACAGAGTACTTTAAGGATTGCCCCAGTCAACAAAATCAACAGAGGATTATCCTGATGGCTGGCACATACCCTCCCATCTCCAAGGATTTGGTAATCAGCTTTCTGCTCTCCACCAGCAAGTAGGAAGCTAAGAACAAGTAGGTGTCACTTATAATATTGGTGAGATTTGAGCAGGCAGTCCTGGTATTTGTGTGCTAGAAGGTGGTTCAGACTTGCCTTCACCAGTGAGAATGTAGTTGTTTCTCTTAATCTGAGCACAGGATGGTTTTAGCCTACTCTCTTTGGTATACCCGAGCACAATGTAACTACTGTCTGCAGTCGCCTGGTACTGTGGGACTTTCCTTGGCAAATCAGTCCTTCTCCTGGAAGAGAAGCTAGGCTTTGTGGTGAGATATTTATAGCTGCAGCTGCCTATCATTTTTGCCCTCAATTGTGCAAAGGAAGACTTTTGCAAGTGTGTTTTGTTAGCTCAGCAAGATCTTTTGGATTTTTTTTTTAAACAGGCAATTATAAAATGAGGGTTTTCATCTCTTTTGAGGGATCTTTTGAACCTTTTGATGTTTTGGCAGAGGACACAGTAAGAGCTGTGAAGCTGATGATTAAGGTAAGTGCTTCATTGGTTAACCTATGAAATACTGATTCGTTTGCCATTGTCATTTAAGATTCACGAAATGTGGTATATGAATGGCATTTGGCATTCTCTTAAGAATAATGATTACTCATGTTTCTACAATACTTTAAAATTTGCAAAGTACTTTCCAAACATCATCTCATTTCAGTTTCTACACAACCCTTTGAGAGAAGTACTGTGAAGATAATCATGTGAAGAACCAGAAAGGCCCTTAGACACCTCTGAATCCAACTGTTCTCATTTTATACACGAGGAAACTGAGGCTAAGAATTTAAGTGATTTGCCCAGGGTCTCACAGCTCATGAAGTGCCTGAGACAGGATTTGAATTCAGGTCTTCCTGATTCAAACCTCAGCATTCTATGGCACCATCTAGTTGCCTTCTAAATTTTCCTTCCAAATAAACAGAAAGTTGAAAGTGTGAGAAATTCAAATACTCTATTTACCATATACCTATTTTTAAAAATCGTTTTATGTTTTATTGGTGCTCTTTTCTTATTCCACATCATTGTCACTTTTTAATCACTTCCCCTTCAACACACACACACAATGGAATCCTTTCTTATATAAATTAGCATGTTTAGAAACTCATTGGCTGTGTCTATGTGTGCTTCATTCCACACCTCTATTTGCTGAAGGGCTTGAGACGTGTTTTCTTATTAGCTCTCAAAAGCCATGCTTCTTGTGATGAATTGAGCAACTGACTTGCAGCTCAGGGTCAAAACTGAAACAGAATGAGATGCAGAAGGAACATCTGACCTGATGTTCAACAAAGGACAGAGCAGGGGAAAGATCCAGAACCAGCATTGATTCTATTGAGCCAACCTTCCCTGGCTTGGTGTTTCTTGTCCATGCTGGTCCTCCAGTCAGAAGCCGGAAAGAGGACTAGACCCTTGGCTTTTGTACTATACTATAATCTAGTCCTTTTGTCCTCTGGGCTTACTAAGTCTCAAAGACAGCTTCAATGTATTTTAATGAAAAGTGTGCCTAGCCTGATATGGGGTAGGGCCCTAGGACCTCTGACCACCCTTAGCCATCTAGCTTAGCCTGAGATGGGAGTCAGAGAGGTAACTGAACATACATAGGTCCTTTTGGACCAGAACAAAATTCAACTCACTAATTTTCTTTAGGAAGTATCTGAGTTGTGACTAGGTTTATCAGGATCAAACAAACCGTTCAGGGAAATGTAACAAGCAGAATAGGAGAAACAGGACTCAGTGTGATGTGAGATTGCCAGGCCTCAAAGAAATTCCTTGGTAAACAAGTAATTCACATGGTAACCTGGTGGTATATTTTCTGGGGGAAAGTATTCTTTTATAAAATTTGACTGCTTCTATACTATTGAAATAATGCATCTAAACTGCTACTGGAGATTTGATTAAGATTGTGAAGTTCTTGAAAGACAGGACCATCTTATTTTTTTGTTTTTTTGGGTTTTTTTGTAGTAGTTTTGTGAGGCAATTGGGGTTAAGTGACTTGCCCAGGGTCACACAGCTAGTAAGTGTCAAGCGTTTGGTCTGAGGCCATATTTGAACTCCCGTCCTCTTGACTTCAGGCCAGTGCTCTATCCATGACACCACCTAGCTGCCCCCATCTTAATTTTCCTTTAAAAGCACAGTACCTTATGCATAGAAGGTGCTAATTAAATGTTTGTTGGATTGCACAACCTGAACAGAGTGGCTCTTGGACCTACCCAGACTTCTCCCAAGACTTGTTTCTTGTCACTGCCATTGTCAAAACTGGGGCCCCTGCTAGGGTCTTGACTGACCTCAAGCACTTACGGCAGGCAAGTAAACTAACTGGGTTTGTGATTTATACAATGTTTATTCCAAACATTCTTTTTTTTTTAATTTAATGATTTGTTATTGTTGTTCAGTTATTTCAATCATGTACAACTCTTCATGACCCTATTTGGGGTTTTCTTGGCAAAGATACTGGAATAATTTGCCATTTCCTTCTGCAGCTCATTTTACAGATGAGGAATTGAGGCAAACAAGGTTAAGTGACTTGCACAGGGTACCACAGGTAGTAAATGTATGAGGCCAAATTTGAATTCAGGTCTTCCTGACTCTAGGCCTAGTACACTGTGCCACTTTAGCTGCCCTCAATTTAGTGATAGTAATGTTTAAATATTCAAATTGGGCAGCAGAGAAATTCCATCCAAGCATTTTCCTTTCTGCCACCTTGGCCCTACCTTGACTGGTCAGGTCCTACTGATGAGAGTTCAGTCACCTGAGGTGCCCTAATAAAGAGATTCACAAGCACACAATAAGCTGTGTCAACAAATAGGTGACCCAATATGGGAAATAACCAGTTTGGCATTCCCGTAGATACCAGGAGAACTATAAAAACAGCTTTACTAAAGCCAGGTGAAGCTGTCTGGCCAGCAATTGCAATGTCTGGCCTTGAATCCAATCCAGTCCAAAAGGGGTGGGGAATAGGAGAGATAGAATGTCATGAAAGGTTTGATGAAGGTCATTTTAGATCTCAGGATTAAGGAAGGCTCCAGGAAGGGGATGTGTAAGCTAAACTTGGAAGGACTTCAGCAGGCAGGGGATATGAGAGAAGTCTCATTTCCCATGTCAAAACAGAGACTGTAGAAGTAAATGTATATATTGGGACAGGGGTTACTGTTGTTGTTTATCCTTCGTTCTCCAAGAGGACCATGACATCAGGAAGGTGAAGCCATGACTTGCAAGTGAATTGGATTTCAATGACAGAGAGGGCTGTGGAAAGTCACCAGCATCACTTTCTCCTCAGGAGTCATCTGGGTCCTATGGCAAGATATAGATCAAAATGACTGGAGATGGCCCTTGGGGCAGGGGAAGGGGTAGTCAGAATGGGAATGTAACTAAGTTTGGCTGAAGCATAAAATTTATTAAAGGGTAGTGTTGTGAAATAAGGCTCCAGAAAGGTTGGAGAAAGAATGTGGAAGGCCTGGAAATGCCAGATTAAGGAGTTTTAATTTAATTCATTAGGTGGTTTTTGAGTCAAAAACTTTACTAGAAGTTTTTGAGTTGGGGAGTAAAAATTTCTATGGATTAGGAACGTTTTTTGGTAGCTATGTAAAGGATAAACAGAAGATAAGATGGAGTGAAGTCAAGGAAACCAATTAGGAGGCTGTTACAAGGGTCTCAGCCTTGGTCAAGGTCTCAGAACTTGATCTAGGGTGACTGCACTGGGAATTAATGGATATTTTTGCCAACATGATTTACTTATTATAGAAGTCTATTTTGGATATTGATTAAGAGTTTCACTTTGTCATTAAATCTAATCTTAAGCTTCAGAAAGGTGAACATTCACAGAGTTCTTAAGTCTTGCATGGCTAAATTCTTTCTTATTGTGGAAAATGTGGTTGGGGTTGTCGTTTCTGCATATCACTCAATCAGGGGTTGAATGCTTACGTGACAGCAGTTGAGTCAGTTTGGACTGTGGGAGGGAGTGTGGGAAATGGCTGATTTTTGTTTCCACAGGGGTAAAATCTGGAGGCTAGATGGAAGTTGAACAAAGGTTACTTTAAGAAGCCATAAAGTGGAATTGGTTGGTGAATGGACTGACCAACAAAAATGGTTCTGAGGTTAGGTACAGATTAACATCAAAAGGGGTGTTCCCAAATAAGAGCCTGGTAGCTGAATTGTGTGGAGTGAGAGATGTAATTGGAAAGTGGGCACTTCAGATAGGCTGAATTTCTATGGTACCCAACCAATGGGGAAACAGGGGAAGGAAATTCGAATGGGGAATAGGGAATAAAAAGGTGTGAATCTGTCAACACATGTGCTGTCACACATGTGCTCACACACATGAGGGATGCCCGACCTTTCATGGAATTCATGATAATGATAACAATATCAATCAATCAGTAAGCAATTTATTAAATCCCTACTATGTGCCAGGCACTATATAGGCACTGGAGATACAAAGATAAATATGAAAGAATACCTGCCCTCAGGAAGTTTATATTTGACCAGGGAGAAAACATATGTAATTATATATAAAATAAACCAAAGCACAGGCAGTTCTGCTATGACACTTGTTTAGAAAATTTGTTCCAACCTGATTGATGTATTAAAGGACAGTTTATTCATAAAAAGAATTTTGTATTTGCTTCTGTGCATTTTTGTCATCCTGTTGGCGAGACACGCATAGGGGTGGGGGTGGGGCTGCCATTCCCCTCCTGTAGAGGTCACCCCCATCTTCTCTACCCAGAATGAATTGAGAGCTATTGGGGGTGGGGGGAAGGGTGGGACATAACACTTAAGGGAAGGAAAGATGGGGTTCTGGAGAAGCAGGTAAGGAAGGAAAGACAGGAAGCTGCTAATATGCCAGCCTACCCCAGAACAGGTACCACAATGACCCAACCTCTTTGGCTCCCATGCCAGAGATTCATTTCCCCAGATTCAAAACCCCAGCCAGAGTTGGTTAGGGCACATAGCCTCAGTGAAAATGGGCCCAGAACTGTGGGGGGTGAGGGGAAGATGGTCCCCCAGGTCACCTCACAGAAGAGAGGTCTTCTGTCCCTGGTCATAGGATGATCCCACACATGCCCCTTATGGGGCAGCTATGTTGTCACTTAGCAGGATTCCACTGTAGAGGTTCCCCGTGCCAAAGCTGTGGTGACTTCCCCAGGACTGAATTAGAATGCCCCTGACCCTATTTCCCCCATAAGCCCTGTGAATTTTATTGTGCAATGTGGCATAATAAGGTGATTTTTAGGAACAAGTATGTCATGTCTGTTAAGGCAGAACTGCCTCTAATTTTGAAGGGAAGAGATATTTGCTGCTGGAAGGGCTCATGAAAGGCTTCATTGAGAAGGTTGGGCTTGAGATAAACTCTGAAGAAAGCTAGAGATTCTAAAAAGGCAGAGAGGAGAAGGGAGTGCATTCCATTTGCCTGAAAGAATGTAATAGAATAGGTGCATATGTTCATTCCCTCACTGACATTACCCTCCTGATTCTCTTCTTACCCGCCTGAATGTTCTTTCTAAATTTCCATGGCTGCCTCTATTGGCTTAAGCATCATCTCTATGCAGATGACCCCTCATTTGCAGATCCAGATCTCATCTCTCTCACATCATCAACTTCCTGTTGGGTATCTAGACCAAGATGCTCCATAGGCACCTCAAACTCAAAATATTCAAAAGAGAATTCATTAACTTTGATCCTAAACCCAGCCTTCTTCTTCTATTCCTATAAAGGCACCATTATTCTTCTAGTTATCCATGTTGCAAACATGGAGTCATTTATGACCCTTCCTTCTCCCTGACCTCCATTTACAACTTTTTTGGAGGCAATTGGGGTTAAGTAACTCGCCCAGAGTCACACAGCTAGTAAGTATCTGAGGCTAGATTTGAACTCAGGTCCTCCTGACTCTAGGGCTGGTGCTCTATTGTCACTTCCTCTTTTCCAACATCTCTTCCATCCATTCCTGTCTTTCCACTCTGACAAACCACCTGAATCTGAGGCCCTTATCACTTCTCATCTAAACTATTGCAACTGTCTCCTAAATGGTCTTACTGAATCTAACCTCTCCTATCTCCTATACATCCTTCAGGCAGCTAAAACATTGATTGGTATTCCTAAAGCACAGGTGAGACCATATTAATGCCCTGGTCAGGGACCTTTGATGGCTTCCTATTTAGCTTCCTCCCTTCCTCTGTCTCCTCTCTTTCCCTGATCTCCCTCTATCCACAAAGGGAATCATTGCCTTACCTGCGGGTGCTCTGCCCAAAGGAATATTAATTTTGTGCTGAAACCTCGCAAGATATCTTGGAGTTTACAAGCTAGGTTTCTCTTTTAAGGACTAAGCCTTAAACCTAAACCACTCTGACTCTCACTGATTGGCCAACAATAGATCCCAGCCCAAGCCTCACCTGGTCATCGTTTGGGTTCAGACGGCTCAGATCGAAAGTAAATAGCAATTGTTTCTGTTTTGGCCAGAAACTCTGAGGGTCTTCCCCTCCCAGATGGATTTTTTTTTTGACTAGGTAAAAGAGGCCATTTTTTGCCTCATTTCTTACTTAATCTCAGTCACTGAATGGGCATTGCCTCAGACAAACTGAGACCTGGGAAAGACCACTGTATCGGGAGCCATCCACAGTTGTCCTTATCTATATCTTGCCACTGGACTCAGATGGCTCCAAAGGAGAGGGGGAGGCTAGTGATTTTGCACAGTCCTACCTCACTTAAATCCGATTCACTTGCAGGTGATAATATCACCTTCCCAGATGTCATGGTCCTCTTAGAGAACAAAGGACAAACTAGAACATTTAGCTTCTGGTATAAAACATCAACTCCTGTATTTGACATTTAAAACCCATCTCAAACTGCCTTCAGCTTCTCTTTCCGGAAAGGTTTCGTGTCCTCATGTTCTCAACTTTCCCAAGCTTACTTGTTGTTCCCTGTAATTAACATTTCCTCTCCTGCCTCCCACACCTTTGGAAAAGCTGTCTTACATTCCAGGTGTGTTTTTCCTTCACTGCTACACCTTAAAACCTATAACTTTTTTCAGGCATTAACTCCAGTGCCACTTTTGTACCTGAGACTTTCCCTGATCCCCATCCACCAGCGGCCTCCAAAATTTAGCGCTGTTTCCTATCCACTCGGCTGCTTTGATGGGTCTGCGAACTCAGTGAACCATCACATCATGGAATCATAGGATCTCTGAGTTGCAAAGAGCCTCAGAGACCAACCAGTCCAACCTGCACCTCGATAACAATCCTCTCTACCACGTATTCAACAAACATTCCTCCACACTTTTCTGGAAGCCTTCTTGTGAGGGTTTACTAACTCGAATTTTGGGGAATAATTTTGCTCTATCAAACCAAAATCCTCCTCTCTGCACCTACTGCTTATTGCTCCTAGTTACCCTCCCTACCAAGCAAAACAGAGCTTATTCCTTACGCTTCTGTTAATGCAGCCCAAGATGACATTAGCTTTTGGGGCACCATGTCGCAGAGCTGACTCATATTGAGATTATGATCCAAAAAACTCCCCAAATATTTTTTATACTGTAATACAGGTTAGAGAACTAACTAGAATTCTAGAGTTCAAAGGGTCAAGTATTTCTCCTTAGCCCTGAGAGGGATTTGGACTATGGTGATATTTGAGCCGGGAGGTGGATTTGAGTCATATCCCAGAACTTTGAAAAAGGGAATTTAGTCTGAAGGAAGGTGATACTGTGAAGACTAAAGAATACTGTGGGACTAAATGGGATAAGCAGAAGAGACAGTGAGGGAGACACTGTTTTTAGCCCCCTGCCAGTTATCTAAGGAGCTGAGCTAAAGAGAAAGATGATAGTGGAGGAGCTATGAGTGATCAAATAGAAAGAGAAGACATTCATTATGATACAATGGATTCACATAAGTGATGTGAGTATGTTTCAACATTAGGAAAATAATCAACATAATCTTATTAAAATCAAAAACATTCAATACTATATGATTATCTCAATAGATGCATTAAAAAACTTTGATAAAGTGCAACACCCACTTGTGCTTTAAAAAAAAACAACCTTTAAAATTTAGCTATAGGAGGGATTTTTAAAATATTTTTATTAATTTGTTTTTAGTTTTCAACAATCACTTCAATACGCTTTTGAATTTTAAATTTTTCTCCCTCTCCCTCCCCAAGATGGTGTGCAATCTGATACAGGCTATAGATACACATTCCTATTAAACGTATTTTCACATTAGTCATGTTGTAAGGAAGAATTAGAACCAGTAGGAGGACCACAAGAAAGAAGAAACAAAACAAAATGGAAGGAAAAAAAAAAGCAAATGGTATGCTTCAATCTGCATTCAAACTCCATAGGTCTTTCTCTGGAGGTGGATAGCATTTTCCATCATGAGACTTTTGGAGATGTCTTAGATCTTTTGCTGAGAAGGGCTAAGTCTTTCGAAATTAGTCATCCCACAATGTGGCTGTTACTGTGTATAACATTCTCTTGGTTCTGCTCACTTCACTCAGTATCAGTCCATACAAGTCTTTCCAGGTTTTTCTGAAGTCAGCCTGCTCATCATTTCTTATAGCACAATAGTATTCCATTACATTCACACACCACAACTTGTTTAGCCATTCCCTAATTGACGGGCATCCCCTCAATTTCCAATTCTTGGCCACCACAGAAAGAGCTGCTATAAATATTTTTGTACATGTAGATCTTTTTCCCATTTTTATGATCTCTTTAGGATACAGCCCTAGAAGTGCTTTTTCTGGGTCAAAGGGCATGCACATTTTTATAGCCCTTTGGGCATAGTTCCAAATTGCTCTACAAAATGGTTGGATCACTTCATAACTCCCCCAACAATGCATTAGTGTTCCAATTTTCCCACATCTCCAGCATTTATCATTTTCCTGTTTTGTTATGTTGGCCAATCTGATAGGTGTGATATGGTACCTCAGAGTTGTTTTAATTTGCATTTCTAATCAATAGTGATTTAGAGCATTTTTTCATATGACTACAGATAGCTTTAATTTCTTCATCTGAAAACTGTCTGTTCATTTCCTTTGACCATTTATCAATTGGGGAATGACTTGTATTCTTATAAATTTGACTTAGTTCTCTACACAGTTTAGAAATGAGGCTCTTATTAGAGACACTGATTGTAAAAATTCTTTCCCAGTTTTCTGCTTTCCTAGGAGAGATTTTTTTTTTTTAATCATTAAAAAGTCTCTAAGAGAAAGAGGGGAAAATTGAGCTATGGCAATGAGAGAAGAGCTCACAGTGTGTGCTTGGCTTTGTGAAGGTCCCTTGGAATGAAGGATTAGGACTGAAACTTCTGATAATAAATAAATAAATAATATTAATAAGTGTTTATTAATAATAACATAGCAATCTTAATAAGTACTTAATAAATACCTATTCCCTTCCCTTATAATCATCTCTTCAAGCATATCTATCCTTTCCCTGCTTCCCTTCTCCACGTCTATCTGATAATAGGAGCTGTTATTAGATTTTTTTTCTCCTTACTTTTTATCTAAAAGCTGTTTCCTTTACATTGTCTTTGTTTCATGAACAGTCATGCAGGCTTGCATTATGTGTCTAGATACTTAATATGATAATTTTTGTAAAGCACTTTGCATAGTACTTGGTACATAGTAGGCACTATATAAATACTTATTCCTCCCTCCTCTGCCCCCTCTGCTGCCCCCTTCCCTCAAGTCTGTGCTAAGAAAGGAATGGAGGAAGCCAGGGGTTAGTTGGAAACACATGCAATTTAAGTATTAGGTCAGAATGTAGGAATTATCCTAACTGAGGGCTTCACAGTCTTATGATTTCATTCATCATTTTTTCATCGAATAGCAAAGAAAGGAGTCCTATGGACATGAGAGCCATTATATTGCCCCTAGATTAAAATCAAACGAATTATTGTAAATGGTGTGGTTGATTAAATCTCCAACCTTGAACTTGAAAGGGGGATTGGGAAGAAAAGGTGGTGCCCAAAGAGATAGTCACATCCTGAACTGGCCCTGGTCTGGAAAAGAGATAAGAAAGGTCTGGGGAGTATTGCTCCAGCTCCTTCCAAAAGGGAGGGAGGGAGTAGAAAGGCACAAGTACCAGTTGGCCAACTTGACTATTCACAGCAACGCCTATTGGTTATAATATGAAATGCTATCTAGCCCTAAATCCTACACAATTTTGTGCTCATGGAAAGCATAAGATTACACTTCTTCCAGAGAGGCAGCATGTTATACTTAGCATATTGTCTGGCACATAGTAGGCACTTAATAGATGTTTATTGTATTATGTTGTATGATGGAAATAACAAGGGACTTGAAGTAAGGAGACCTGGGTAATAATCACATCTCTGACACTTGGTAACCTTGTGATCATGGCCAAGTAATTTGACGTATTTGAACCTCAATTTTTGAATCTGTAAAAAAAGGGATAATGATATTTGTATAGTTAATCTCATAGGATTATTGTGAGCAAAGCACTTTACAAACCAGAGAGTGCTATATAAATATGAGTTACAGTACTATATGAATGATTATTATTTATTATATCCATTAGAATAAATCTTATTAGAGAACAGAGATCCAAAAGAAAATGAAATAATGATTTCTGGGAGAAATGCATTATTGAATTCAACGAGTCTCTTTTCTTCATCATGCGCTTTTTCTATCAGCTAATAGTAGCTATGTGGTGCAGTTAGATAGAGATATAGGGCAGAAGTCAGGAAGACCTGAGTAGTAACAGCATTACTGGGTCAAAAGGTATGTAGTTTGATACCTTTTTAGCCATAGTTCTAAATCATTCTCTAAAATGGTTGGACCAGTTCACAACTCCACCAACAGTGCCTTAGTGTTCCTATTTTTCAACATCCCCTCTAGAATTTGTTATTTTCATTTTCTGTCATATTAGCCAATCTGATAGGTGTGAAGTGGTACTGCTGAGTTGTTTCAATTTGCATTTCTCTAATTAAGAGTGACTTAGAACATTTTTATATGACCATAGATAGCTTTGATTTCTTCCTTTGAAAACTGCCTGTTCATATTTTTGATCATTTATCAATTGGAGAATGGCTCTTATTTTTATAAATTTGACTCAGTTATTTGAGAAATGAGGCCTTTATCAGATTAAATTAACCTCAATTGCCTCACCAAAAAAAAAAAAATTAGATTGCAGGCAGCTAGGTGGTGCTAGGTGAATAGAGTGCCAAGTCAGGAGTCAGGAAGACTCATCTTCCTGAGTTCAAATCTGTACTCAGACACTCATTAGCTGTGTGACCCTGGGCAAGTCACTTAATTCTATTTGCCTCAGTTTCTTCATGTGTAAAATGAGCTACAGAAGGAAATGGCAAACCACTCCAGTATCTCTGCCAAGAAAATCCCAAATAGGGTCACAATGAGTCAGACACGACTGAAAAATGACTGAACAACAACAGATTATTATGGTCGTTTACTGCTGTGTATTGTGTACCTAATCTATTCTACTGATTTACCACTCTATTTCTTAGCCAGTAGCAGATTGTTTTTGATGATTACCTCTTTGTGATATATTGTGAAATCTGATACTGTTAGGCTACATTTCTTCACGTTTTAAAAAACTGATTTCCTCAATATGCTTGACCTTTTGTTCCCCCAAATAAATTTTGGCATTATTTTTTCTAGCTACATAAAATAATTCTTTGGTAGTTTGATTGGAATGACACTGAATAGGTAAATTAATTTTGATAGAATTGTCATTTTTATTATATTGGCTCCACCTACCCACAAGCAATTAATATGTTTCCAGATGTTTAGATCTTTCTTTGGTTGAAAAGTATTTTATAATTGTTTATATAATTCCTGGATTTGTCTTGGCAGGTAGACTCCAAAGTATTCTACTGTCTATAGTTATCTTAAATAGAATTTCTCTTTCTATCTCTTCCTGCTGGGTTTTATTGGTAACTTATAGAAATGCTGATGATTTATGTAGGTTTATTTTATATCCTGCAACTTTGCTGAAGGTTGTTACTTATTTGAACTAATTTTTAATTTGATTCTCTAGGTTTCTTTAAGTACACCATCATATCATCTGCAAAGTGGTAGTTTTGTTTTCTCTTTGCCTATTCTCATTCTTTCAATTTCTTTTTCTTGTCTTTCAAAAAGTATTTCTGAAGTGCATAGGATGTGCCTGGACTAGTAACTCCTTTATTTAGCTTTCTTAGTTCTATACAATCTGGCCCCAAGCTATTTTTCATCCTTATTGGACGTTACTCTCCCTCCCACACTTTGCAATCTAGCCAAACTGGCTTTTTCTTTGTTCCTTACTCACAACACTTCATCTCTGAGTTTTTGCACTGGCCATCCCCCATGCCTGGAATGCCCTCCCTCCTTCTCTCACCTCCTTTTCTCAAAGTTCCTCACTTCCTTTAAGATGCAGCTTAGCCACCATCTTCCATATGAAACCTTCCCTACTCACCATAACTGCTAGAGGCCTCCTTCCCAAACCACCTTGTATTTAACTGTTGTATGTGCATATATGTCTGTGTGTACATTTATATATCTATATTTAAACTATCAAAACTAATTCTCCTTGAAATTCTCTCATAATTTTAATACAAGTATTCTGTTATTCTTGGGTGGATGTGAGTCACAGAGTACCAGAGACGTTAAAGAACTGAAAATGAGTTTCATACACAGGAGAAAGGAGGAGGTGCCTGACAATTGTAAGCAGGACATAACACATTCTAAACTAGGAATTATGAAAGAAAACCAGAGTAAAGGATGTTGTCAAGAACACATCTGAGTACTTTACTGGTACTGGGTTATGCATCCATCATTCAGTTTCAGAAGCCAAGACCTTTGTCCCTTTTCACCAAAAGGAATTTGGCTCCCATTTGTTGAAAACCCTTAAACTTTTAGATTCCTTATAGACTCCCCTTATCTCCCTTCCAAAGCCTTAGCCTTGCCTTTTGATCTTATTCAGATGGGCCTTCCTCCCTAGCCCTAAAAAGAACCTGGCTCCTGTTTGTCTATGATTCCCAGAAAAACCTTAAACTTTTAGATTCCCTTCAAATGGAATTCTCACCTAGACCCTTTTTTTCAAACCCCCTCCCTTCCTCTGGCCACCCAAAGGTACTTTAAGTGTATAAAAGATCCACTCTAACACCCATTTAGACACTGAGAATCTCTCACGCCTAGAGGCTGAGAATTTCTCATGCCCAAAAGGCTGAGACTGTCATGCCCGCTCATCCCTACAAGCGATACTGATGTTTGGGTTCCTTGGGAGTCTGGCCTATATGCTTTATCTCTAATAAACTTTTTCTCTGGCTGGAAGAAGATTTGAGTTGAATTCTTTCAGGCAGGGCTCAGTGCCATGATCTTGGGGTGCCTCTGTGCATCTAGGAGCACCCCAAAACCTCTAGACCTCTTCAGTACCTTCCCAATGCCAAGAGAAAGTGAGGAAAGCCCTCAGCACAATGAGTGACTTCCTTTTGTCCAACTTATGGGAAGACATGGACAAGTCACATAGGACAAATGGTCATGGATGGGTTGCAATCTGATTCACTGAAGGGAATATACACATGGATGAGATCCCAGATACATTAGAGTATTTGAGTCTTAAGTATTAATGCAGGGACAATACACCTGCTACACCACAGTGTAGACAGATTTTACCATAACCATCTCGAATTTTGTTTTTCCTAGATATGAACTATCTGAATATTTTTAAAAAAATGCATCTCTATTCTGTTTAAGGCTTTTTCTTTTTCTTTTTCATTTTAATGGCTATTTTTGATTTGAGGTTTTATTAGAAATTTCTTGGAAATGTCCTTTTTTTCACCATTTTTTATTATCCATTTAAAGGATTACTTCCATATTCCACTATCTGAGGATAAACAAGGCAAGATGTACCTACAACTGATGTATGCTGGAGCTGTGCTAAATGATGACTGGAGTCTTGCTGATATAGGAATATCACTTGGTGCAAATCTCAAGTGCTTGGTCAAGGTATGATCAGAGCGATAGTTATTGAAGTTGTCTATATCATGGTTCCACTAAGTCATAGTTAGTTTGCCTAAACTTAACATTACTATTATTACCTAAATCTCCACACATAAGAGGTACCTAATCATTAGAAAGAATAACAAGGTCATTTAAAAGAAAGTCAATGAGTAGAAAAGGTCTTTGAAGAGTTCTTTTTGCAAGATAATTGCAAAGTAGAAGGATCTCTTGCTTGTGCCCTAATTGAATTTGGGTGGTTCTTAGCTTAGGAACAACTTTATAAGTGATGGTTAGTTTTACAGGCCAGCCCATAAAAACCTTTTTAACCAATACACACTTCAATATTTCAGCAATCTGCCTTTGTCTTTGATGTGAGCATTCTTTCTGCCCATTAAGACTAAAAGCCTTTATGACTTAGTAGATGTTCTTTAAGAATTGATATGGCTGAAAAATTCATTACCCCATAACCAACCTGGGTGATGAGTCTTTCCAGACTTGAATAAGTTACATATAATATGTCACGGAACCATACTCAAGTTCTTTCACTCTTGGGAGGGCCTGCCAGTGTTTGGGATCTACTGGTATAGCTTTTAAGAACCCAGGGCCAACCTCCAACAAAAGGAAGAAATATCAGAACTTCAGGGAAAGATTTAACCAATAATGAACTTGAAATACAGTATTAGTGATGATATAGAACCTAATCAACATTGATATCAGTGGTTCTCCACCACCTGAGCCTCTTCTCCACACATGTGGATGTTCAGAAAAGCTATTCCAAGTTTGAGACACCCTGTGAATCAGGACTCACTAGAAACCTTAGCTCATGAACCCTCAGTATTGCATTTACTTTTATTAGCCAGCCAGAAGATGCATTAATTCAAAACAAGCCATCTCATCAAACATCACAGCAAATGAGGTGAAAAGCAAAGATAGCCCATGAACACATAGGACAGACTCTTACCACACCACTAGTGGAGAGAGGCATAGAGAACATGCATTCCCTATTCACAGGAATTCACAGACATCTAGAACATATGTGGCCAAGGAACATATGTTGCCAAGGCATGTTAGAACTCCAGTGCTGCATAGCTGCTCATGTACTCTGATGAAATAATTTTGTTGCTCCTTACTGACTCTGGTTAAATACTGTATCTCTACTCCCCAGCACATCATCTCCACCGAGAATCACTGTTAGTCTGTTACCAAGCTATTCTCTGATGCCATCTGCTACTTCAGTTCCTCAAGATCATCTATTGCTCTCTGCTCCCAGGTGCTGAATTTAAATGGTTGGAAAATCTCTTCTTTATGAAGGCAGACTGATGATCTTTTAGGGAAGGGTTCTCATACCCAGCTAGGAAGTTAATAAAAGACAGCAGAATACTCCAGGCAAAGATTAAATCTATTCTTTTAACTTTCTTTTTCTGATGCTGATTAGGGTCCATAGCCCCTAACAACTGTCTGACTTGAGGTTAGAAAATTCCTTAAAAATTCCTATTATATCACTGAATCTGAGCTTTTGGAGGGAAATCTTTCCCCTAGAAAACCCCAAGAGTTTTTGTGGGAGCCTGGGTAACAAGATTGACTTTACTTCAAAGGTTCTCTTGACATATAAATGAAGTTAGGGGCCAGAACAAAAACTAGAATAAGTAGGCGGGTTCCATATCTCAGTCTTCATTATAAATATCTGCTACATTTATCCTATCCTCTCTGACTCCCTCATTGTGTGACATTGACTTTTAAACTCTCTGGGCCTCTTATTTGTCATCTATAAAATAAGGAAGGTGAACTAGAACAGGGGTTTTTCCCCTTCTTTGGATGCTGTTATCAATTCAGTGAAGCCAATGGTCCCCTTTTTAGAACAATATTTTGTTGCCTACATTTATAATTGAAGGAAATGATCATTTCAGTTAGAAGTTAGTGAAAATGAAAATTTTCTTTTTTTCCATCTAAGTTCATGGACCCCTGAAATCTATCCATGAATCCTTTGGAGTCTCAGTCTAGAAAGTCTCTGAGGAGTCCCTTTCTATCTCTAAATCCTATGATCACCTAAGAGATGGTAGGACTCCATGATCTCTAGAGCCACTTATAGCCAGGAACTGCTGGACTTGATCAGTAAAGTCCCTTCCAGTTCTAAATCTCTGATAGGCAGGCCACAATGGAAGTCAAGAGTGCAGCAGCAGCATCAGCAGTAAAGAGAGCTGAGGGCGCATTCTAGCCTCCAGGGATGGAATCTTGCCAAGACACTGGATTCAATGAATACACCTAATATTTCATGAATTTTTTGCTGATCTCAATCATCACCCTTCTGTAGAGCTACCCTAACACCATTTCTGGTCACCGGGTTCATGCAGGACAATGCTGCACTGTCTGAGAAATCAGCTGCCATCCAACTCACAAACACTGGCCAGTGCCAGCTTCAGTCTTGACTGAGCCCTGGCTGAGGTTCTGTAATAACACAAGCCGATGGTATAAAGCAGAAAAATCTCACATATATATGGCAACAATCCAAGATGAGCAAACAGAAGCTATTTCTTCAATAAAAGGACCACGCAAATACATTGTAAGATTCAAAGAATGCTGTTCCACCAGCTGTATACTTCTTAATCTATCTCAGGTGACTGAAGGCATGTCACACGTCAAGGCATAGTCTTGCATTGCACAATTGCATATACAAACATAACTAGCAACCTAGGTACTACTTACCCAGTCAGACAGAAGCTTTCCCAGGAAGCTGGTCACACCTAGATTCTAAAGAATTCTTCTGAGAATTTAGGGAAGCAAGAGCCACTTTACTGGTTTTTTGGCAGGGCCAGGAAAACATTAGTTAACCTATGAATAAAATATCCTTCAAAGTGCCCCAAATGCTTATGGGTAAGAACCTGTCCTTAGTACTTTCCTCAAACGCTGCATACAGGCAGCTATTAAGTAGTAAGATATACTGGGAAAATATTCAATTTTTTTTTGGTTGTCTTTGTTTTTATGTTGTGATTGTGTGAAGAGCTAGTTTGCCTTTTGACGATTTTTAAAAAATAGGCAGTGCCTTTACCAGTTTTGGTTTAAGATTTTTTTGGTGAGGCAATCAGGGTTAAGTGACTTGCCCAAGATCACACAGCTAATAAGTTTCAGGTGTTTGTGAGGCTGAATTTGAACTCAAATCCTCCTGACTCCAAGGCCGGGGCTCTATCTACTGCATCACCTAGCTGCCTCTCCTTTACCAGTTGTACAGGATTGTTCTACCCCTAAAAGTATCACATGAACAATTTGAAATGTCCTTGTGGAAGGTATTTTGTAAATATGTTAGGCCTTTGCAAGGGCTTTTTTTCTTGTGCACTTCTTTTGAAAAGTATTAGATTTTTAAAGAAAAGAATCATAGATCCAGAAAATACTTCACAGACAATCTAATTCAACACCCTCATTTTTTATAAATAATGAAAGTGAGGTTAGGTGACTTGCCTCAGGTTACACAGGCAGAAGAAAGTGTCTGAGGGAAGATTTGAACCCAAGTCCTCTGATGCCCAGAGCAGCACACTTTCCACAATACCACATTGTCTGTTATAACAAATGTCCGTTAACAATGAAGGGACCCTGTGGAAGAAAAATAATAGAAACAAAGGAAAAATGAATATGATTGTTTTGGGTAGGGAAATGGGGAATGAGATAGTTTGGGGAACCTGCGGCCTCAAGGCCACATGTGGCTCTCCAGGTCCTCAAGTGCAACTCTTTGACTGAATCCAGACTTCACAGAACGAATCTCCTTAATAAAAGGGTTTGTTCTGTAAAACCTGGACTTAATCAAAAGGTCACATGTGACCTTGAGGCCGCAGGTTCCCCACCCCTGGTTTGAGCTATCACCTTCCAGCTAGAAGAGGGCTGTACTACATGAGAATGAGGGAAACCCTTGTGAACCATATTTTTAAATCCACGCTTGTACTAACCTATGGTTGAGTGGATAGATAGCCAGTCTTGGAGTCAGGAAAATCTGCTTCTGACACATACTTTGGGTTTGTTTGTTTTTTAATTCCATCTTTCTCAATTTGTTATTTATTTATTCATTATCTATTTATTTATAACATTAATTTTTTTTTAATTTTGATTTCCAAATTCTTTTCCTCCCTCACTCATTAAGAAGGCCAACAATATGATACCCATTATCCATGTGACACATACTTTGAAAAGTCATATGATACAGTGGAAAGAATACTGGATTTGGAATCAGAGGTCCAGGCCAGAGGTTCCCAAAGTTATTTGGCCTACTGCCCGTTTTTAAAAAAAAAAAAATTAGGGACAGCTAAGTGGCACAGTGAATAGAGAATCAGCCCTGGAGTCAGAAGGACCTGAGTTCAAATGTGGCCTCAAACATTTGACACTTAATAGCTGTGTGACCCTGGGCAAGTCACTTAACCCTGATTGCCTCACCAAAAAAAAAAAAATTTATTCAGCACCCACCTGGAAATCTACTTTCTTTAACCCTTTAATGGTTTTTTGAAATTTGCATCATTTCAAAAAAATATAAAAATTTTTTAAAAGACTCATCTTAAATTTAATAATTTATTGTAAATTTGTGGGTTTTTTCCTGCATTGAAATTTTGATGACACAGTATTACGTCATGTAACTGTATAATATCATATTGTAAATAAGTCATTACATGCACATATTCCTGCTGATGCATACTGGACTTCCCAACAATGTGCCACACGCTCGACTGCCAACACTTGCTTTTTAAGACCTGTCAGCAGACTTGACCACTGATGGGTTATAACTCACATTTTGTGTGTTTATTTGGAAAATAATGTAATCACTAGGATTTTATCTCTGTTACACAACAGATGAAACAAGTATGAACAGTTTTTCAAAATTTTTCTTCTCTTCTTTCCTTATGCTTCCATACCCCCCCCCATTTTTATTCAACTCCCCCCAATTATACCCGAGACTACTACTGCTTCTCTAGATCATTCCAGCACCCTCTATGGGGGCAGTATTGCCCACTTTGGGAATCTATGGTCCAGGCTTTAAACACTGCTTCTACTATTCTCTGTATAGGAAGGAAGAACCACAAAAGGGAGTGCTGGCCAGGGAATTGATTCAGTTCAACAAACATTAACTGAATTGTTTGTTGAACTGAACTGACAGGCAAACAGTGAGATAGGCCATTACTTATGGGAACTATGTAAAGGCAGTCAGTCTGCAGCAACCCAGCAGCATTAGCTTTTCCCCCAGGACGTGTGGAGGAAGAGGTTGATTACTTCATCTTTCTGCTTCAGGAAAGGGGCTTAGGTGACCCAAAAGAAGAAACTGTTGCCACATACAGTGGAAAGAATGAATCCTCTGGGGTCAGAGGTCTTTTTTTGGGGGGGGGGGTCAGAGGTCTAATATTCAAATCTCGCGTCTGCCACTATCTGGGTGACATTGGGCCGGAAAGGCTTGTGTCAAAAAAAAATTCTTCATTTTTGGCTTTTGCCCTGATTAAGGAAGCAAAACTCAGGACAAAGAGAATTAATTTTTTATTAATTTATTTTTATTTAATTATTTTTATATTTATTAATTTATTTTAATTTATCAACAATCACTTCCATAAGCTTTTGAGTTTAAAATTTTTCTCCCCCTCCCTTCCTGTCTCCCTCTCCAAGATGGCACGCAATCTGATATAGGCTATACATATACATTACTATTAAACATATTTTCATATTAGTGATGTTGTAAGGAAGAATTAGAACCAGAAAGAGGAAATAAAACACAACAGAAGGAAAAAAAAGAGCAAATAGTATGCTTTGATCTGCATTCAAACTCCATAGTCCTTTCTTTAGATGTGGATAGCATTTTCCATCATGAGAATTTTGGAGATATCTTAGATTCTTGCATTGCTGAGAAGGGCTAAGTCTATCAACATCAGTTATCACACAACATGACTGCTACTTTTGATACCTTTCATAATGAGACAGACAATTGGGATAGATCCAGGTCAGCAAAAGGGGATGGGCCATTGCACTTCATTACCTCCCCAAATACCAGTAATTGAGGGTTAACAGGTAGCTCCTAAGTGATATACAACAGGTGAAACATCAGTTCTCTCTCTGGAGAAGGATAGCATTTTTTATCATAAATCCTTCAAAATTGTCTTGCATCATTGTATTGCTGAGAACAGCTAGGTCATTCATAGCTGATCATCAAACAATATTGCTGTTCTGTATATAATGTTCTCCTGGTTCTGTTCATTTTACTCTGCATCAGTTCATGTAAGTGTTTCCAGCTTTTTCTGAGAGCATCCTCCTCATCATTTCTTATAGTATGATAGTATTCCATCACAATCATAGACAACAACTTGTTCAGCCATTCCCCAACTAATGGGCAGTCCCTCAATTTCCACTTCTTTGGCACCACTAAAAGAGCCGCTATAAATATTTTTGTATGGATGGGTCCTTTTCCTTTTTGTTTTTTTTATCTCGTTGGGATGTAGTCCTAATAGTGGTATTGCTTGGTCACAGGGTATGCACAGTTTTATAACCCTTTGGGTACAGTACCAAATTGTTCTACAGAATGGTTGAAGCAGTATACAACTTCACCGACAGTGTATAAATATCTAAATTTTCCCACATCCCCTCCAACATTTGTCACTTTCCTTTTCTGTCATATTAGCCAATCTGAAAGGCACAGGTGGTAACTCAGAGTTGCTTTAATTTGCATTTCTCTAATCAATAGTGATTTAGAACATTTTTTCATATGACTATAGATAGCTTTGATTACTTTGTCTGAGAACTGCTTGTTCATATCCTCTGACCACTTATTAATTGAGGAATGGCCCTTATTTCTATAAATTTGACTCAATTCTCTATATATTTGAGAATTGAGGCCTTTATCAGAAAAACTTTATAGCAGGTGATACAAAGGCTGCAGACTGAGTAAAGGCTTCCCCAGTACTGATTTACAAACAGGCATGAGAACAATAGGTCACTGAGTCAGCATAACTTCCAACCATTGGACTAGATGTCCTTGAGGCCCCTTCCAGCTTCAGGGCTATGATACCATTCTGTGATCTAGAGCATAAACTTATTGATCTGTGGGGGCAGAAAAATGGCATTAGCTTGCTGCCATAGCCTCAATGAAAGGACTTGCCTATTAGATGTCAATTGCAGAGCTGATTATGTCGCACTCTGCGTGCATGTGTGTCTGTGCTAAGCCACCTCTAAGGACAGCTCTGCTCTTGACTGTGCTACGAGCTGCCCGGGGTCTTGGGAACATTGCTCATGGAAGGATTTGACAATGAAGACTCTGTTACCAAGTCAGGAGCAGCTGTTCCTTGAACAACACCTTCTAAGCCTTTTCCTCTTCTCAGAGATATGCCTATATCAGAGTTATAAGACCCTCCTGATCAGAGGTCACAGGACCTTAACAAGCACAATCTTGGTTCTCCTGAAAGCATCCCCCAACCAAAAATATTTTCCTGAGACTTACAACTTTTTATCATTACTATACTTTAATGGCATCTTAATTGGACTAAGGCAATGGGTTTTATTGTTGTTGTTTTGCTATTGCTGAAGGGTAAGAATTAGGTAGGTATCATTGTAATCAGGGATTTTTTTTTTAAGGAAATTGGGGTTAAGTGACTTGCCCAAGGTCACACAGCTAGTAAGTGTCTAGTGTTTGGTCTGAGGCCGGATTTGAACTCAGGTCCTCCTGACTTCAGGGCCAGTGCTCTATCCACTACGCCACCTAGCTGCCCCCAGGGATTATTTTTTCTAATTAATCTACTGCTACTCACTTGTCCCATGCCTGAAATCTAGACTATGTGATACAAAAGAGAGATAAATTTTTTATATAGAAGAAAAAGGTCTTTAGCATGGAGATGGGGAAGTGGAGAGATGGGGAGATTCTCAGTACCTGAGAACAGCATGAGGACATGGGCTGCCTTAGGAAGTAGATTGTAAAGGAGAGATTCTGAAAGGAAGTATATATTTGGAGGACAAACTTTACCTATCTCAAAATTTTGCCTGAAAAATTTTTCCTTCAAAGTACAACTCAGGTGTTACCTACAGATTTAGTGTTCTGCTGCAAACCATCATCACTTGAAATAACCTGATATTTATTCCATATATATTTTGTATTTAATTATCCACACATACATTGTTTTCTCCCTAGGAGAATGTAAGCTCCTTGAGGGCAGGTTTTTGTTTCAGGTTTTGTTTTTGTATCCCCTATTCCTAACACAGTGTTTCAAACATAAAAATACTTGTTGAATTGAAGTAAATTAAACTGAAATTGACTCATATGATTAGGAAACTACTTACTGTACTGCCTTGATGAGGGTAGAACATCTAGTTTTGAGAATTTTGAAGAACTTGGCATGGGTTTCCCTTTTTTCAGAAAACTGAAACTCAATAGCTCGTTGCTTATTAACTTTTGGAATTTATAAGGGTGTGTGTGTGTGTGTGTGTATGTGTTTTATGAACAGAAAGACTGGGGTAGTTTGTTCCCAATTGTACAATTTTCCAGTAACCTTTTTCTGTACAAGAGCCTTAGCTACACTCTTTTTTCTTGCATCATCTACAAAACAATAGGAAACAAAGATAGAAGTTTTTACGAAACTAAATGAAGGACTAGGTGTAAACATTTCCAATCAAACTAGAAAAAAGTAGGGCCATTTCCCAAACAAAATTACTCAACATTATTTAAACTCCTTATCCCCTTAGTTTGTGGACTCAGCAGCAAGTGAAACTGAATTACTCTTAATCCTAAGTGAATCAGTTAGATGACATAGTGGATGGAACATTGGATTTGACGTCAGGAAGACCTTGGTTCAGATCATTTCTTAGTCACTAGCTTAACTCTGGGCAAGTCACCTAACTCTTCTCAGCCTTACCTGAAATGGCAAGATAGCACCTAGCTCCCTGAGTTGTTGTTAAGATCAAATGAGATAACATACAAGGGGCTTTGCAAACCTTAAAGCACTATGTAAATATTAGCTATTTTCATTATTAAAATCAAAAGGACAAACATCTCAATTGCAGAGAAGTAGACTAGAGTTCAGTGGTCTTTGAAACTGAATCTTTTCTTCCCATTCCTGCTTTTTGGACAGCAGGGCTAACTTATACCTCTCTTTGCTTTTTTCCCCCCACTTAGAAAGAAAACAAACCAACCCTCTACATCTACAATGCAGTAACTCAAAAAACAATGCCAATAATGGGGAGCATTTACCTTCTTGGTAAAAAAGTGTCGTATCTGAAAACACTGATAACCCTGAGATGTGGCTTTCCAGTGAGTATCTTCTGTCTCCGGACTCCTCAAGGAAGGGAGATGTATGACTGTAATACACTGATTGATTACCAAACAGATATAGGTACAGTATATGGTTTTTTACTTTGGAAACTCTTTCTAAAACTTGTCCATTGCAGGTCAATTTCCAATACAACAAACTCCAAGGTTCTGTCTGCATTTTTCTTTTGTACAGAAATTTGGCTTGAAATTAATATTAAAAAATAATAATTTAATGTTTATATAGTATAGGTTATATAGTTTGGTATAGGTATATTATCCCTGTTTTACAGATGAGCAAAATGGCTTAGAGAAGCAATATTGAATATTGCTCGAAGTAAATGATTTGAGGATTGGAAAAAGGGAAAGGCTGGCGAGGAAAGACTTTTAGTTTACTTTTATAACTTTTAGTTATACTATACTACTATACTATGTGCTTGTTATAATGAGATTGGATTTGTGCTATGGGTACTGCACAAGTGGGCAGTTCTTTGCTTTGGCTTTTCCTATAGAGTTCATATAGTAATAACATAATAAAAATACTGAGCATTTTTGTGCTTAAGATATGCAAAGTGCTTTACAAATACAATCTCATTTTATCCTTACAATAATCCTGGGGAGGTGGATGCTATAATTTCCTTCATTTTACAAGAGAGGAAACTGAGGAGGAGAGTGGTTAAGTGATTTGCCTGAGCTCACATAGCTAGCTAGTATTTGAGACCAGATTTGATTTTCTCACTCTAAGTCTAGCCATTGCACCACGTAGCTGCCCCCTGTCTAATGAAATCTTTGTCAAACAATTATGAAGACTTAACATTTCTCCTTTCTATAACTTATTGTTTCAGGACCTCAAAGCCCTTTGAGATTTATTCATCTAAGCTCACCAAACATCACAAAACTCTAACAAAATTTTGTCCCCTTTTTGCAACAGGGCAACTGAAAGCCAGAGAAATTACATGATTTACCCCTTTTCCCTTGACGTATGGCATAGCTTTTCTTTACACAGCACTGTACTAAACATTGGGGAGGATTAGAAAAGTCATCCAGTTCACCATTCCTTGTGCTAAAGGAACTCTCAAGCTGCTTTCTTATACAAACATCAGAGCATCCATGACAGCTGAGAATAGACCCTGCCTTGCTTTGCTTTCAGGTGATCCTGCTGAGAGTTTAATATGACAAACCCTCTCTGTACCTATACAGCAATCATTCAACCAATATACTTTCATTGAATGACTTCCGTAATGATTGTTTTTGTTATGTGGTTGGGAGACATGGAACACTAGTCTCCAAAGGATTGAAAACAATCAGAGGCAAGGAAGAGATCTTTGTGGTCATGAGCAGGCTGAAATTTGTTAAAAATAAGGAATTATTAAGAAATAAAGCACAGATTATTAGGAGGCAACTAGGTAGCTCAGTGGACAGAATGCTGGGCTGGAGTCAGGAAGACCTGAGTTCAAATCCAGCCCCAGATATTTACTAACTGTGTGACCCTATGCAGGTCACTTAACCTCTGTTTGCCTTAATCTACTGGAGAAGGAAATGGCAAACCACTCCAGTATCTTTGCCAAGAAAACTTCATGAACAGTATGGTCCACATGGTCATGAAGAGTTGGACATGACTCAACAACAGTAACAACAGATTATTAACAAAAAAAATTTAAGAGCAAAAGAGATCTGATGTACATGTGGCAAGAACAGATGATAACTGGTGGAAAACCTGTGTACTCATTTGGTATCCAAGAGAAGTCACTACAAAGTGAAGAAGGCACTAACACATTGGGGTAGATCCCCTGTGAAGAACTTAGGGGTGAATGTGGATAAGAATTGCATAGGAATTGTAGGACTCCTCCATCCTGTAAGGCAATGTTATAGTAGATTGAGTGCTGCTTTCTACCGGGCATCACATCTTTGGGTGTGTCCCTCCATTGTTCTTGTGGTAAGTGTTTCTCTCAGCTTTTGGGCCCTATCTCTTCAGGATCTTCTGATTATCTCTGATGTAATGACTAGAAAGCCTCTGTCTGATGAGGGCAGGTTAACCATTCTTTTAGTACCTAAGGTTAACCAGAAGAAGAAAAAAAAAAAAGCCACAGCATGGCAATTTCCTCAACTGTAAAATGGAGATAATAATAGCCCCTACCTCTCAGGGTTGCTAAAGGATCAAATGAGATAATATTTGTAAAGCACTAAGCATAGGGCTCAATAAATGTTTGTTCCCTTCCCCCCGTGGTCACACAGCTAATAAGTATCAGAGGCTGAGTCTGAGTTGAGAACTCTATCCATTGTACTATGCTACCTCTCTTTTGCAGTGGGAAGCAAAGCGGCTTATTTGCTTTTCTTTTCAAACAAGAATGAGTAGAAGCCATAGAATCTTAGAGGGAAAAAGGACACTGCAAGCCATCTGTTCTAAATTAGTAGCCAACCTGGGAATTCCCTTTATGTCTTCCCTGATAGGAGATGATCATAGACTTTGTTTCTTGAAGATCTCCTTATGTACTGATATTTTCTAATGAGACAGTCATCCTAGCTTACAAAGTGCCTCATTCTGTTTCTGATCACTCAATGGTTATTATACTCTTTATGGTATGAGGGTTGTCCCATACACCTAAATCCCAATTAATGTAACTAACCAGATACTCCAGCCTTGATACCTTTTGACTGAAAACTCCTCTTTAATTGAATTGCAGAATCAATAAACCAAAAGGGTAAATGAGGTGTGAATAATTCCTGAATAACTTTATTGACTCAATCAATCAATCAATCAATTCATCAACTAAAGGTATAAACTAGGTATGACTTGAATAAAAGCAGATGAGTCACATAGGAAACATCTTGTGGTTGGTTGAAGAGAATGAGTCAACCTGTAGGGCTTGGATAAAATGACAAGCCATTTTGGAATCTGGTAATCCAATAGCAGGTCAGTCAAGTTCCTAAGAGGGAATCATTTGGGAGGGAGAAGAGAGTCTTTGTCTCCTCCCCACCTCCTTTGACAAGAAGATGAACCTGTGAATTTTGAAAGGTCAGAAAATTTAGATTTCCCATGAGGTGTTGGTAGCACTATCCATGAAATGGCAGCAGCTGACAGCAGCCTGAATTGGCAGCTAAAGGACAAACTGAACCCACAGAAGAAAACAGATGCCTCTACAAGAGCATCAACTTTCAGAACCCAGCAGAGAGCTACAAACACTAGAAGAGGTGTTCATGAAGATTCTACAAGATGAGAAAAAGACTTCCAGAAATCAGGTACTCTGAGTCACACCTTTGTCACATATGGCTTCTAAGCTTGAGTCCAACTCTCCTCAGGGATCTTACATGTGCCAGGAGAGAATGTATTCTCATTTTGGGAGGATGTTTTATACCAACTTCTCTTATTATACCACCTTGGGAAATTCCTTATTTTAAAAGTTAATTCAGTCTGTCTGGATGGTAATCAAAGGAGCAAACACCATATGCGGGTTTGTGAACAACAGTACTAAACAAACAAACAGACATATTAGAACCCTGAGGGGAGAAGTAGCTAGCCACTTTCTGGGATCCCAAGCTGATAATTGGTAGAGTTAGTCCACAGGAAGTACTATATTTATAGCAAGCTGAAAATCTATCTTGCATTGATCTGAGGTCAGAACACAAGAGCTACATGATAATTTTGGAAACAAAGGTGGAAACCTTAAGTGTGTGTTTTAGAAATTTACTTTGAAACCTGAGAAATGTCAGTTAGTCCATATACCTCTGAAAGTCCCTTTGCCCATTATCTTCCTTCCTATCTAAATGATCAGCACTGAAGATGGCGGAGGGAAAGCAGTGACTTGCTAGAGCTCTCCCCCAAACCCCTCCAAATACCTATAAAAAATGGCTCTAAACAAGTTCTAAAGCAACAGAACCCACAAAAAAAACAGAGTAAAACAAATTTCCAGCCCAAGACAACCTGGATGGCTGATTGGAAAGGTATATCGCACCAGGCTGGGAGAGGAGTGCAGTTTGGCACGGGCCCGCAGGCCGCAGCGATCTTGGAGCAGGCCTCAGAGGACTGAATAGCGGGCAGCTGTGGTGGTTTCCAGACTTCTCAACCCAGGAATGCCAAAGACAACTTGGAAGGTCAGTGGGAAAAGTCTATGACTGCAATGAGAGAAAAAGCTAGGTCTTAGCCGCCCCGAGGGCAGCGGCTATTTCCTGAGCTTCTGGCCCACAGACTGAGGGGAAATAGAGTGGCTGATCAGAGGGGGATTGCAAGGATCTCTTTGCCAGTGCTGAGGCAGGAATCTCTGGCTTTGCCCATGTTTGGATTGGGGTCACAGTTCTGAGGGGCAGTCCTGGGGCGAGGAGGAGCGCTGGCAGTGGAGCTTGTTGTGGTGTTTGAGAGGAAACACCTCGCCCCTTATCATAGCACCTTGGAAGAACTGACACTTTTCAGGTCCCTAGAAGTATCTCTGAAAACAGCTATACAAACCCCCAAAGCTTGGGACAGTACATTCTCCACATTGGAAACAGACTCTTACCTTAACAAAGAGTTTAAAACTCAAGTAATTGTTTGGGATCATGAGCGAGCAGCGCAAAAAGAGTCAGACTATATTATCTTACTTTGGTGACAAAGAAGACCAAAACATACAACCAGAAGAAGAAAACAAAGTCAAAGCTCCTACATCCAAAACCTCCAAGAAAAATATGAATCAGTCCCAGGCCTTGGAAGAGCTCAAAAGGGATTTTGAGAAGCAAGTAAAACTCCTAGGAATATTGTAGCCAAATTCCAGAGTTCCCAGGTCAAGGAGAAAATATTACAAGCAGCCAGAAAGAAACAACTCAAGTATTGTGGAAACACAATCAGGATAACACAAGATTTAGCAGCTTCTACATTAAGGGACCACAGGGCATGGAATATAATATTCCGGAGGGCAAAGGAGATAGGATTACAACCAAAAATCACCTACCCAGCAAAACTGAGTATAATTCTTCAGGGGAAAAAATGGCCATTCAGTGAAATAGAGGACTTTCAAGCATTCTTGATGAAAAGACCAGAGCTGAATAGAAAATTTGACTTTCCAATACAAGACTCAAGTGGAACATGAAGAGGTAAACAGGAAAGAGAAATCATAAGAGACTTATTAAGGTTGAACTGTTTACATTCCTGCATGGAAAGATGATATTTGTAACTCATGAGACCTTTGTCAGTATTAGGGTAGTTGGAGGGAAAAAATTATATGTATGTATATAGATGGATAGATAGAGGGCACAGGGTGAGTTGGGGTCATATCTGGAGAATAAAATTAAGGGGTGAGAGAGGATTATACTAGGAGAAGGAGAAAGAGAAAGGCAGAACAGGGTAAATTATCTCACAAAAAATAACATGAAAGAAAAGGCTCTTACAGTGGAGGGGAAACGGGAGAAGGTGAGAAGGAATGAGTGAATCTTATTCTCATAGGATTTGACTTAAGGAAGGAATAATATACACACTCAATTGGGTATGGAAATCTGTCTTACCCTACAGGAAAAAAGGAGGGGAAGGGGATAAGAGAGTAGGGGGATGATAGACAGGAGGGCAGATTGGGAAAGGGGGTAATCAGAAGCAAATACTTCTGAGGAGGGACAGGGTCAAAAGAAAGAATAGAATAAATGGGGGGGCAGGATAGGATTAAGGGAAAAAGAGTTAGTTTTTCACAGCATGTCTACTATGGAAGTGTTTTGCATAACTGCACATGTATAGCCTATATTTAGTTGCTTGCCTTATCAATGAGGGTGGGTGAGGAGGGAGGAAGGGAGAAAATTTGGAACCCAAAGTTTTAAAAACACATGTTTAAAAAAAAAGTTTTCACATGCAACTGGGAAATAAGAAATACAGGAAATGGGGTACAGAAATCTATCCTGCCCTACAGGAAAATAGAAGGGGAAGGTGGGGAGAGATAGCAGGGAAAGCAGACTAGGGGAAGGGCTATTCAGAATGCATGCCATCTTGGGGTGGGGAGAGGGGCGAGTTGGGGTGAAAATTTGGAACTCAAAATCTTGTGGAAGTAAATGTTGAAAACTAAAAATTAAAATTAAAAAAAAAAAAGATCAGGGCTGACTCATTATATTGGGAGTAGCCCGGAAAGCAGGATCACCTCTTATGCTTGCCTTTGGCCAGAGGGAGGTACAGTCCCAGATTCAGTTCTTGAGTAGAGATGTCAGAGAGTGAAAAAAGATAATAATAAACAAACACCTTGAAGGGAAGGAACATCTTCCTTTGTTCCCTCTTTCTCACTGGTACATGGGAGAAATTATTCTTTCAATTCCACCTATCTCCTCATTCAGATATATTCAAGGTCCTTCCAGTGGGCCAGACACATAGGTCACAATAACAGAATGAAAGTTTGGCTCCTTAGTGTCTTAGAAGTGACTGCTTCTAATTCTTTTAAATTCCTGCTCATAATTTCCAAAAAGACCATTTTAATGGCTCATAATGAATCCCTCACTTAGAGAAAGATTCTTTAACAGTGGACCAGAGATTGGGGTTCCCAGCCAGAAGTCCAGAAGAAAAAGCCTCCCAGTCAGTCCTTTCTGTGTGACTAAAACTAGAAGACCTATCCTGGCTTCCCTTGCATGTTCAGATGACAAACAAAGGAATGTAAGGAAATGAACATGTCTAGGTCACCCACAAATATTAATGAGAAGTAAAACTGCATTTATGAAATACAACTTTTATTGGAATAGCTGAACAGTCTCAGATCTGGGTTCCAGCTGCATTGAGCCAAAGTAGGACAATGGGAGGGGAGTGAGGACCATCAGATGTTCCTATCCATTGCCCACGATGCACCTGTTTTTTTAATGGGGTTGCAGCCACCCTAGTAAGAAGCTACAGTCTTGTACCTTGTCATTTACCACTTTAGCTTTCCCTTCCCCCATGGGCTTGGGCAGCAACCACTGCATGGCAGTCACAACACTACTGTTGCTGCTACACTCTAGGAGGATGTCTTCTACTCCTTCTCAGTTTTTCCTCTTCTTTGTCGGCTCTCAAGTTTCACTCCCTTCCCAATACCATGTGATATTTCCTTGCACAGGAAAAAGATGAGTGAAAATTCAAAATCCCAGGCAATCTCTGTGGGCCTGGGCCATTCCTCCCCCTTACAGAGGAGTTATTACACATAGGGAGGGAATAGGATCGAAATACGTGTAATCTCACAATAAATTGGCATTTTGTAGATAATTAAGTACCAGTAAATGAAATAATTGAATTTAGAATGGGCTGTTAACACTCTTTGCCTTCTCATGCCTATCTCTAGGGAAATTAAACATCTTACTAGAAAAAAATTAAGAGGATAGGTGCCCTTTAATAAATCAACTTTGAATTTCCAATTATGGAGTCTTTGATAAGTAGTTTAATCAAAGCGTCACTAAAGAACTGTTGTGAAACTACACTCTCCTAGATATGAAATCACCATATTTGCCCGGGGACCTTCCTACCATGGTAGAGCTAATCTGAGTGAGAGTCAGGTTATAGCAAATTGGGACAGGAAACCCAAGATCAGTAACTGTAAGGAGATAAATACAGCAAATAAGAAGGAAGGTCAAGAACACACGATGTCTAAATTAGGTTTGAAGCCAAGGAAGACTGTGGTAGATAGTCAAGTTCTGCTAAGCCAACATCAAGACCACTGGGGAGCAGGACCAAAAGGGTTAGGTTCAGTCACATGGTCTGGAACATGGTAGAGCTTGGACAAGCATGTTGGATCTAGCAGGGTCCCATACTTGCTTACACATTAAGCCCTACATGTCCAGTTGCACATTTTCTTTTGAAAAGGGGAGTAAAAGGTAAATAATAAAGAATGGGGGAGAGAGAAATAACAATGGCAAAAAGAGAGAGAGGAAAGGCAAAAGAAAAGAAAAGAAAAGAAAATAGAGAATGGAAGATATTAAGTCAAATGAAAGGTCTCATATAAACTAAAATAATTATAGCTGCACTTTTTGTGGTTTATATGCTACCAAGCATTCTTAGTCTCTAAGATCAAAAGGGGTCCAAAAGACCATTTTAAAAAAATATGGATGTTTATAGTACACAATTTTCTTTTCTTTTGAAAGTTGTTAGCTGTGTGACCTTGGGCAAGTCACTTAACCCCTACTGCCTCACTAAAAAAAAAAAAAAAAAGTTGTTTATGTCCTTTGGCCATGTACATGTATAGGAAATTTAATCAATATTATAGATGAGGAAATAGAAGCACTCTGAAGTCAGGGTGGCATTTCCAAGGGAATGACTAAGCAGAAAGCAGAATCCTCCAGACTAATATAGATGTTAGTTCTGCTTTCCTGGCAGAAACACACATTCCATCACAACCACAGTAGCAAGTCACCTTCATTTTGGTCAAGCAAACTTTGTGAATTACAAATCACAGTCAAAGACAAGGATGACAAAATATTCATTATTCGTCTTCACCTAGGAACAACACTTCGCTTAGATGTATGGGACGGGTGGAAAGAATTTCTGACTGGCTGTCTCCAAGGACAAAAGCTTAAAGTCCAACAGTATCTATCAGAAGAGGAACCAGTACTCAAGTATGGTTGCTAAAAATAAATGTTAACTATATTAACAAAGCGTATTTTTCCCTATAAGCAATACTCACAATAACAGTTATTCCTAATAATCCTTGACACAGATCTGCAATGCTACAGTATATATGTTTGTATGTATATATATGTATATGTACATATGTATATGTATAAGTATATGAACAGACTTATATATATATACAAGACACACTATATATACACATATACATACACACATGTGTATGTATATGTGTATAGATGTGTATGTACACACACATATATATACATGGGCATATATGTACACACATATATTGTATATGGTATAATATTATATTATATATGATATGATATTATATATAATATAATATTATATATATTATGTGTGTGCGTGTATGTGTGTATATACATACTATAGTAGCCCTACTATACTCCATAAAATGATAGGAACCTGGCAGGAAAAGCGAATGATATTCAGGCTCAACAGTCTAGGTTGGCTTCATCTCTTTCCAACCAGCCACTGGACTCCTCCGCTACACTACTGCCCTCTGCTGGAGCTGTCTTCCATTGCTAGGGCTTCCTCCTTAAAGCTATGGTGGTTATATTTTTAGTCATGTCCATTGCCACGCCCAACCAGAACAGAAAAGAATCTCCCAGGTCAATATCCTTTTGACTACCTCACCTCCTTACTGCAGAAACTCTCCCAATCTGCTTGTCACCTAAGTTGCAGTGAGAAAATTCTTCTCAACTCCCATCATGCCCTTGGCAGATAGAGTGGCTGGGATATGGGAAGCTAGGTGGCACAGCAGATACAGTGCAAGACTTGGAGTCAGAAAGAGCCATCTTCATGAGTTCAAATCTGACCTCAGAGACTTATGGGTTGTATGACCCTGGGAGAGTCACTTAACCCTGTGTGCCCCAGTTCCCTCATCCGTAAAATGAGCCGGAGAAGGGAATGGCAAGTCACGTCAGTATCTTTGCCAAGAAAACCCTGAAATAGGGTCATGAAGAGTTGGACACAACTGAACAACAACAGAGGTATGTAAATTATCCTGGAGCTGCACTTAGCAGCATTGAAGGGATGAGATGGCATTGGCACTGAATTCTTGCACCTTCACTCAGGTCTAAGGTTCTCACCACATTCATATGGCATGTGGAAGCCTACATGACTTGGGGGCATCAAGTCCAGTACACTCCTATTGCCTCAGCCCACCTCAAAGAAACAACTAGGACTGTCCACTTTGATGGGCAAAGGTATCTTTTTTTTTTTGGCTAAGCAATGGGGTTAAGTGACTTGCCCAGGGTCACACAGCTAGTAAGTAAGTGCCAAGTCTGAGGCTGGATTTGAACTCAGATCCTCCTGACTCCAGGGCTCTATCCACTATATCACCTAGGTGCCCCAAGGCAAAGGTGTCTTGATAGAACTTTCTCTTCCCATAAAACCCCTTATTGACCAGGTGCTCCAACAACAACATTTCTAATTGCTGAGTTTGAACTTCCCAATCACTGAGTACTATAGGTGCCAGTTTTGATGGACCCTAGGACCTTGGAGGAATTTAATGAACTTAGTCCTTATTTAGCAAGAGCAAGTATCCCTAAAATCTCATGCCTATAGTGTTGGTTGAAAGTCAATGAGTGCTCCCTTCTCTCTGGATCAGTGGCCTGAACAAGCAAAAGCCTGTCAGTGTGGTGGGAAGATATTAAATCAGCATGAATTGCTCCGTCTGAATATCATCCGCTCTTTCCCTGGCTTCCTTCAAAACTCATCTGGCTTAGTGGCTTCTTTCAAGATTCAGCTCAAATCTCACCTTCTACAGGAGAACTTTCCCATTCCTCCCTCCTCTATCACCTTTCCATTTATAAAGTAATATGTCTTGTAAATATCTTGTGTGTATGTAGTGATTTATATGTTATCCCTCCTATTGGAATGTTAGCTCCTTGAGGGCAGGGACCTTGTTTCATCTTTCTATCCCCAGTGCTTAGCACAGTGCCCGGCATACAGTAAGTGCTTCATAAATGCTTGTTGACTTCTGACTTCTTCCTTTTCCCAGTTGTTCTTAGATTCCTGCCAAGGTTTTACCTAACTTGGATATCATAGGAAGCTGACACCCTACTCCCACACTGCTGAAGGCACTACCTACATATAGGGTATATCACATCTAGCTATAGCCCCATATTGAACCTCAAGCCAGAGCTTCCTCCCCTAGACAGGAATACAGGAGCATATTTAGTGTAGTCAATGCACAAGCAGGATTGTCACTCATGTCTTACAAATGTATATATATATACACATATGTATGTATGTATACATATACATGTATATGTATATATTAATAAATAATATAGTATAATATTTACAAATAGGACCTGTGTGAGTCAAAGGACATATTACTACTCACTTAACCAAAAGTTATAATATTTAATAGAAATATTTTTGGCATACTTCTATCTAGTAAAAAATAAACTGCAATAGAATATTTAATAATTGCTGGGTACCTATTTTTATCAGCTTTTTTAGATTAACTTTCCTATTTTGTTACATTCCCACAGGTACCAGAAGAGGGTAGCACTTTATATGGCTGCATTTTATGGATATATTGAGCTCACAGAGTGGACCCTACAGCAAGGGGCAAGGCCCAATGAAGCAGTTGGCGTACATCCCTACCGAGAATGGTGTCATGAAACTTATCATCCAGATACTGTCAAATGTCCCGTTCATGCAGCTGCAGAAACAGGCCAATTATTGGTACTTAAGGCCTTTATCAATTACAATGTCTTGTGCCTGGACTGTAAAAATGCAGTGGGACAAATCCCACTGATGATTGCCCTCAAACACAAGCATAAAGACTGTGTACTATATTTGGTGGCTAAGATGTGGTCCATGGTTTCTTATTCTAAAATTTCTATCCCCATGAGGATCTATATTAAAATAAAACAATGGCTTCTCAGAGCTCAGCATCACATCCTTCAGAGAAGACACCACAATGGGACTCAGGTGTTCAGAACTCGAGTTGGAGATTTTGTCATGGTGGATGGCTTCACCCAACCAAAAATGACCTCCAAAGAATGGAGTAAAGCTGGGAACAAGGGCATAAAAAGCAATGTTCCCAAACTGCCAAGTTGCCATGAAAAAACCCAAAGCAGGAAAACCTCAGATCCTTTGACAGTTCCACAGCAGCAGCAAAGTGTGGGAAGCGTAAAATTGCCTCCAATAAAAGAAACAAATGAGTTCTCAAGATTACAAGAATGTTACTCAAACAACCAGAAAAAAAAGATGGCTACATCTAGAAAAAATGAAGTGATGACAACGAATCTGTACTCAGCCCAAGTTCCTCTTCCTTCACTTGCAACTAGGGGCTATTCACACCCTCCTTTTTACTATGTGACACCTAAGGCAGCCCGTTTCCTAACTTCATCCCTTGAATCTTTCTTGGAACACAGTGGGAAGACTGCAAGAGAGAACGCAATCTACTGCTTAGCTACTGCAAGGTATTTTTCTTCTTTAACCATTCATGTTGGCCAATATTTAAAATTGTGCATCCTAGGTAAAAAATTATCATCATCATCATCATCATCAGTAGCACCTACTCTGAGGCACTTATCCCAACTCTCCTTTTCTTTCATGAGTCAGGATCCCAGAGCTTAGGAATGTAGCCTTACAGTCAAGAAAACTTGGAATCAAGTCTTGTCCCCTACCTTACGGTTTAAAACCATATCCACTGCCTCAATGGAAACGACAGAGGTATTGGCTCATGAACAGTAGAACCGTGAGGAAGAGGAGTGAGTAGTCAGCTGCCCTCTGGGGACCCTACCTGTAAGTATGAGTACCCAGTTGGGAAATGAGCCCAGAGTTGGTGCTAAATTTGTATTATAGCTCATCTTATCATAGGTCCCCCACACACCCTATACTCCTTGTAGTATTTTACTAATGATTATCTGGTTCCAATAGAATTCTAAGAAAGGTTTTTAGAACAAAATAGAGTTGTGAGGGCCTCATGCTTATTTAGTATACCATATTTCCAACTGAGTTGAATGTGAATTAGAAACTCTCCAAGTCCATCAAATAAGGTCATGTGAGATTCTGCCAAATTCTAGTTTAGGTTCTCAGTATAGTATTACGTAAGTAAAAGATGGAGTCCTTTCCTCTCAATGAATTTTCATAAGTGTTACGGAATTTCCCAGTGAAGAGTTAAATGTTAAATCACAAGGTCCCTTGTGTTTTGGTTTTTTTTTTTAAGACAAATAGGGAATTATCAGTTCCACACATTATGATTAAGAGTGTTTCTGTAAGTGAGAACAGAAAAAAGAATTTGAAAAATAGGGGAAAGAAAATGTATTTGGAAAGCATAGGTCTGGAGTCAGCTAACTATAACCCTGGGTCAAATAATCCAGAAGCTGCCTGCTTTTGTATAGCCTGAAAACTAGGAAGTTTTTACATTTTTAAATAAAGTTTTTATTGTATTTTAAAATGTAAAAACTATACTTAGCTTAAAGAGCCGTATAAAACAAGGTATAAAGGGCTGTGGTTTGTCAACTCCTGGAATAAGTAATTGGACAATGATGAAACTGGAAGTAAATAGGTAAGTAATTGAGTAATAAAGTGAGCCAAAATGAATTAAGCAAAATAGTGAGGTGAAGCTCTTGGAGATAAAGATGGGACAGGATGAGAAAACTGGATGGAAGTGATAGTATCTGGCAATAAGCAAACTTATTTGAACCAGATGCTTCTGACTCATTCATTATCATAAACACCTACACCCATTGGTGACACCCCATGATTCTGTCTTTCCCATGTCATGTAACTATCATGCTATAACATTCTGTGCACCAATTTTATCACAAACATTTTATTTTTTGAGCACCTGCTCATTTCTTACTATTTGTCAGGTTGCTGCCACCTAGTGGTGGTGATTTGGATATGTACTGGAGAAAGTTTGGAGTCAACCTAGTGACATTAGCAATTCATTGGGTCACAAGTTTCAGAGTTGAAAGGATTTTAAAGATGATCTTCTACTCCAGACCTTTATTTTACAGATGAGAAAACTGATGCTCAAAGACATTTCAGTGACTTATCCTGGGCCATGCAACTAAGTAGCACAAGCAGTATTCAAACCTAGGGATGCCAATTTAATTCAATTCAATTCAATAAGAATCAATCAAATGTGCAGGCAAGCACTGTGAGAGGTGCTGGTGATACAAAGACAGAAAATAAAAACATTTCCTGATCCAAATCTAGTGCTCTTGCTGTAGGTAGCCTACATCTTTGTACCCTATTGAGGTATCTGTGAGTAGAATTTTTTTTAAACGACCTTTTAGGACACTAAACAAAAAACTGTAACAACAGTTGGATAATGAATTTTAAAATTATTTATCCTGAGATTCACAATGAAAAACAAGAAATAAAATATGATTATTTTACCAATAGATATCTGCAGGGGGAGATCCCAGCCCTGTACTAGGAAGGGTCACTCTCTTTGTGACTCCCAGAACTTTCCCAAGCCTTCATGCTGCTCATGACATTAGGAAACAAAAAAACAGGACCAATCACAGGTATTTATGAAAAATAACGTTAGATCCACCAAATTCAGTCTTTAACAATTTTTTTTAAATGACACAATTAGAAACAGGTGCCAGCTATACCCAGATGAAGTAAAACAGTGTTGAGGTCAGATTTGGGAGAGCAGTATGAGTGTGCAGAATTCACTTAAAGCACACGTGGACCTTTTACTGTAGCTGCAGGGTTGAATAAAAAGGTACTGATATTGGGGGGTGCCTAGGCTAATGTAGACAAAAAGCTTTACAACCTACAGATTTTTAGGGTCTTATAATGGTTAAAGATTAAGGACAGGAAGGTTTTTAGGGTTTTATGATTGATTAAAGGTCAAGGATAAGGGGGGACACGGGACAACGAAGACAAAGGCAATTCTTTTGGTACAGGTTAAGGATATGATATTTATGATATTTCAAGATAAGGGGAAAAGGACTTTAAGATGCTCTCAAGTTACAGAATGAGGTACAAAATGACTCCCCCCAGGAGGGGCTTCACAAAGTACTAGAAAAACAACTCTTAATATTCTTTTAACTCCTCAGGTACTGAAGAGGTCTAGAGGTTTGCGGGTGCTCGAACGGACCCCTCAAGATCATGGTGCCGGGTCTGCCTGAATGAATGCAACCCAAATCTTCTTCCAGCCAGAGAAATAGTGTATTAGAGATAAAGCACATAGGCCAGACTCCCAAGAAACCCAAACATCAGTAATGCCCCCCCCCCCATAGGGACGAGCGGCACGAGACTCTCAGCCTCTAGGAGTGAGAGGTTCTTAGCTTCTAAATGGGAATGCCAGGTGACGCCCATAAGGACGAGCGGGCATGAGACAGTCTCATCCTTTTGGGCGTTAGATTCTCAGTGTCTGAATGGGGGCTAAGGTGGATCTTAAGTACAGAAAGACTGTGGGAGGGATCTAGGACTGGCCAAGTAGTTTGGGGTGACGGGAGGAAGGGCCTAAGGAGGTCTGGATGGGAGGGGCTGGTAAGCTGGGGTGAACAGAACTCCTGGGACCTGGACCTCATGGGGCCTAGCTAGGATTAAGGGTGGGAAATGGCCAGGGGGCATAGGAAGGTAAAACAGTGGAGAGGAGATTGGGTGTAGCCACAATGAAAGGCCAGTTGACACTAAAGTAATTTTGGGTGGCCAGAGGAAGGGGGAGGTGGTTGGGAGTTGGTGAGAATTACATTTGGAAGGTCTTAGAGATTGAACAGACAATGAGAATAGATAATGAAGGGATAAAGAGAGCTTTCAAAGGTCAATAAAGGCAGTTTATAAGGAATTTAAAACTCTAAGGTGTTTCTGGGAATCTGCAGACAAACAGGAGCCAGGCTCTTTTTAGGGCTAGGGAGGAAGGTGCATCTGAATAAGATCAAAAGGTGAGGCTGAGGCTTTGGAAGGGCAAAGGTCTCCACTTCTGAAAGTGAATGAAACCTCCTCAGTACCATTTGTATATGCATCAGCAGGGTTAAGGACTGTCAGTTTTTCATGTCTAATTTTCCTTTCAGTGCTCCACTGAGAGCAAGAGAATAAATGCCTGCCAAGAATAAAAATAAAAAATATAGTCACATGCCTCTCTGCTTGTCCTTCTAGCGGTCACCTCTCAAGGTCTTCCATATGGAGGGTTGGGTTTGAAGAAACGGACAGCAAAGGCTGCTACCACTGGTCATGCTGCTGCTCCATGTATTGGGGCTCCCTCTCACCTCAATCTTCTCTCCTCTCTTTTCTCTCAAGAGGCCTTCAAAACTCCCACTGTACAGGGAGAAATCTTGCCTTCTAGTACTTATCTCAAATTAGCTTTCTTTCTTTTCAAGCTGAGGAAAAATATGACTTCCCAAGGTCAGCAAAGACAGTTATACATGTGTTCCTGTTGAGTTAAATGAAAATGAGAGAACATGAACAGTTTTAACTGTTGAAGATTCCGCCTTCTACTGAATTGGTATCTTTCCCCAGATTTGAGTTCTGAGTAGTGGTATTGCCATTATTCGCACCTGTCTCACATAAGAGCTACATATTTATGAATTTAACAACTGATATGAGAAAGATCCCAGGTTCTTCACAGACTTGTGTGCAGATCAAAGTTAGACTAACGGACATCTAAAACTACAGACTGAGGGGTGTCCCTCATATCCACATCTAAACAGTGAAAGATTAGGTTTCATGATAAATTGTTTGTTATTTTTTTGCAGTGCGTTTAAAGAAAAACGATGGCTTCAGCAGTTAGAAATTGCAAAGACCATGGCAAAGAAGAGTATTTATAATCTAACTACTGAAGGCCCAACTTCCAAATGAAGATCTGCAGGAGGCTTTCCTTTGAAAAGGGAAAACCCCATTCATTTGTGTCTCTACAGTGTAGACATAATTCCTCATTTCTAATGCCAACAAACCTCATGCAGCAGCAGGGGGGAAGGGCTCATAAACAGCTAAAGAGTCTCTGACATTCAATACTGTGACCTCTGAATGTTGGCGACTTGAATCACCAAATCACTGATGCTCCTAGTTGGAAGGGGCATCAGAAACCATGCAGTTCAATCATGTCTGAACAAAAATCCCTGGTACCACCAGACAGGGTTTTGCTCAGTCTGAAGAATCCCAGAAACTCCCTAGCCCCTCAGGTGGTCAATTTTACTTTTAGAGAGTTCTTATTAACAAGTTTTTCCTTATATTGAGCCCAAATCTGCCTCTTTACTCATTCAATTAATTTTATCAGTTCTGACTTCTGAAGCAAAGTAGAGAAAATCTAGTCCGTCTCCCATTTTATTGTTTTAATACTTGGAGATAGCTGTCATCCCTCCAAAATCTTCTTTTCAACCAATTGTTGAATGCTGCTGGCTTTGCTTGACCCTGGAGCTATGAATTGGCTGAGGACAATTGAAACTAGTTAAAAGAGGACTATCAGACCAGTTTAGATAAGAATGTTGAATGCAGACATCAGAAGGGGCTACCTGACTTTGATCCCAGCTGACCCCACAATTGGAGCAGGTCCAAACTGGTTTACCCTATTGCTACACAGGGAGCCTGAGCCTGCAATTCTGGCCAGATGTCACCCCTCCCACCAGCTTTCCTGGCCTTCTCTATGGACTTTTGATTGTTATGCAAAACAACTTATGTAACAGCTTCTTAAGGCTGTGCCTCCTATGAGACTCCCTCCCAGTTGAAATGTATTTAACCCTGTACCCCCTGCCCCTCTTGGGCACTCCAGTTCCCTGGTGCCCTGTGGTAATCCTGAATTGCAATTGCCTTGTCTCCAATAAAGATCCTAGTTTTTGCTACTTTGGTAGTCTTCTTTATTTCAGGTTGACATATCTGCTATCAGGAAGCAGAGTTTGAAGACTCCTGCCCAGGTGGCTGCTGTTTTCAACCTCAGAAATCTGGTACTAGCAGGGACCCTTTGTGTTCCAGTCTGGGTTTGACTCGGCAGTTTGGTCTGGGTGGGTCTCTCAAATTTCCTGAACTCCTGTCTCTTTTTGGTTGATTTCTTCACTCTTTAATCAAAGGTTTGTTAAAAAGACCCATGGGAGGTGGCGGGATAGGAAAGGAGGAAGAAAAATGTTTTTTTATAAAAAGTATATAGCAGAGAACAAAAGAAAACCTAGAGCGTGTCAACATTCAGTGTTTGGTCTAAAAAGAGACAAACAAAATTAGGTTGTATATGTGCTGTTTATTTTCTATAAGCTAGCAGAATCATGCATGGATGGGAGCTCAAGTAGGATGAACTCAAAGAAAGTTTAGTTGAAGGAGGTTATATACCCACAGAGTAAGGAAGAGCTGACTCAGGATGCCTGTGTCAGCCAAAATTAAATTTTCCATAGAACAAGAGAGTACCTTCAGGATGTCTGGTTTCTGTCAGCCATAAACAAGAGGATGTCATAAAATATGACAGCATCATAACAAGAAAGGGCCATAAAACAAGATAACAGGAATGCCATTAATCTCGATAGTGTCCAGTTCAAGGTGCCTGGTCTTTATCAGTCATAAATAGAAGAATGTTCCCAGTGAGCTTCATCCAGTCTGGTGATTGCTGACATAGCGAGGGAACCTGGGGTTCACTCAGAAAGCATGGTAAGGTGCTGTTGGCACGTTAACTTGGAGGGAGCCAAAATGTCTTTTTCTGAATGGCCAGTCTATGTTTTCAGCCCTCTTTGGGTGATGAGGGACTTAAGTAGGTCTCACAAAGGAAACACAGAAAATCTAGCTAGCTTTGAAAACAATGCGTAGGATTTATTACATAAGTTTTTGTGAAATGGAGATTTATTGTTTTATACTGAATCCTCTCTTATGTTCTGCTGTATATATGGAAAAGTCATTTTTTTCTTTTCTTGTTTTATATTTAAGTTTAAAATGAATTTTTAAAAATTAAAAGGAAAAATTTCAAAACAAAATAAAAAAAAGAACCATGGGCAATTCGGGGTCCCTTCCAACAGATCTCCCTAAAAAGGGAAAGTTGCTGGATTTGTAATTATGGACCATATGTGGTGACTCTGGCACATCCCTCTAAAAGGATAGCTGCTGGGTTTATGTTTTGTACTTTTGTCTATCTTTGTGGAATACCAAGTGTGCCATTGTGCATTTATATGTGTGTGTCTTTCGAGTAAAAAGCAAGCCTAATTTTTTCTTCTCTTTGTGGTTGGAGCACCAGAGGAGAGACAGGATGTGGTAATAGCTGTTCACTTGCCCTTGGTTCTGCTGTAGTAAAAACTGAAAGGTTTAAGCCTAGGTTACCTTTAAGAATTTTTATAGGGGGCAGCTAGGTGGTACAGTGGATAGAGCACTGGCCCTGGATTCAGGAGGACCTGAGTTCAAATCTTACCTCAGATACATAACACTTACTAGCTGTGTGACCTTGGGTGAGTCACTTAACCACATTGCCTGGCCAAAAAAATCTGTTTTTACAGATAACGGGAACCAAAAGTAGCAAAAATAACAATGAGAAAGAAACAGTTTGAGACGAGCACTCAATGGCTTTTTCTCTAAATGCTCCCTTTATCCTCTCCAACCAATTAATTTGAGTAAGTCCCTTTCCTTTGAATCGCTCTGCCATACAATCCAGAATTGTTAGAAAGGTAATATTGGCAGAGAGGCAGTTAGAGGGTAACTACAGTTTGATTTTTTTTTTTGTTTTCTTTTTTAGGCAGTTGGGGTTAAGTGACTTGCTCAGGGTTACATAGCTACTAAGTGTGTCAAGTGTTTGGTCTGAGGCTGGATTTGAACTCAGGTCCTCCTGACTTCAGGGCCAGTGCTCTATCCACTGCACCACCTAGCTGTCCCTTTGCACAGTTTGATTTTTTTTTAACTGCTTTTAAGTAATTTGTTTCTAACTAACTCAAACCTTAACTGGGAATTGAATATTAGAAATTGCAAATCCAACTTTAATTGAACCCCTAATTAAGGTTGTTGATTATGTTCAATTTGAATCTGGGGAACTGTCTGACTTCTTGGTCATTAAACTGAGTTTTAAGTATTAACTCATGAAAAAGAGAAAAGTTCATGTGAATGGGAACCAACCAAAAGGTAAATAGGATCTGATTAAAAAATCTAATTGGATACTTAAGAGTAGAAATCAATTTAGAAATAATTTTTGAGAGGTGGCTTGGTGGTGAAGTGGATAGAACACTGGCCTTGGAGTCAGGAGGACCTGAGTTCAAATTCGGCCTCAGACACTTGACACATCCTAGCTGTGTGACCTTGGGCAAGTCACTTAACCCCCACTGCCTCACCAAAAAAAAAAAAAAGAGAGAGAAAAATAACTTTTGAATTGGTGTGTTTTCAACTTAGAAATTTTGCTATAAATTATATGAGACTCTTACTCACTTTTATAATAGCTTATGTATTTGAATTTTTGAGGATTGGTTTGCTTCTTGCCCACAAAAAGAAAAGCTTATTTAAGAAAGCAAATTGAAATTTACATGGAATTTATTTGGATAATTGCTTTAAGTTACTTCTCTGAATAATATGCCAGAACGTAATTGTTATTTGAATAGGCCAAGTTTTTGCAAGCTGTTAAAGTTTTTATAATTGCTAAGAACACCTTAGAGGATTTTTGGTGTTTCCATCCCTTAGGGAATAACAGAATTGTAACCAATTGGATTCTAAGTCAAGTAAAAGTCTTTAATAAATCATTGGTTCTGTTTAACAACAATGTAGGAATTCAGTAAAGATTAAAGATGGTTAGTCATTTTTCAGTTGTGCTTGACTCTTTGTGACCTCATTTGGGGTTTTCTTGGCAAAGATACTGAAGTGGTTTACTATTTCTTTTTCCAGCTCATTTTACAGATGAGGAAACTGAGGCAAACAGAATTAAGTGACTTGGCCAGGGTCACACAGTTAGTAAGTGTCTGAGACCAGATTTGAACCTAGGAAGATTTGTTTTTCTGACTTCAGGCCCAGCATTCTATCCACTGTGCCACCTAGCCTGAAATGTTATAGGAATAAATAAGAAAAGTCTGAGACTTCAGACCACAGGAGAGATGTATACACAAGAAAAAATGTTGAAAGAAAAGTTTTAAGGGAGTTTTAGCTTTGCTTAAGTGGGAAAGGTGTGTGACCATTTGGGAAATAGAACCAGGTGTAGTTAAGTTTATTCTGATCTCATTTTAAGTGAAATGTCTCCTCTAATAAAATGCTTTTGATAAGTCAGAATTTATTATACTATTTGGTAGTAAGACAAAGTGTTTTAAAAAATGCATGGTTCTGGAAATTTGTTAATTGTGTGATCTTAAAAAACAAGTTACCTCAGTTTACCAATCTGTAATGTGGATAAAGATAACACCTCACATTGATTTGATAGTTCATTGTATTAGCACTATCGGTAAAATGGTAAATTCTTTTTAGGCCAGTATTCTTTTGAGTTATATGTTAAATTGCTATATTCTTTTGGGTTGTAGATTCAATTGTTACAGATCCAATTGCTAAAAGAATGATTTTAAATATTTGAAGCTGTTCGTTTAGAAGTGCAATAGATATTTATAATGTTTTTATTTAATTTTAGTTGAGAACTAGAAATTACAAAAGGAAAAGCTTCTGAAGCTTTGACTTGTTAGTCTGCTAGAAGAAAGGTGAAATAAGTGTCTAGTAGTCCTGCCCAACCACCTTTCAGGATGGTTTGTAAGAAGCTCGTGTTTATTGAGTACTTAACATTAGACCTTGCCTATATTATACATCAAGCACCATGTAAATGTTGGCTATTATGATTTTCAAAATTTCTGCATTCATTCTATTAGCTCTCTTTGCAAAAACTCTCAAGGACTTGAGATGGGACGTGTCCAGCCAGCATCAAACTAAACTCCATAGAGTTTTTGCCTGGGTCAAAAGTCAGCTCTCTACCTAAAATAATTCTACCAATAATACTTAGCTTAACATAGCTTGAGCTAACCTGATAATGACAGTTATGAAACTAAATTAGTAAAGCTTTATATGTATTTCTTAGTACTGTTAACATAAAATTAATTAAATGCTTATAGTATGAAATTTAGTATCATTAACACAGAAAAATGACTTCTCTTGTAATATGGATAGAAACTCAGTTGTTGAAGAGTTGTCTCAAAGCTGCTAATAATTTTGTTGAATGTATTCAAAAATCTCTTGTTTTATCTGGCAAGACGTGTGAGACTTAATATTTGACATGGTCATAATTTATTTCAGCTCTGCTGGTGATACGGTATAAGTTTTGTAATGCTCAAATGTGAGAATAACAAGATATCTTTCTATGTCAACTCTTCCTATCACTGTGAAACAATTCACCAAGCACTGGATTGTTTACCTACCAATCTTTGCGGTTTTAAGCAGGAGGTGTTAGATGAATCACCACAGAGATAATTAGCTTGTCCAGCCAAGCTTTTTGCAGGAAGTAAGTTCCACCTGAATTTGTTCTGCTGTATTAAAGCAATGTGTAATTTGCTATGTAAGGTAATTTGGAAATGCATTAAATTGAATTGAGGTCAATTGATTGGTAATGGTTTTTGTTTCAAAGTTCAGATCTATAAAATTGTAAAATTTGGTGAACTACTGTATCAAATGTGCTGTTAGGAAAAGCAGTGTTTCTTTTAATCTGGATGTTGTTAGATAATGAACAAAACTGTTTTAAAAAAAGGAAAACTGTTATGTTACTTTATCAGCCATGCTGATCATGTGTTGTAGTATTCTAAAGTATTATAATTTAAGAAAATGGAAACTTCCAGCTTTGCCTAGAGTAAAGATGAAATTTTATCTGAAATTATTGGCTATCTACTTAGAAAACTGAATACTTTCCCCTATTGCAAATATTCCATGACAAGAGGAGAAGGGTAATTAGAAATTTGTTTATAGAATAGGACTGTTTATTGTGGATTATGAAGTTATATCTGGAATAGCTTGTACTGAAATGACATTTATAATCAGCTTAATCTTACCAGACCCCATTCTTAGAGATTTTGATATAGGTGTTAATACACCTTAATTGATGATCATGTGCTAGTCTGCAAATGACTGACAGTTTCTTTTGAGAGATTCTGTTTGAGTAAACCTTCCTATGTTCATTGTTTATGTGTGAAATTACAGATTACAATTATGTTATTGATTGTTTTTATATCAGTAAGAGTTTAAACTAGAGAAGTAGAATAAGCTGCAGAAAATGATGCTGTGTGACTTTTGGAAAGATAGGCACTTTTTACTTGCAAGCTGATTTATTATAACAATGTAAGAGTAATTTATGTCAGGTCCTAAGCATGCTTATTGAAACTTGCTATTTAAGGTGGAATCTTATTGGACTATAGCCAATAACTATAAATGATGTTATTTTGAGTCTGATTCCAGATATGATCATCAAGAAATGCTATTGAGTCAATGATCTATAATTTTAGAAGCCCTATAGGGGTGATATTTGGGAATTGTAGGTGGAGTTCCATCTCAGGGGAAAGCTGGGAGAGCCACTTTTGGCATGGGCTGAGGTAGGAATTTGCTAACTCAGTTTCCCCAGCATGACATTTCTTCTTGAATGAAAGATTTTCCAATCTGACTTATCCTAAGTCCAGCTGTGACATTCTGTCAATACCATTGGCTGCCTATATGACTCTTGCCTGAAATCAACATCAAGCAAGGGGAGCATTTTTTCCCCTACTAGCTATGTCCTTCTTTTTCTTTTATGGCAAATTTCTATAATTATGGTGGGTGATCAATAGAACAAAATATGAACACAATATTGTATCTTTATATTATGAAGTAAGGCTGGAACATACTTAAGTTGCTATAACAAGATGCAAGTATGTAAAATCCTAGCTATTCAGCCTGAAATTATATTCCTTTACATATCTCAAACAACTGAGCAGATGAGTACTTGGCCTTGTCTTCTCCCTACTGGTGATTCTGTACTCCTGTATAAGATAAAGTACTTCAAATATCTCACAATGGTATTCTAGAATGATTAGACAATGCTGTAAAAATTTGTGAAACCAGGATATCATCCTGTTATTTAGTGAAGTTGTCATAAACATTTTCTGTTCTGTGTTAAGAGAAAAGAATTTCAGCTCAATTACTTATCTTAGAGAAGAGTGACTTATGGTTTATCTTATGTTGCCTCAAAGAGACATTCAATTTTACTTGGATTTATTATTTAAATTAACACATATATAAAGCATGCTCTGAAATGCAAGCAAATTATAAGAGGGGAGAGGATTTGAGAGCTTTGATCTATGTGACCATATTATAGATTTCATTTGAACATGACATTTTATCATCTTTTAAGCAAATTAATTTGTGTGGCCATTAAATTTAGGCAAAGAAATTACTTGCAAAGGGTGCTGTTACCTATGTGCTCATGTATAGGATTAGATCTTTAAGAGAAATTTATCCTCCTAAGGGGGGGGGAATGAGCAGCTTAAAAGTGAAAACTAGAGTACATAAATGTTTCTAATGGGAAACAAATGCACTGAGCATGTTCTAATAACAAGTTTTTTATATAAAATGAGTTAGAATTTTCTGATTTCTCAGTTGTTTCCTGAATATATCAATATGACAATTTGCTAATTTACATCACAAGGCAACTATAGGCAATAAACTGAAATTCTTTCCCTTTCTGGGACTTAAATCTGAGATGAAGAATGAAATAGATGAACATCAGAAGTTAAATGATAGTAAAGTTAAAGCCAATTTTTAAAGTACTCTTAAACCTTAAATACCTACACTGGCAAATATCAAATCCACAACCAGTACGGTTCATTCTACAAGTCAGATTTTCATAGATTCTTTTAGATTCTCCCTTCAGCCTGTTGCTGGCAGTGTCTAAATCAAGTATCCGGTGTAGATAAAGATAGGATCATCAAGGAGTATGGACAAATGAAAATTCTCTGGTCGAGAAGTACCTAATTTGATGTTCTCACTAGAGCTACAAGGTTTAAGCTAGTTCTTAACCAAATGACCTAGTTATTTGCAAAGCAAACTTAAAATGACTAATTGTATTGAGATCCAGTTTGCTAGAAATTTTAACAGGTAGCTTTACAAGCGACCTTAAAAACAAGCAGATCTGCTAGAATAAGTTGCTCTGAGAACCCACCTATTTCAGAATGCTTAGGAGGAGCAATTTCCTGGAGATCAGATGATTGCAATAGTAGATGTTCTCAGAAACCAGACAGCTGCATGAGATGTCTGAGTCCTAAGATAAAATGGACTGATGAAATGAACCGCGGGAATGGGTTCCTCTTCCTCTTCACTTCTTCCCCATGTACCATTGTTCTTTGTAAGGTCCGCTTCCTGAAAGGGATTACCTCTAATAGCTTCTGTCAATTTCTTTTCCTTTTCCTTTCACACTATTCCTATCATGGTAAGCCGTATGTTTAAAAACCCTTGATGAAGTGTTTAATGTCTTCTGGTCTTGTCATACCCTAGTGAGTCTGATCCTCCCCTGCACCTTTCTGGACCTCTTTTAGTTGGCTCCCTTTAGCCTTGGGGATGTTGTCTGGCCTCTTTTTCAGGGACTAGTCTCCTTGTTCCTTTGGGGGGAAGGATTAAGTGTTGCCTACATATCCCTTCTCATATTGGGGTGCGTGTTACTGATACTGTCATGGTCCAATAGCTCACTGAACTCAATGTCTCCAGTGGCCAAGGGCAGCAATGGAACTTGCCGTGACCAAGAAAGGGGAATATTGAATGCAGCTGACCTTGTATGATGTATGAAAAATTTAAGACATAGTTGCTGGGTAATCAATTTTATTAATTATGGCTAGCAGATAATTAATAAAATGGTCATTTGGCTTTCTCTCATAAACTAAAGATGAATATGGAGGCTGCTCATGTATATGTATACACACACAAACACACACACACACACACACACACACACATACACACATACACAAACACTCTTAGAAAAGTGAATGTTCCCAGGTGGAAATCAACTCTAACAATTAATGAAAAACTTAGTATTATAAGGACAGGTGGACCTATTCTAATGAGGGGCTGGCAGACCTGGTTTGGATTATATTATGTCGCTCTTACTCCTCTCTACCCAGACCACCCCCAGCCTCAGGCAATCTAGACAAAGAGATTTACCCCAAATCCAAGCCAAGAACACAATGGGCTGGAATTCACTTAGATTAGATACTCTTTTAAGGTTTTCTAGTTGGGCAGGGTTAGAATTCCACCTAGATAAAATGGTCTAGGTGGGGCAAATTTTTGGGCTAGATCAGAAATCTCCTTGAGAGACTGGACTTTGAATGAGGAAATAGAAAAGAAAAAAGCTCAGATTGACCCTCCCCCCACACACACATAAACACATACACATTAATTGGTCATTAATATGAGAGAGAAAGAATCATTTGTCTCACTTGCCTGATCCCAGAGCTATGAATTGCTTGAGGGCAATTAAAATCATTTAAGAGGACTATCAAACCAGTTAAAAAAGAATGTTGAATGCAGACATCTGAAGGGGCTACCTGACTTTTAGCCCAACTGACCCCATGATTGGAGCAGATCCAAACTGGTTTCCCCACTGCTGCACCTGCGGCCTGAGCCTGCTGTTCTGACCAGATGTCACTCCACTCTTCCAGTCTCCCTGGCCTTCTCTATGGACTCTTGATTGTTAGGAAAAATCACTTATGTAACAGCTTCTTAAGGCTATGCCTCCCATGAGACTCCCTCCCTACTGAAATGTATCTAACCCTGCCCTCCTCTAACTCTCTTGTGTACTCTAGTACCTTGGTGCTGTATGGTGAGCCTGAATTGCCATTCCCTTGCCTTCATTAAAGATTCTAGTTTTTGCTACTTTGGTAGTGTTCTTTATCTCAGGCTGACACCATCCTATAATGATAGGTTTTTTAGCTCCTTCATGATCACCTAGATTAGATGCTCTTTAAAAAAAATTATAATAATCCTTTGATATAATTTCTTTTTTATCACTATAATTTCCCCTAGTATTCTTCTTTCTCTCTTTCCTGGAGAACCATGCCATTTACAAATAAAATATTTTTAAAGATTAAAAAAAAAAGAAAGAAAAAATCAGTATGAACAAAATATCCTAAAAATATGTGCAATGTACCACACTTCTGAACCTCCCCCTCCTCAAAGGGGTGTAGTAGGACAGCTGTTTTCCTTTTAATGCCCTCTAGCTTGTGAAGGTTCTTCCTAAAATGTGCTGCCAAGAACTGAATACAATACTTCAGATACAGTCTGATTAGGACAAAATACAGCAGTGTTACCTCTCATATTTTGGATACGATGGTTATTTTAATATAGTCTCTGATTATATTGGCTTTTTTGCTGCCATCTTATTCTCTAGACACATTTTGAATCTGCAGGGCCCTAAAGCACACAGAACTTTTTCCACATATGTACTCAAGCTTCCCTCATCTGATGCTTATATAGCTGATTTTTTGTAGACCATGTAGTATCATCTTATCAAGCCTGTCTAGATCCTGACTCTAATGTGGACATTCTTTGTGTCCTCTAAGTCTGATGGGTATGTCATCTATGGCCACATCTAAATCATTGATAAAAATGGTTAAACACCTACGGTATGAACAAAAATCTTCCCAAAACAATTTTTACATAGGGAGACCCTGGGCGGACCCCCAGTCAGCCCACCCTGGCAGTGGGAAAGAAACTTTCATAAGGAGAAATAGGAGTTTGGTAGCAGGTGTCACTGATATCTACAAACCTGAAGTCCATCAATACTCCTTTAATCCTTCATTTAAGCATCAGATATTTCACAGTTAACATGTGCACAGCACAAGAGCAGTTGGATACAAAGAAGCATATCACATAGTCCCTGCCCTCAACAAATTTATAATACAGTTATAGGGAAGTGACATAATAAACGAAAAATTAAATAATGAAGATGCAGTGAAGTAGTGTGTAAGTCACATAAATGGTAGAGATAATGAGTTCAGAGGGAGAACAGTGCATAGTGGACTGGGATAGTCAGGAAAGAGTGGAAGGTTAGAAGGATGAGGAAAGGTCATCTAGACTTCCTTGTATGGCAATCTGTATCAGGGGAGATTGTACCTTCACCAGTTTCAAATGTTATAATTATTATGATCTTTTTGCAAATGCTTGTATGACAAACACTGGAATACTGGATAATCAAGTGTCCTGTGAAATGTTTCATGTTACCTTTGGATGCTCAACAAAAGCAGCTGAACCAATTTTTCTGCTTCTCCAGGAAAAACCTGTGAACCATCCTTTCATAAGCTGCTACTTTTTTCTGTCTTCTGGTTTTGTTTATTGAAGGGGTGTGTGTGTGTGTGTGTGTGTGTGTGTGTGTGTGTGTGTGTGAAGGGCAATACAGTTAAGTTCCTCCAATAACATATGTTGGTCTTTAAAGAGCATTTCCCATTTAGAGTACCAACAGCTAAGCTAAAGTTTATAAAAAGTGTAAAAACTAGGTGACTTTTAGCATACTCTGCCCCCTTTGCACCACTTTATCACCATTGCTGCTAAAGTGGGAGGGCTTAGGGGACAACCTGCATTTTTCTGTTTCTTGGGTTGCCATAACCATCACCAAGTGGTCGGTTAATCAGTACCTCAATAAAAGTTTATGATGAACTTACTATGTGCCAATCACCATGCCAACTGCTAAGGATACAAACAAAAGCAAAAAGATAGATTCTATGCTTAAGAAACCTATGTTTCAATAGAGACCAGCCTTCTGATAATGAAAGTCTTGCTTAGTTAAACTGGCCCTGGAAAGCTGACTCAATCTGTTACTGGTGCTGTACTAGAACTCTTTTCAGAATGGTGGAACCTGACATAGGTTTCATTCTGTTTTCGTTGCCATGAGAAATCCAGGGTCACTTTCATGTCACAATGAGCCACCAAAGGAGGAATCTGTGAAGGATAAACACCAATCCAATCTAAAATCCGTGCTCCCAGGAATCTCATCATTGGTAACAACACATCAGTTCTGCTTCTCACACCTCCTCAGTATTCTTTGTCCCTAGGACTCCACTGATTTGAGGCCAGAGGGCAGAGCTACTCCCCAAACCTCTATTTAAGGAGAATGCCTAGGCCAGCCATCTCTTCATTTCCTACTCGGATGCTCTCCTTTGGACTTCTCCATTATTTCCCCTCATCCTTTTCCCTTCCCAGCCTACTTCTGTTTTTCTGTGTTATCTTCCTCCATTGGATTACATACTCCTTCAAGACAGAGATTTTTGTTTTCATATTTGAATCTCCAATGCTTACAGTGCCTGGGACACAGCTGGTGCGTAATAAATGCTTAATGACTGATAGAGAAAACAAGAACTTTTAAGCAAATTTTTTTAAAAAATTGTAATCATAAATGTAATTTTAAATTTTTTTCTGATTCTAAAACAATTTAAAAATTATATTTACAAAATGTGGCATACATATGTGCTAAATAAAATCTTTCAAAGATTACCATTAACCCACATAACATAATATTTGTGTAGGATTAGGTCTCTCCTTAAAGAAAACTCCCAATCAATGTATTGCTTGGATTATGTATCTTAAAGAAAAATATTTCCTTAAGTCTATTAAACATTTTGTTCATAAATCTTTTGGGTCCTCTGTAGGGTGTGAAATACATGACTGCATAAAATAAATTAGATTCCAGGTCGATACATTGCAGCTATGCACCCCTGCAGAGCAAGATAAGAATCTAATTCTCCCTTTTTTTCTATGCATAGAAAATGATCTGAGAGAAACATTAAAAGGGCTAACTTAATATCTGTATAACTGAAATAACCTTACTTACACACTACTGCCTTTTTACTGCAGTCTTCTGATGATTAATTAGCTAATATTTATGAAGTTTACTTAAGGAGAGGCACCATGACTTCTAAGTATTGTTATTGTTATTTTACATAGACAAAAAGGAATTTCCTAATTCTTAATGAAATTTTAATCTCCTGTGATATTCTGGAAACTTAATCACCTCTGCCCAGAGTGCTCCAAACATTACTAAATATTATTCCAGCTTTCACAGCTGGGGCTCAGTACTAGAAGTACTTATTTATTCTTTTAATATCTCCACTACTAATTCATGCTGTTGGGAGCCAATCTCAGACACTTTCAGGAAAGGGGTGGCACACATATATGATAGATGTCACTATGCTTTTGTCTCCTTGTCAGGGCAGTGAGTCAAACTGTGATTATGGTAAGAGATGAAAAAGAAAAAGACATTTTACATGCCATTAGGATGCAGGCAGGGAAATGAGAGTTGGGGACCTAGGAAAGAAGAGACAAGGGCAGTGGAGATAGTGTGGGGACAAAGATGACCGAGGCGGCAGACAGAGCTAAAGATCTTTGACATTCCTGCTTCTTTCTCAATAACACTTGGACAAGTCTGAGAGTGTAATAATCTCCCTTCTTCCACCCCTACCCCCATTTCATCCCCAGGAGAAAGCTGGCATGGTCCCGGCTAACAAACATTAAAGAGCTCACTATTTAGTGCTAGGCATTGTTAAGTGCTGGGGATACAGAGGAAGGCAAAAACAAAGTCTCCACCTCCGAGTAGCTCAGGATGCAAAAAGCCGCACATACAAGATACAATGTCAAATGTGAGATCATCTCAGAGTAGGGGCACTGGGAGGGGGCGGCGGTAGAAAGTGGGATTTAAGCGAGTCAGGAGGGAAGCCAGAAGGTGGACTTAGGTGGGAGAAAAGCATTTTGGGGGGTGGGGGCAGAGTAGCATTTGCAATTAGAGAGCTCGCTATCAGCATAATAGAAATAACCTTCCTTCACATTACTGCCATTTTACTGGAGTCTTTGATGATTAATTAGCTAATATTTAGGAACTTTATTTAAGATAAGGCATCCAGAGCAGAGATGGCGTGTCCAGTTCGAGGGACTGCAAGTCCAGTGTTGCTGGATTATACAGTGCAGTACTTGGAAAGGACTAAAGTGTAGTAATACTGGAAAGGGGCCAGCCTCTGAAGGGCTTTAAAAACCAGAATTTATATCCGAAACTGAGGGTAATAGGCAGTCACTCTAATTAGAGGCAGTTAAAGGTGCCAGTGGATGAACCTGCAGACTGTCATTTCAAATCCTGCGGCAGATCCTACAACCCTGATCTAGTCACTTAACCTGTCTGCCTCAGTTTCCTCAAGTGTAAAATGGGGGCAATAGCACGTTTTCCAGGGTTTTAATGAAGACCAAATGAGATACTCTTTGTAAGGCGCTCAGCAGAGTGCTGGCACATAGTAGGTGCTTAACTCCTCCAGAGGAGTGGGGGTGGGGGGGAAGTGTGACTTAAGATGGATTGCTATTGCAATAGTCCAGGCCAAGGGTGACAACCGGCCCCTGCCGTGTGAGCGGAGACACACAGTATGTCAATCATCTCAAAAATTACTGCACACGACGTGAGATGGAAGCGCCCAGGCCTCGGAGTCAACGGCTAATTAACGCCTGCTGGGGGCAGGCCACCTCCCCCTCGGGTCCTCTCGGGAAGACACCGGGATAACCCCTCGCCCAGCCCGGCAGGAGGTTCGGGCCTGCGGAGATGCGCGGGGGCGGGGCTGGGAAAGCGGACGTCGTCGGCCGGAACCCCCGCCTCAGGAGAACGCGGCATCGCCGGAGCGGTCGGCGACGGACCCGGCCCACGGAAGCGTTCTCTAGAGAAGGCAGGCCTGCATCCCCCGGCTTCCGCCACTGCCGCTGCCGGGGTTCGGCCCGTGGAAAGCGGGGCTGGAAAGATGCTTCTGGAGCTGTCCGAGGAGCACCGCGAGCACCTGAGCTTCCTGCCCAAGGTGGACTACGCCGGTGAGTGCGCGCGCCCGCGTGCGTGCGTGGGCAGGGGGGCGCCCCCTCCTACCAGCTCACGCGCCCTGCCGCGCCCCCTACCGACCCTAACTGAGCCAGCTCCTTCCCAGCTTGGCGCGCTCCCTACTGATGCCCCACCTTCCTCCGCCCAGTGCGCCTGCTCCTTCTCAAGCTTTGTGCGCGCCCCGCAGTGCTCATTCAAGCCCCCTCACCCTTCGCCCAGCTCGCCCCGCTCACGCGCCCACTTCCCTCCAATTCTCGCGACCGCACCTAACCTCTCGCGCCCCTCCCCCTTCGTTTCTTTTCCTCTGCCCCCGCCCTCCCTCCACTATCCAGTGATCTTTCGCTCTCGCTCTCCCTGCGCTTGCGTGCTTCACACCTCAGGCGCCCCCTATTGTCGGCTCCCCCTCCCAACCTCCCCCATCCCGTGCTCTCGATGCGCCACGTCCTCTCCGCTCCCCTCCCCCCTTGTTTGCACGCCACGCCCTCTCCGCGCCCCCTTCCTCGGGCTTGCGCACTCCCAGCCTCGCGCTCCAGGCATGCTCCTCGCCCCCTTCCTCGCGCTTACGCATTCCCTCCCAGCGTCGCCGCGGCACGCCCCTTCCCCCCTTTCCCCCACCCTCATCCTCGTTCTCACGCCGACCCCCCCACTTCTCTGGTCTCTCGCAGTGGTCGCCGAATTCGGCCGGATCTCCCTGGAGTTTCTGAGGAAAGGGTCCAACCCGAAAGTCTACGAAGGAGCCGCCAGTAAGGAGCGCGCAGCGCCCGGGGCCCTCCCGAAGG
>NW_020954588.1:14913506-14937305 GCF_900497805.2 Vombatus ursinus | reverse complement strand
TGCCTGGCAGCAGAGAGGAGGGTGCAGCTGCCCACCCCCACTACTCTCTCTAACTGTGGTGGATACTTATAACCCAACCTTTCCCTCCGTGTTACCTTCATGCTGGGGGGAGAGTCCTTGGTGTTTTCTGGCCTTTTGGGCCCATTGTTCTCAGCCTGTGATTAGTTTGGTTTCCCAGAATGCCAGCGTCTGACAAGAAAGATTGACCGTATTAGCATCACGATTTAGAGCTGGAAGGGCCCTCGGATGGGGTTTGGTTTAAAGCAGGAAGAAACGGCCGAAATGTGACCCAGAGTGTCCAGTGCCCTACACCTAGGAAGTGCCAAAGCTGAGATTGGAGCCATCTCCTCTGCTGACCAAGCTAGTGTTCCTTCCACAGCTTGTGTGACTTTAGGCGAATTTCCTCACCTCTCTGGTCCAGAGAACGTCCGGGAAGAAATTGTACTAGACCATTTACGAGATCCTTTTAAAACCCCATAAGCCGTCTTGGATCCTGTGTCTCAGATGTCAGGTGCCCTTAAACTTATCTGAAGAAAACAGGAACAATCAGAAAGGGAAGAGCAGATATTTGTTACTTTTAACCTGCCATACGTTAGAATACGAGACAGCAGCGGGTGGTGTTGTGGTCTTAGGGCAGTTGACTCTCATCTTAAGACATTGATTAAGCACCTGCTGTATGTAAAGCACTGTTGCATGTGAGGATACAACAGTAAAAAATAATCTCTCTCTCCCTGTTACCCAGAAGCTTGTCAAATGCTTTTGGACTCCAGATTTGTGTCCCTTCAGCCACACCTTTATTAGATTCAGAACAACCTCAGGATGAGGACTGGAGTGGGGGGAGGAGTTTATTTCATTTACAGTTGGAAATAGGGCCTTTTCATGGAATTTTAATTTGGTATAAGTTGTATTGGGGCAGCTAGGTGACACAGAGTGCTGGGCCTGGAGTCAGGAAGACTCATCATCATTCAAATCCAGCCTCAAACACTTACTAGCAGTGTTACCCTGGGCAAGTTATTAACCCCTGTTTGCCTCAGTTTCCTCATCTGTAAAATGAACTGGAGAAGGAAATGGCCAACTACTCCAGTAGCTTTGCCATGAAAACCACAAATGGGGTCACAGAGTCGAACATGACTGAAAAACAACTGAAAGTTGTGTTGAATCAGGAAATAATGATGTGTGGTTGGTAGGGGAACATTTTGAGAAGAAAGACTTAGTGGGATTTGGGACTAGAAGAGACCTTAGTGGGACCTCCTAGTTTTGATGGATAAGGACACTAACTTTTTGACTAATTTATTAGTTTTAACTTGCCATATTCCCAGTTTCTGACAAAGGTGGCCCTTCTCCTGGCAGAGGCAAAACTGTTTAAATATGTACCTGGAGTCAGGAAGACCTGAGTTCTAACCCTGCTCCAGCTGTGCAGCTCTGGGCAAATCACTTAACCTCTCTCAGCCTTCGTTTCCTCATCTATAAAATGGGAATGATAATATCCGCTACCATATCCTAGTCTTTGAGACACCAGTTGTGTGACCATGAGCTTTACCCCTCTGAGACTAGTTTTGCCTCATTTGTCAAATGTGTCTAACTCGTAGTTCTTGTGAAACCCGAATGTGATATAGTTATTCCTTTTTCAATAAGAATTTACCAAATACTGATTGTGCCAGGCACTCTGCTAAATGAGGGGGATACAAAGAGGAAAACCTCACATGATTTATGGACCTGGAGAGGCCTTGTGTTGGAGGTGTCACTTGAGCTAAATCTTGAGTTCTCTCCAGACTAGGGGTTCTGAGAACCAGAGGTGAGGAGGGAATGCATCTCAGGCATGGAAGCAAGACGTGGTATGCCGTGAAGGAGGAGGAGGAGAGGACTGAGTCATGGTGAATAGGAGGTAGGATAATGTTCAGTGAGGTTGGCTAGGATTTTCAAGAGCTAGACAGAAGAGTTTATATTTTATCCTGGAGGCAGTAGAAAGTCACTAGAGTTCATTAAGTAGGAGAATGACCTGATCAGATAGTAACTTTAAAGAAAGTCACTTTGGTAACTGTATAGGAAATGGGACTGGAGTAGGGAGAGACTTGAGTCAGGGACACTAATTAAGAGACTGTTGTAATAATTTAGGCAAGAGGTAATGATGGCCTAAACTAAAGCGGCAGCTATGAGTAGAGAGAACGGGTTGGATTTGAGAGATAAGAAGGTAGAAACAACAAGGTTTGGCACCTGATTGGTTTTGGGGGGTAAAGGAAAATGAGGAGTTGATAATGCTGAGGCTATGAACCTACAAGACTGAAATCATAACGGTACTTTTGACAGAAATAGGGTCTTCAGGGGAGGGAAAAGTTTAAGGGGAAAGATAAAGAATTCAGTTTTGGACTTAAGTTTAAAATGTGTCTGGGACATTCAGTGTGAAATGTCCAATAGGCAATTGGTGATTCAGGACTGAATTTCAGGGCAAAGATTGGGGCTGAATAGATAGATCCATAAGGCATCTGCAAAGAAATAATAGTTAAAACCCATGGAAGCTGATGATATTATTGAGAGAGAGGATAGTGGGGGAAGGATAGAGGGTCTAGGTCAGAACTGTAGGAAACACCACATTCAGAGGATGTGATATGCATGATAATAAACCAACAAAGACTGAGAATGAACAGTCATGGAGGTAAGAGGCAAACCAGGCGAGAGTAGCGTCACAAAGCCCAGAGAGGGGAGAGTAGCCATTAAAAGAGTGGTCAACAGTGCGAAGTGCAGCAGACAGGCTGAGAAGGATGACCACTAAAAAAAAGGTCATCAGATTTGACAATTTAAGATCATTGGTAACTTTTCAGAGAGCCGTTTTAGTTGAATGATGATGTTGAAAGGCAGATTACAAAGGGTTTAGGAGTGAGAGAAGAGAGTGTGTGTGTTGATAGCTTTTTCAGGAAATTTGGCTGTTCAAAAAGGAGGAGAGATATGATGTTAGTTTGAGGGGATGGTCAGGTTTAGTGACAGTATTTTAAGCATTGGGAAGACAGGTAGCTTGAAGGCAGGGAGAATAGGGAAAGGTTGAAAATTCATGAAAGAGGGATGATTGAGATTGAAATCTGGAGAAGATGGGATAAAATAATGAAATTTATGCTATTTATCTTTTTAAGGTTCTTTACAAGTATTTTATTTATTGGGAGGTAGGGGATATTGTCATTCCCATTTTATAGATGAGGAAACGAAGGCTGAGAGAGGTTAAGTGATTTGCCCAGAGCTGCACAGCTGGAGCAGGGTTAGAACTCAGGTCTTCCTGGCTCCGGGTACATATTTAAACAGTTTTGCCTCTGCCAGGAGAAGGGCCACCTTTGTCAGAAACTGGGAGGAAGAAGGAGAGTGGAGGATGGCACTTAAGTTGTTTTGAGATGAAGAGAAGTGGGAATTCACATTAAATGGTCTCAGTTTTCTGGTCCTAATTGAGAGGAAGGAAGAGATGTGGGAAGCTTGAGGGTGATGAAGAAAAAGTTTGGAATAGCTTCTTTGGAGTGTGAGATAAGGAGCCAATTTGGAAGGAATAAAAGGACTGCCTTGCTGCAGTGAGGGCCCAGTTGAGTTCGGATAATGTGCATTTAGAATGTGCCCACTCAGCATGGCAGTGAGACTTTCTAGCATGGTCCAGCAGCTTGTGAGCAGGAGCTGATGGTGGGTAGTAATTCAGAGCTGAGGTTTTGTCAAGAGAAGGATGTCAGTAAGTCAGAGTGGTAAGAGATTCAGGAGCAGGGGACAGTGTAATAGCTAACTGTTGGGTTGTTGGTGGAGGAGGAAAGTGAAGTCAGTACTCAGGGGTGAGAGGTCTTGAGGACAAGGAACTAGTTTAAGAGGGTGAAGCTTAGGGAGGGGGAGAGAGCATTACAGTTTACAGTTAGATAAGGGAATGTGAATATTCCTAATTAGAGAAGTGGAACATTTGTAATGTTGAAATCCAGTGTGTGACCTCCCTATGTGTGGCTGACTTAGGGTGAAAGGAATAGTTTGTGGGATTTAAGGAGTCTGAGGAATTAGGAAGTTAGGGAGTTTGAGACGATACAAGCCCTTTAAGTCCTCTGGAATAAGGGCAACATATGGGCAGGAGGAGAAGATGGAGAGCCGGGTACTGAACTTCTTGAGAAGGGAAGGAGAATAAGGAGGGAGGGGTTACAGTAAGCTGCCATAATGTGGGTTGGATGGAAAACTTTGGTGTGAGTGACTGGTTGGTGAGTAAAGGAGTTAGAGAAGAGAATCTGGAAGTGACTGTGGAGCTCAAAGGATGCTCTTCCTCCTCCTCCAGGACCAGTGCTTGAGAAGGTCTAAGAGAGGGTACAGCTGGTATGGATTTAGAAGCTGTGTTGGAGGAAAGATTGGAACAGGGGCCAATAAGGAGGCCACTCCAGCAGATCTGACAAGAGGCGATGAGGACCAGAACTGGACAGGATGGGATGCATGTGGGAGATGGCTTGGGGGTACATTCTACAAGAAGACTTGAAGGGGAAGGGCAGAGGAGAGGACCTGAGAACCACTCTAAGGCTGCAAACCTAAGTGACTAGAAGGATGGTGTTGCCCTACAGCGTGGTAATAGGAGGAAAGGGTGGGACAGATGATGTGAAGAGTTGTTTGGACACGTTGAGTTTGAGAGAGGATCATGTAGTTGGAAATATACAGTTAGTGATGAAGGGCTGGAGCTGTGGGGAGAGGTGAGGCCTGCGTACATAGAGATGGGAGCATGTGGTAACTGATGAGGTCACCAAGGGAGGGGGTTGAGAGACAGAGGAGAGGGCCTAGGATGAGGCCTTGGCAGTGCACTCATAGTTAAGAGGGCGTGATATGGGCAGTGATCCAGGAAAGGGCACTGAGAAGTAGCAGTTGGGTAGGTAAGATGAGAACCAAGAGAGAACACTCAAAAAAAATAAAAACCATGCATGTGGTGGAGCAGCAGTATCAAATATTGCCAAAAGTTCAAGAAGCATAAAGACTTAGTTGCTGAAAGATCATTGGCAACTTTGAGGGAGTAGTTTTATTTGAGTGATGATGTAGGAACCCAGATTGCAGCGGTTTGAAGAGTGAGAGAAGAGAAGATGGAGGCACCTAGGCTTAGTTGTGTAAAAGCCTATATAATTTACAGTTTTCATCATAATTGAAGTGGGTGTAAAATTCAGGGCCTTAGATAATAGATATATGACTTAAAATTAGAAGGTAGAATGAAATTGTAAAAGGAAATAATTTACAGAAAAGTAACTTACTGTATTGTGGTTGCCTTTTCTTCTGCCCACAGGAAAACTCAGTGTTAGTAGTAACACAGTCCAGCATGGAGTTGAGGGATTAACATACCTACTCACTGAAAGCTCAAAACTCATGGTAAGGCTGAGTTGGTAAGGTTGAGAACCATTCGTGTTTTGTATTGTGGAAAGTTGAAAACCATTCGTGTTTCGCATTGCGGAAGTGGCAAGAAGCATCCTGTCTTGTGTATAATATTCCCTTCAAGTATCTGCAGAAGTTGGAGAGGTATATTTATGGTTGGTAAGTAGTGGTGCTATGCAAAGAAATGTCTGAATCCTAATGGAGTAGGTTGTCACCCTGAAACACCTTCTCAATCCTGTTATGGAATGGTGTGGTTCTGACATGTTCTCCAAGTACTTTGGGAGAAGGTGTTGGATTTGGATCTCTCTCTGAGCCCAAATGTGATAACAGAGCAGTAAGAATGATATATTCTGGAAAAAAGGCTGACCTGTTTTTGTTGATTTAAAATTATCCTAATTGTGAATTTTGCTGAAACAGTATCACAATAATATGTTCAAGAAGAGGCAGCTAATGAATTGATTTAGTTTTCTTTCTAAGTTAATAATATATAAAACAGTAGAGAGAACTTTTCATTATGGGACATGTCATGGGTATCAGTAGAATTCTTTCCTCTTCATTCCAAAAATTCAAGAAGCACTTGTGTTACTCAAGCTTTGTAGGGATGGTCAGGAATTGTGATTATTATTAGTTGGGTTTTTGATTGAACACAGAATACTTTCTTAAACAAAAAGAAACTGAAGAGGTTGAATCTACTATATTTTCATATTTAATGTATGCTAATTGTTTGTTACTACATAATACTTCCCTGTATTCTTCCAGATTTCTGAACTTGATTTCCAAGATTCTGTGCTTGTTTTGGGATTCAGTGAAGACTTGAATAAATTGTTGCTTCAGCTTTATCTTGACAACAGAAAGGAAATCAGAACAATTCTGAGTGAGTTGGCACCAGTGTTTCCCAGTTACCACAATCTTGAGTGGAGATTAGATGTACAGGTAGGATCATTTGTGATGTGTTGGAGAATTAACTGTTATTCTAGGCTTATCTTCCTTTGCTTCATTCTTTAATACCTTTACCATATTTATTTTGAAACAGTAGTGTGTTTTGTCATGTTTATTTTGAGGCTAATTTGTAAATAATTGGTAAATATTGGCTTCAGTTTTAGATAAGCATCTTTGTGTTTTCAAATCAGGAAAATTGATTAATATGAAACAAGGTAATTGCAAAGATTTTTAAGGTGAACTTTAAAAAAAACACAATTTATGGCAGTCTAAAAATTGTTTTGAAGACAATTGGAAATATTTTGTTAGAAGGTAAAACTTTAATCAATAGAGTACTTATTTTATAGTACCAGTCCAAAAAAGACTGAATAATTAAGTGTTAATTGTTTGGTTCATAGAAGTAGACATGAAATTAAAAGGAGTACTCCTTTGGAATGCTATATATCTTACGCATTTAAAAACTTTATTCTGATTTGGGTATGGTGGCTTGTGCCTGTAATCCTAGCTACTGGAGAAGTTGAGGCTGGCAGATCTCTTGAGCTCAGAAGTTCTGAGTTATAGTGGGCTGTGCAGATTGGGGAGGCAGCTAGGTGGCTCAGTGGATAAAACACTGGGCTTGGAGTCAGGAAGACCTGAGTTTAAATCAAGCCTCAGACACTTACTTGCTGTGTGACCCTGGGCAAATCACTTAACCTTTTTTTGCCTTAATCTGACTAGAAAAGGAAATGGTAAATCACTCCAGTATCTTTGTCAAGAAAACCCTATAGACAAGTATTGGAGTACTCTGGTCCACAGGGTCAAAGAATTGGACTGAGAATGACTGAGTGACTGAATGAATAAAAGAGTGCAGATTGGAAGCCCCTGGGAGCAGGAGGATCACTCAGTTGCTGTAGGAGGGGCAAACCAGTCTTGGTTGAAAACCAAGAGCAGGTCAAAGCATCTTTGTCTGTTAGTAGTGGGATCATACCTATGACTAGCCTCTGCGTTTCCAATCTGGACCAGATGGAGAAACCCAGTCTTAAAACAAAAAGAAAACCATCATTCTGAGAAGGGGGTGCCTAAGTTTCACCAGATTGCGAAAGAGACACATACCAGAGCCACAAAACAGGTTAAGAATCACTGGGTTAGATGCTAGAAAGTCCAGCCAGAAGAGTTGTTGTGCTTGATATAGATGATAGGCGGCCCCCTAGTATGAGAATGATGTGAAGAAGGCCGTGGTTGGGGATGTCTCATTTGACAGGAGGGAACAGAAGGGAGCCAAGTGAAGGGAGACTTCACTGGCACTTGCCCAGGAAAGTATCCAGAGGCAGTGCAGGAACGTAAATGAGGCCTGCATCAGTCCCTTCCACCTCTCAGTCTGCTTTTGGGTTAGAGGCAGTGGGCATTGGGAAGAAATAATGACAGAACCTTATTGATGCCAGGACCCCAGAGGTGGAGGAGAGGGAACACAGTCTGGTTTTCCTAGAGTAGTGGGGAGGGAAGTGCCTTCAAATGCATTCATTCAAGGAAAAGGAAAAGTCGTCCTGGCCGAGGGCAGCAGGCAGTCGGTGTCCTGGAATGAGTCCAGCTTTAGCTCATGTGGTAGAGAGAAGGCAGCATTAAGTAGAGGATTCAGGGTTCAGCTGAAAGGTCTGGGGGGAAAAGCTTTCCTCTGTTTGTCCTGATAATGCCATTTTTTTGTAGCTTTGACTCCTTAAGTCATCTCATTCTTTAGATAAATGTCAAGATGAGGTGGAAAGAGCATAATTTGGGGAGTCAGAGGACCTGGGTTTCAATTTTTGCTCTGCTCTTTCACAGTCTGACCCTGGATATGTCCACTGACTTATTGGAGCCCCTCTTCAAATGTCAAGTGGGAGAGTTGGACCAGATCTTTCCTAAAGGTTCATTTCAGCTCAAATCATATAAGTCTGAATTTCAGCTTTTATTTTAAACCTTGATTTTTCATTTAATGGGATTGTGGAAACATGCACCATTAAGCAAGTTTGTCACTTAATAACGGAGTCATATCTCTCTTCGCCAAAAGGATCTTTCTTTTCTGTATTTCTCTCCTTTGCACAGAATAAAAGTAGCTTTTTTTGAGTATTTAAAAAAAAGTGATTACTAAATGAATATGTCGTTATTAGCAGCCAGCATGATAACAATTCCAATCAGTCAGCAAGTATTTAGGGAGCACTTGCTATATGTCACCCTTGTAGGCCACATGTTGACTTAGAAAACCTCAAATTAACATTATTTTTGTTGTATTGTATTTTTATTTATTTTGCTAAAACATTTCCCAGTTAAATTTTATTCTTGTCCAAGCAGTACTGGGGACTTCTGTGGGCAGTGAATGTGGCACCTTTGGTGTAATGGACAGAGAACTAGCCTCAGCTGGGACAACCTTGTTTCAAGCTTTGCCCCTGACGTATATTGCCTGTCTGACCCCGAACAAATCACTGAGTGTTCTAGGGAGCTCTCTAAGACAAAGAGAAAATGCTGATCTGCATTGGGAGAGGGTGTCTCCTCACTGGATAGTTCCCTACTTCAGTGAAATCATAAGGTCTGTCTCTATCCCTGTCCTATGGGCCAGGCGCTGTTTGAGGTGCCAGGTTTATAAAGAGAAAAAGTAAAAAGTTTCTGAAATGAAGACAGATACATAGCTGATTAAAATAAGACCCAAGTCTAAATTGTGTAAGACGAGGATTATTGCAGCTCAAAATTGAAAATCTGCTATAGTGATTTTTATTTTTTAATGTTAAAATGCTTCAAAAAGATAACTGAGTTTTTCTTAAATTTACTTAGTTAAAACCCTTACTGAGAGATTTGAGCTGAAATGGATTCTCCCACTGAAGTAGAGGGAAATATGTCCAATGAAGAGACCAAATGGGTCAGAAGAGTAGTAGCAAGATATAGAGCCTTTCATTTCTAAGTAACTGGCTTGGCTCCGCTGAAGTTGGTAATGGGTAAACTTTTACTGTTTAATTAATGTGCAGTAGCTTATGTGGAACAAGGTAATGGTCAGCCTAGTTTCTAGTGGAAAGATGCCTGGAATAAATCAAGAGTACAATTTACGCCCTTGTTAGTAACAGTAAATTGAATGTTTCAGACTGAGCTTCCCTGTTACTTCAGGGGTGGTCAGCATTAGATAGCCTAAGAACATATTACTCTTGTTGAAATTAACTCTGTCCTGTGTCTTCTGTGGTTAAATAGAGAGCTTAGTACTCCAGAGCTTTTAGTGTGTGCTATCTTTCATAAACTCAACCTAAAAAGAGTTAGTATCAAATAAGATCATCTTCTATTTTGTATCCCTTATCAGGTTACCCTACTCCTTCTACCTTGATGTGTAGCCCCCCAAATGTAAATATGTTTCTGAAGTTGGCCCTGATGCATTTAATTTTATTTAAGAATTTTTAAAATTATGAAAAAGTATTGTAGGGAGGAGCAAAGTAATTTTTCCTCTTAGAAGAACAAGGTCAAATATAGTGCTTTGTGCTTTTAACAATCATCTTTGCTATTTTCCTGCATCCTGCAACTGTGGGTATGACTGAGCTTTTGTCTCAGAATAAATTAATAAATTAAAAGTACAATAGTATGTTTTATTTGACTCTGAAATTTACCGAAGGAAGTAATGACATAGTATGATATAGAAGGGGTATTGGTACTGGGGTTCAAATCTTGGATCTGTTGTATACTATCTGTGTGACCTTTGAAAGTCACCTTGTCTCCTGGGCCTTATTTTTTGCTTAGGAGGTTTACTCAAATGATCTTTGAGTTCTTTATTAGCCTTAAATCTTATGGTCATTAAGAACAGGTAGGTCCATATCCACTCAGTCAAAATTTTCCAACCAATTCAAATCATGGTGGCTGTTGTATACTAGCCCCTAGGTCATTCTCTCTCTTTTCTCAGAGTTCAGCACCTGGCTCACCATCTTCCTCTCCTCAACTCCTTCACATTGATGATACTCCCTCAAGCCCCCTAAACTCCAAATTCTGTAGGCTTCTTAAATCTCATGATCTGTTTCATTCCATCTCAGCCACACTTAGGAATTGTCACATACTAGATCTCACCATTACCCATAAATGTACCACTTTCTTGGTTAGAAACTGATATTCCTCTATCTGAAAATGACCTTTTAGTCCATCTCTTTTTATGCCTCACCTCTCCTAAACCTGTTCTTTCCCATCATCGAGGCATCTCATTCTCCTACCCCGAAGTACTTTTTCATGACATCACCCCTACTCCAGCTTCACTTTCCTCCCTTTCTAGTCTGAACCTTGTAGTTAGTCATTTCAATTCTGTAGTGAACTCTTCTCAGGAAATCCCTGCCCCTCTGTCCTGCTACTGATCATCTCTTGCCACGCTTCAGCCCTGGATTACTCTCACCACTGTGTGCCTCCTCCGCTCCTACTGACAAGCTACTGAATGGAGCCAGAGGAAGTCTTACAAGCATGCTGACTGGGAATATTCTAAATTATATGATCCAAAATCAATTGGACCCTCCTAACAGCATGGTAGTCCTTTTATTCTTCCCTAATTGGTTCCCTATTTCACGTTCCATGGAAGCTACTTGGAATCTTCTCTTCCTTTCTCAAGTCTCTCGTGCCTCCTCTCCTCTCCTCTCCTCTCCTCTCTTCTCTCTTAAATGAAGACCTTATTTTACAGAGAGTATTGAGACCATTTGTGGGGGCTTCTACTTTTCCTATTCCCTTTATCTTAAAACCCCCTAACATCATCCTCCATTCTTTCCATACACCTGGCTTCTGATAAGAAGTGGCCTTTCCTGCATGGACAGCCCTTCTATGTGTGTGTTTTATCCCATCCCCTTGTGTCTTCTCTATCAGATTGCATCCTCAGTCATCGCTGCTCTCACAGATCTTCATCCTTTTTCCTGGCCACTGTCCTCTCCTAAATCTCTGGATTTTTGTAGTACTGTTGTTCCTCGTTGTCCTCCTTTGCAGTCCCCTTTGCTGGTTTTATCATTCATATCATGTCCCATAACTGTGGTGTTTCCCAAGGTTCTGTTGTAGACTCTCTTTTCTTTCTACATTCTCTCAGTAACCTCAGTTCCATTAGTCTAACTATCACTCTGATGCAAACGTGTCATCGAGCTGTTTATCTAGTCCCAGTATTTTCCCTGAGCTTCAGCCCCCCGTCACCAGTCGCCTCTTGGCTATGCCGTCTAAACTCAGCATGTCCATTTCTGAACTTGTTATCTTCCTTCCCACATCCCAAGCCTGCACCACTTACAGACTTCCCTATTTCTGTCAAAGCTGTCCCTGTTCTTCCTGCCTCCCAGGCTCGTCACCTCAGGATCAGCCTTTATTCTTCATTGTTCCTCACCCCACATATGCAATAATTTGTCAAATCTTCTTGTTTCTATGTCTTCCACATCTCTACTGTTGACTCCTTACCACCCACGTAGCACTCACTTTAATTCAAGGCCTCTGGCCCAGATTATTGACAGAATTTTATTAATTAGCTCCAAGAAAGAAAGAGTTATGTTGGGGGATATGTGTATAATTAGAGACATGACTGAAAGTGAATAGAAATGGAGGAAGTCAAATTACCTGATTCATGGAACTGTATAAAATACGTTGGATCTCTGGCTTTTAAATTATGATAAAAACTCAGGGAAATTATTTTATGAAACATTGTGTGCAGTTAGTAATATTTTAATATAATACCCCTTTAACATATGCCATGGTTAGTCATATAGTTAAGGTGTTACATTTTTGAACATGACCAGTATGGGAATGTAATATTACTTGACTGTGCATATTTGTTATTAGACTTTTGTTTTTCTTGAGGTGGGGGAGGGAAGGAGAGGTTGGAGAGAGAAAAAATAATGCTTGATTGTTGAACAAAATTTAATTAAAAAATTAAGATGTAGTGTGTCTAAGGAATTCAACCCAGTGTTCTCTAGCTAGGTATCCTGGGAATTCCCAAATTATCAGTGTCTCTTCAGTACCTACTGAAGAAAATCCAAACTCTTTACTTATAAACCTACTTTTAACCAACCTAAACTTCTTGCCATCTCTCAAGTACCTAAAATAGTACTCTCAAATCATCTTCACTAAAACCATGTTACATTGTCATTACTATATTCATTGCATATTTGTTATGTGTAGGAACTGTGCTAGGTGCTAGAGATACAAGAAAATGGTGTAGGATATAGTAATTGCCCCCAAGTATTAGCAAACTATTTGAAGAGATGAGAGATAGAAAAATAGGATAATGCTAGCTATGGTGTATTCTGAAAGAATTAGAAACTTTCATTAGCTAAAAGAAGTTTGGATTTGTAAATCTGCTGGCTTAATTCCCATCATTTTATAGTTTAGAGAGCTCTGAGAGCTTATGCCAAGCCCAAGGTTGTAAACTCAGACTGTTTCTGACTATTTTAGCATAAAAATTTTACCAAGTGTATATGTTGTGCTCGGGTAAACTAAAAGAGGATGATGCAAAGGTGGCTTAAGAACTATTCAAGGGAGAGAAAAAGGGGAAAAATGACGGTTGATCATGTGTCTTCTAGGAAAGAGACAGAAAAATGAAAAAGCAGATAGAGTTATAAATAGTTTAATAATTTATAATGATGACCTTAAGTCATCAAGAAAAGTGATATTCTTAAGATTAAAAGCAAATGAATAATACATTTCTTTGGAGGAAAAAAAACGTTAGAATGTAATGCTTTTGAAGAAAGAGACTACAGTTACTTGGAAATTTCCCTTACGTCAAATCAGCTTTGCATGTGCAAAATGAGGGAAGCATTACTGGATAGCAATTCATCTGAAAAAGATCTAGCCAGTCTAACGGCTTTAGACTCCTTACAAGTCAGCAGTGTGGCATGGCAGCCAAGAAAGCAAATGTGATTTTAGCTTGTGCTAGGAGACGCAGAGTGTCTAGGAGTGAGGAGATGATAGAACCATAGCACTCTTCTGTGGCCAGACTGCAATTTAGGAAGGCATTGATAAGTCCTTCGGAGGACAACCAGGATGGGGAAGGGCCTTGCATTCATGCTGTGAGATAATTGAAGAAATTGTGGGAGGTAGAAGGGGGTCTTTATTCTGGATAAGATTCATGAGGGACTTGATAGCTGTTTTCAAGTATCTGAAGAGCTGGGAAGTGAAAGAAAGATTAGTCTTGTCCACCTCAGCCTCAGAAGACTAAACTAGGAGCAGTTGGTTGAAGGTTTAAAAGAGGCAAATTTATGCAGTTAGCACTATCCATTCCTTAATCGAATGGTCCTCAGGTCAGGCATAGTGGAGTCCTCTCCTATAGGTCACGTGGTAGAGCAGAGGCATCAGACACTTGACTGATAACAAGCAGTTGGCCAGGATCTTTATGTATGACATTTCTATATTTCTATATGAGTTTGACGCCACTGGCGTAGAGGAAGTCTTTTTTCAGGTAACATTTGAACTTAGATGACCTCTAATCTAATGTCTCTTCTAACTTTGAAGTAATTTCTGTCTCTGATTGAAGGCTTTAAGAACTAAAGAATCCTCAGGGTCTTTTGTTGTCCCATTCCAACATTTTATCTGTTGGACAGTTGATTTCTTTATCTGTTTTAGTTTAAGCCAATTTTTTCTTGTTCAGTTCTGTACAAAAATGGAATAAAAGAATGGATTGACATATCCCTCATTAAATAGACAATCTTTCATAAATTTGAAGGACACTATTGTTGCCTCTTATTCCTCTTTTCCTAGATTAAACCTCCCAGTTCATTTAATTTTCTCATTAGATTGATTTTTTAAATTTCTTTACTCATATTTGGTGTATATCATTATAGTAGTACTTTCTGGACTTTCTGGAGTTGTTGGTAGTATCAAATAATTTATTTTAAAATGTTGATTTTAAGTACGTGGGAGTTAAAAGATTTCTAAATGTTTTCTTGTGTGTATTTTGCATTCATTTTAATATGTATGAATGTTTAATTCTGCTTCCCTTCCATTTCAACATCTAGCTTGCTAGCAGATGTCTAAGACAACAGATTAAACCTACAATGACTCTAAAGCTGCACCTAAGTCAGGATGGAGAGCAGAGCAGTCAGGTTTTGCAGACTGACCCAGCTACCTTGCTGCACTTGATTCAGCAACTAGAAGAAGCGTTAGGAGAAATGAAAACAAACCACTGCAGGAGGATTGTTCGAAATATCAAATAGTGTCGGATTTGCATTGTAAATCTGTTCAAATGATTTATAAAGCAATGTGAATGAACAAGTATTGGTCGGAGTTCCTTTTTCTTGTAATTAAGAGGGTTAAACATTTGAAATAGATGGACTTTGTTTTCCTCTGCCGTAACACTGATGCATTAATTAGAAGCTAAAGTTCCTTTCATGGGGCTTCTTATGCCCAGCTTTTTAATGGTATGAAGTGAATTTTGTTTTATATAAATAAATGTGTATGTATGATGATAGGTCAACTGGAAATGAATTTATATTCATGGTTTCTGTACATATTAATGCCTTTTAGGATAACTTTTAATTTTTTGAACTTATAATTGTTTTTCATTATTTTCCTTATGCCCTGATATCTAAAAATTATATTTGAATTATATCTAAAATAAAAATACATGATACCTTAATTATTCAAAATTAAAGTTTTCTTTTAAAGAAACTCCTAATGCTAACTTGAGATGTAAAGTTTTCAGAATATTGTAGATTGATGAAAGTTCCTATGTTGTCCCTCTGTTAGGGTGATCCTGCCTTTCCTTGTTTCCAGCACATTTGTAAAATGGAAATAGCATCGCTATAACATCATTTTGACCCTAAGTCATTATGTATCATTTATTATACTTCAGATTCTTCCAAGTACTTGGAATACCTTAAAAAACTTATGAAGCTGCGTTATAATGGAAAGAAGACTTCATTTGAGGCCACAAAAACTTGCCTGGGTTCAAGTCCTAGCTCTGACATTTAGTAGTAATTAGTAAAAGTGACCTTGGGCAAGTCATGTCTCTCTGAACCTCCATTTTTTCTAGTGTAGTTCTAACCATCTCATGGAGTTATTGCTTCTATTGCACTTGATGGTTTACAAATGACTGTCCTCAAAACAATTTTGTGAGTTAGGTGACAGTATAGTAGTATTCCACAGCCTCAAAGAGGTACCCAGGCCAGCACAGGCATCAGAATTGGTCTCCTGACTTTCCTAACCACATCAGAATACTGTCTGTGATGTAATTTACATTTGTGTAGTGCAAAAGCACCTTCCTAATAACAACCCTATGAGGTAAGTACTGCAAGCATTATTACCCCATTTTACAGATGAAAACGTTAAGTAACCACGCTTTTGTGGAGATGGGAGGTCCACGGGTTTTACATATTACACGTGGTCTTTTTTTGATTTTTTCAATGGATAGATTAGTTATGCTGATTTTTTTTTCTCAAAAAAATACCATTTGTTATATGGGTTAGCTCTCTAAGAGGGGCAAGGATACTTGGGATAGCTGTGATGATGTAAGAAACAGAAGATACCAATAAAACCTTTAAAAAAGAAAAAAAATGTTCAGTAACTTGCCTTTGGTCACATAGCTAGTAAGTGTCTGTACTGGGTCTTAAATTCAGATCTTCCAACTTTAAAACCAGTGTGCTCTTCCACTACTAACATATATGTATGTATATATATATACATACATAACTTTGTAAGTTGTAAAGGTGGTCAATACTTGAGGACTTTGAAATATCCATCCTTCCTTTGGTGTTGGTAGACAGTGTCCCCACAAGGAAGGCAAACCCTTTATGCCTCAGCAGACTCTTTGTGAGTTCTGTCAGCCTCTGAACACTGATTCTCTGGTTATTGGATGACATACATGTTGCTTTTTACTAGGCTTCAGTCAACCTCAAAATAAGAGGCAGGAGCAGGACACCTGAGTCTTATTTATCTTCATGCATTGCCAGTGGAAAAAATTTTTTTTCCTTTCACACGCTTACAGAATATGCATATTTCCATTGTCAGTATGTAACCAGAGAATATATGTTTATTTTAATATTATTTTAACAATTGTGATTAGAAATCATTAAAAGCAGGGATTATTTGATAGATACTTTAACAACAAAGTTCCTTGATAACCGTCAACTGTGTTTGAAAAGTAATCTTTGTAGCATGTAGTAATAGTATGTTATAGTAATAGTATATTACATATACATGTAATAATATACATGGCTGAGCCATGTCAAACAAAAATAACTCCGTGCACAACTTGAGTTTGTTTGCCTGTAGTTGAAGTTCAACAGGACCAATCCTATGCAAAATTTCTCCCCAGTGTCTTCTTTTTCATTTGCCTTCCCATTATCTAGCCCCTTCCTGCTGTCCAGATCAGATAGCATCTGTTCAGTGTTTTTCCAGTTGTCTTTTTGCATCATCTACTTCAGTGACAACTCTTTTGAGACCTTCAGGTGCTCTTGCCAGGTGGAGAAATGAATGTGTCCTTTTGCCACTGGCTTGTTTTAGGACTTCAAATATGTCCTGTCCTAGCCTAGGTTAGCCAGCAGGCCCTGTCTTCTTCCTACCAGTGTAGGACCCTGTTTCCATCTCTGTGCCCCAAGATTCTTGAGATTGTTCTGTTAGCAATGGGACATAAAAGTTAACGTTTCACGTTTTTATGTCATACCTCCTCTTTTTTTTTTTTTTTTTTTTAGGCAATTGGGGTTGAGTGACTTGCCCAGGGTCATACAGCTAGTGTCAAGTGTTTGGTCGGAGGCCAGATTTGAACTTAGGTCCTCCTGACTTCAGGGCCGGTGATCTATCCACTGCACCACCTAGCTGCCCCCATACCTCCTCTTTGTCAGTGTCCTGTAATGTCTTGCTGCCTTCTGCCTTTAGTAATGAGGTTTAACAAAGAAGTGTGGTGTTGGAATCCCTCTTCGCTAAGAGAGGTTTTACTGTATTGCAAAGCCATCTTGCTGATGAAAGGCCAACCATAAGAACCTAACACGGTCAGAGGTAGACCAGAAAGGGTAGTTTGGGCTTCATGACTGGGCATTGTTCTCTTAGGCTGCGATCCTCAAACTTACTTAAGGAGTGTTTTTGAAATCAAACACAATCTCAGCTCTTACGTTTGAACTTGGCATTTCTCACCCATCAATACATAAATACATATAATACATATAATAATACACATAATTTTCCTTTTCATGGGAACCCGAAGAGCCCATCTACCATTCCGCTATTTGTAGGTACAATTGCACCAAAACCATTCGTTATCCATCCTGTTTTTAAGTCTCCAAAGGACAGTCTAAAATAACCTTAGAGTATTTCACAGTCTTTCAACCTTTCTATTCAAAAAGTTCTTCCTGCTATCTAAGTGATAGCCATGACATAATAATGTAAGTTCATATTTTCCATCTTTTGTATGGGATATCCCTGTATGTACTAAAATCTCTACCCAGATTACTCTTCTTAAGGCTGAATTATCTCAAGTTTCTCTAATCCTTTTTCCTTTGTATATAATACAGCAACACATTCCTCTCTTAAGCATTTCTTCCTCTAAGAGATCTCATTTGAATTCCTGCCCAGACAGAAACACTGAGTAGGATCAAGTTTTCCCCCCGGCTTGAGCTTGAGAACTTGGGTTAGGCTAGACTGATTCCACCTCTCTTTAAACTATTTAACCTGTTGTAATATTTCAGTCACTTTCTTTCAAAAAGTGAGTGTTTGCTTCAACAGCACATACACTTTAAGAAAAAAAAAATGTCCTCTCGTGGCCAGCTATACTAGCTAAGTCTAGGAGGTCAGTGATGTTTGAGTGTAAAAGTATAGCCTTTAAAAAAGAAAGGTATAGCCTTTTTTCCCCTAGCCTTTATAAGGCTATTATAATATGCTTATGAGCGTAATTCAAAGAAAATGGTGATAAACTTAATAAGAAACAGGAGAACCAGGTTTGTATTGTTTAGTTATTATATTTTTGCACTACCTTCCTCCCAAGGAACTCAAAAGAACTTCAGTATTTTTGATAATTACAGGTCTGGAAGACTCTACATGGCATAAAAGTAAAAATAGAAAAATTAGTTTAGTTTCTATTATGGGCTTAATGCTGGAGAATACAAACATCTGTACAAACAAAAACTTAGGCTTAGCCCTGTCTGGGCTCTGAGTTGTTTGTTTTTAATTTTATGGTTAGACTTTTGACATTTTAAACCAAAGCCATTGTTTCTGACTTGTAGGATAAAAGGTGATGAATTTCCAACAGTTACAGCACAAATGGTGTTGCTATAATTAGGACTGTAACTAGCTGTATACAGTCTTTTACATGGTTATTAGTGATCAAATGCACATTGCTTCAGTCATGCTGGAGCCTTGTATAACATTTTCTTCGTGCAAAGACTAGACCATCATTCATTTCCATCTCTTGCTGTTATGCATAGAGCAGTCCCTACAGCAACCAACCAGAGAGAAAAAATGGAGAAGAGGCATTTTTGCTCTTTCATCAACCATAAAAGGCCTTTCTCTTTGATTCAGTGACAAGGCCATCATCTACCCATCTCTATTTATGTTGACAAGAAAAGCAAATTAGAAAGTACTCTTCCTGATACATAATGAAGATTCATTAAAAAAACAACTATTAAGAGCATTTTTGGGGACTAAATGCCCTGCAAAATAAGGGATGAAGTTCTTACCTTTTGGGGTTTTCCAGACTTAGAGCCAGACCAATAGTCTTAACAGTTTAGTCTAAAGGGAATGAGAGTGCAGAAAGGGCTGTTTGCCCAAGGAGAATTCCTATAGTCTCATATCAGCCAGAGCTGTTTTTCTTCCAAGTCCAACCCAGCAAGGATCCTTTCATATTTCTTCCAGGGCTAAAAAACACGTGTGATTCAGTGTCCAGAGCTGTGCAAATGTTGTGGAAAGTCCAGATAGAACTAAAATGTGTTTCACACTTACTATGAAAGAACAGAATTCAATTAAACTTCTTTATATTGGAGTGGGGTACCCTGAGGTAACTGGAGTTGTGATGGGAAAAGCAAATTGTGTTCTCATTTACCTGCATGCCAGTATTGTGATTGTCACAATTCCAATGAGAAGTGGATGCCTGTGGTTATAAAGGAATGTGCTTAGTTCACAGAACCCAAAGGTTTCCCAGTTAACTAAAAGAGTAAAGCCAAACCAGATTAAAATTCAGAGAATGAGGAATAGAATCCACCACAGGCCATTGAACCTGAATGGCATAAGTGTGAGTGGTTCACATATCACAAAAGGTTTTGTTCTACAGTTTACATGACAAACTATGTTCAGTGCTACAGAATAATTAAATGGTCTGTAATCAGGCTTCTCATTTGATGTGTTGGTGGGTTTTGCAGAACTTAAACTTTCTTTTTTTATCTTTATTATGAGGCAAAGTTTGCTAGATTGAGAAAGGGAAGGGGGGATATATTTAGAAATTAATATGATGTAAAAATTAATCTATTAAGTAGGATTAGCTGCTTCTAGAGATTCATAATTCATTATCAAGAAGCTAGTGGGAGGGAGAAGGCAAGGAGTAATAATTCTTTGCCACACAAGAAAAAATTTAACATCCATGAACATTAGGGAGGTAATGTGGTTCAGTGTCAGGAGCTCTGGCCCCAAAGTAAGAGGACCTGGTTTCAGGTGCTGCCCCTGATACTACCTGTATGCCCTCAAGTTACTTAACCTCCCAGGCCACAATTTCCTAATCTACAAAATGGGTGGTTTGGATGAAATGGCCTCAGAGGTCCCTTTCAGCTCTTAGATCTGGTCCTATAATCTGTGCTTCATTTTTCAGGCTAAAATGGTTTTGTTTTACTTTGGTGTGACAGCAGAATGGCCTGAAACAGATCCGTATTTCAAGATTTCAAGTCTCAAAAATGTCTCCATTGTTTTCTTTTTTTTTGATCTTCCTTTAGACAATACCAAATTCCCTGACTTTCTTCTGAATGCTGTCTCTCCATAAAGCTCTCTGCCAATCTTTTCCTCCTGAAGCCTTTTTCTCTTCATGAAATCAGTGATTTGTTCTTATTCTTGGAATCGCTCTGGTGCATCTTTAGAAAGCTGGAAGGTAAATCCTTTGGTAGATGCCCTTTGAAGAACTTCATAAAGCGTTTCTAGGGATGATGTTTTATTATTCTCTTCCCAGATAAATAAAAGACAAAGCAGAGTTTCTCTTAGGTAAGCTATAGGGCAAAGTTATTCTCCAGTTGGCTGAGTATTTTATTTTTTACTCAATTCAAACATTATACTAGGCAGAATGCCAATCAAATTCATTACTGGAGCAGACTTAGATGGAACCAGGTCCAAAGAAAATGAGATTAGTATCATAGCCATCTGACTATGCTATAACTTTCTAAAATCCATCCTTTTACTGGCCTTTGGAACATTATTTTTCTTGCAGATTACATAAAACAATGCAGTAGTTGATACCTCCAAGCTTTATCTGGCTTATTTTTTTAAATAGACAAACTGTTTTTTTTTCCGTTTAGTTTCAGTTTTCAGCTCCAAGAAGTCTGCCAGTAAAAATAAAGAGTAGTTCTAGGGTCACTTGGAAAGAAGAGGAAAAAAGGCCAGTAAATACGACTTTTGTTTTTTTGGGTTTTGTTTTTCTTCTTTGTGTGTTCTATTATTGTTTGTCAGAGCAGTATGATGTAGTGGAGAACTAGGCTCAGAGTCAGGAAGACCTGGGTTCGGGTCCTGACTCTCTGTGACTCTGGGTAAATAAATCTCTTTCACTTCTCGGTGTTCTAACTTCCTAATACTAAGCAGCTGAGAGAATCACTTTCTAACTCAGGAGTCCCCTATACCAATGAAATTACAGGTCCTGTCTCTATTCCCATACAAAGTTATTGTTGTTTTGGTAAAATCTTCATTAGTTTTGCTTAGCATTGATAGAGAACCAAAGATTGGAAATTGACTTTTGCTCAAAATGCCTGTAGAGGTTGTCAGTCCTAAGAGTGTCCTTAAATTTACCTGTGCAAAGCCACAGTGGATGAATTTATTCATGTGGCATTTTATAACAGTGTTATAGGAATGTACAGAGGAAAACATCTCCTGAGATTATCTTTCCTAGTCGCAGAAGCGACACCGCTCAAGGTGTGAGTTAGCTGTTACCTGTCCTCGAAATAAAAACTTTGCTAGGTTGGTCGATGCCGCTGGTGCCTGTAAACAAAATCTTTGAGACTTTGTCTTCTCCAGTGAGCGCATAGAACCTGTGAAACGATTCAATCCATTCTTCTGCTTTAGAATTTGTTTAGAGCCATTTTTTCACAGGTATTTGGAGGGGTTTGGGGGAGAGCTCAAGCAAGTCACTGCTTTCACTCCGCCATCTTGGCTCTGCTTCCCAAACCATTCTTAAATGGAGGTGGGACTTAGTGATGGAATGATAAAATGTCATTGAGAATAAAATAATTAAATGTCAGCAAAGAATCTTGTTAATTCAATTTAGAGAGCATTAATTGAACACTTACTAAATGACAATCACTGTTCTAGTTCTTCGAGGTACCAAGACAGCAAACAATCCCTTTCTTCAAGGAGGGTGGACCTCAGAACCAGGAGGAACTGGTTCTGGTTCTTTTCTACTAGGTGGCATCAACTAATCAACAAATATTTATTAAGCGCTTAGCATGTCCCAAATATGCAAAATAGCCTGACTTGTATCATTACTGTGTACTGCTAGGCTACATGGTGGTCTTGATTCTAATTCCACACTTCTTGGTATAATTTTGAAGCCAATATTGGAATGGAATATAAAAAAACCCTACATAGATTTAAAAAAAAAAAAAAAGGTTAATTCAGTGGGTTTGTCTACTGAACCACTTTTTGCTATTAGCTGGGAAAAGGGAGAGGCCATCATCCCTCAAGGTTGGTTCACCAAAGTCTTGGACATTGACGTGGTAGAGGAACAAATCTGAGTCTGGCTGTATATAGTGCCCTTTTTCTTTCTCTCCTGGACGCCTTTCCTTGAATGTGGACAAACCCAGCTCTACCATGAACCTGCTTCCCTTTGGAAGCATTTTATAAACCATGCAATTTTCCTTTCCACTTCAAATATAAAAGCTAGCTTCAGAGTAGGGCTGTTTGGGAGCACTTTCTTAAAATTCTCTATCCCGTTATTTATTTAAACACTATTGGAAAATTTCAATCAAGATTGCAAGACTTTGGGAAAAGTCAATAGTTCTGTGAGAGAACTATAAACAGGAAGAAACATAAGCTCAACAAAAGATGTGTTTGTGTGTGAATAAAATTTTGTAAATGAATTATGTGAATATGGTCATTACTCTTTGAGAAGCTTTGCAAAACCAGATTATGTTATCATGAAGCCCAAATGAGAACACGTGTCCATTGAAGCACTTTGCAAGTACTATGTAAGTCAAAATATTAGCAGTATTCTAATAGAAGATAAGCATTCAACTTGACTATTTGGCCGCACAGTCCTCTGCACGTAGGAGCCACTTAATAAATGTTTGTTAAATGGAATGATTTGCTTAGCATCTTTTCACATTTTTCTCATTTCCTGCCTGATCATTTATTTCCTGTTTTACTTATGCACCTTTAAAGTTTTTAGTCATGTAGTGTTTTTAGGGAAATCAGACCAATTTGGGGCCTGTTGACTAACTGGGGAGAAACTTTTGTGTATTTGGGGTCTATTAGTTGAGAGTATAGTCAGAAAAGAACTGGGTAAAGGGGAATTAAACTAAACTCCATCCTACTCCATTGGATATTATTCTAGGAAAAGAGAATGAAAGCATAATTTTCAGAAACAGAATCATATGGGACATTGCCTGTTGCTGGATGAGTTTGATAAGAATATTAGAAAGTGACTCTCAAGATAATTAAAGTAGCTACCAGATGGGAATCCATTTTTTGTTCCTTTGGCATTAGCCACTGTCTCTCCTAGACTTTTCCTCACTTTCCAGAACTAGCCTGTCTCTCTTTTTCTTTTTTCCCTTTCTTAACATCTATCTCTCCCATACCTCCCGCCTGCATTTACACAGCCCCCACCCTTAGTTAAGGCCCTCATCGCCTCACTTCTGTATTATAACCGTAACCTAATTGCTCTCTCCTCACTCCAATCTATTTTCCACACGGCTGCCAAAGTGATTTTCTGTTTTTTAACATTGGTCTGACCATATCACTTTGACCCAACCCCATCCCCCCTACATTTTCAAACTCCAAGAGCTCACTACTGTGAGGGATTGTCTGATGTTGGCTACGTGCCACGTAGGGGTTGTGGCAAGATGGGGCAGGGACAAGATATTAGGAAGTAACAGGAGCTTACGCTCCCGAGGCAGGGGGCTGTGCCATGTGGAGTTGTGGTGAACTGGGGTAGGAACAGGATACGGGGAAGTAGCCGGAGCATGTGCTCCTGAGGCAGGGGGCTGTGCCACATGGGAGTGGGACAGCAGAGAACGAGCTCCCTTTGTCTAGTCCTCTCCCTTTGTGCAGCGCTAACCCCAGACGTCTCCTTCCGGTATCCAGGCCTAGCTTCCTGTGTCACGTCCTCTCCCTTGGTGCAGCGCTAACCCCAGACACCTCCTTCCGGTATCCAGGCCTAGCTTCCTTTGTCACGTCCTCTCCCTTGGTGCAGCGCTAACC
>NW_020954588.1:14827372-14913496 GCF_900497805.2 Vombatus ursinus | reverse complement strand
CTTCCTTTGTCACGTCCTCTCCCTTGGTGCAGCGCTAACCCCAGACGCCTCCTTCCGGTATCCAGGCCTAGCTTCCTTTGTCACGTCCTCTCCCTTGGTGCAGCGCTAACCCTAGACACCTCCTTCCGGTATCTGATCCTACAATCAATCACTAGTAGGCGGGCTGAGGAGGAGGGGCTAGGAAGGTACATAAGGGGTGGTAGGGATTGGAGCTCGCTCCCTTGCTCCTGCTCGTGCTTTCCTGCTTGGCCTTGCTGTGATGGCCTCTGAATAAAGTTCGAGTGCTTGCACCTCCCGATCGGCTCGTCTCTATGTTTATCCGGGTGGGCTCCGAAGACTGGTAAGTATGACCTTGGCAGCCTGCTCCTGTTAGAAGGAGAGTGCACGGCGCGACCGGCACACACTACTATGTCTATAAGTAAATATAAACTATTTTGTTTGGCGTTTGAAGCTCTTTATGACTGAACTCCATTGTACCTAACGAGCCTTATTGCATATTGCCAACCTCTACAGTCCAGCCAAACTGGCCTTCTTCCTCTTCATACCCAGTCCACCATCTTCTCTCTCCTTGATTTTGTACTAGATTTCCCCCATGCCTAGAATTTGCTTCTACCAACTCAGCTCAAGGGCCCCCTTCCTAGTCCACCCAAAGCTAGCACCTCACCCTTACAGGGTTATCTTGTATGTATTTTATATGTGTCTATGTATGTGACTGTGCCCTCCCCATTGGAATATGAGTTCCTGGAGAGCAAGGGCTGATTCTGTTTTGTCTTTGTATTCCCAGCACCTCGCACAGTGCTGGGCACATAAGTGCTTAATAAATGTTTGCCCATCTATTTACTGATTCAGGTTTTAATACTGTTCCTCTTCTTCTTAATACCAATTCCTACATCTCTCCCTCTCATTTTTGTTACTGTTTTTGTCTCAAACTCAAGCTCAGTATGTCTACTATACAAACAGTATTCGCTAGGGCCTGCTATGTATGCTGGGGTAATTTTTCCCTAAGGTACCACCCCAGGCAGTTTAGGCCACTTCTTTTTTCTCAAGAGATAGTGGAACTTTCCTTGGTTGGCCCAGAGGACTGGCTCAGTCAGGTTGTTGACCTTGCTTCCTGTTCGCCTGAGTACAAAAGCCGTGAGTAGCTGCTTCTGACTGGACCAGCACCGTGACTAACACAGGAAGCTGTGCTCCGCTGAATCAATGGGGTATCCTCACAAAATATCCTTGTTGAATGTTCTTCCTCTGTTTGGCCATGTAAATCTCCATTTGTTCATTGTTGAGTGACCTACAAGTGTCTCATTTCCTTCCAGCATCAGACTGAAACTATCAGAGAATGGGCCTGAGTCAGGCTTGGCCCACAACAATGTACACAACACAACTCATCATCTGCCCCAACCGGGTGCACCCCTCTTCAAAATTCCCCAGTTACTATGGACATCACCACTATCTTTTCAGTCACCCAGCTTTGAAATGTCTGTGCTGTTCTCAACATCTTTTTCTCTTCTCCTCAAATATCCAATCAATTGCCAACTCATGTTTCTACCTCCAGGACATCTCTTTCATATGGTGCTGTCTTCTCCACTCACACCGCTACCTCCTAAGCTTTGGCCCTCATCACCTTTTCACTGGACTATGGCAATAACTTCCTAAAACTCTTCACAACATGGCTCCTTCCTACCTTTTCAATCATTCACATTCCTCCCCTTCACAAACCTACAATCCAACCATACTGACCGCTTTTGCTTTTCCACGGATAGAGAAAGCCTTATGAATATTTACAGTGTAATCCCTGACCTTAAAGAAATTTTATTAATCACTTTGTTTAATTAAATCTAACCTTAAGATTGTTGTAGACAGAGGTGGCTAGGGTTTGCTTAGATTAAACCTCTCTCTTTGTCTACCTCAGTCTTATTGTTTCGTCCTTCATTTTTTTTTGTTTTTTTTTTGGTGAGGCAGTTGGGGTTAAGTGACTTGCCTAGGGTCACACAGCTAGTGTCAAGTGTCTGAGGTCAGATTTTAACTCAGGTCCTCCTGACTCCTAGGTTGGTGCTCTATCCACTGTGCTACCTAGCTGCCCCACTTACCTTCAATTTCAAAGAAGACCAATGACATCACTAATGAGTGATCTCTTGACTTGCTGGTGAATTGGATTTAAGCAAGTTGGAGTCTTAAAACCACACAACCCCTAACATGCCTGAGGTACTGGTCTCAGAGAGATGAAGTGACTTTCCTGAGGTCATTTGCAAGTAACAGAAAGAAGTAGGGTATAAATCCAAATTCTCTTTCTCCAAATCAATCGTCCTTTCCTCTTCCTACTGTCCTGAGAGTGAGTCTCTCTGAACTTAACCATTCTGATCTCTGGACCATTGCCAAACTTATCACCAGTCAAAGCCTTTCTATTCTGGTAGAACTTGCACTTTGCTGGGGTAGCCTGTTGAGAACTCAAGCACACCTCCATGTAAAACAACAGAGGAGAATTTTGGTGGAAGAATTTAAAACTGGTTTTCATAGAATGCTCTGTTGATACCAACGTAACTTGGCTTCTTATGTATCTCTATGAGTGTTCTGCTAGTCTAGTCTACTGGTAGAATAAACAATTATGTTAGCATGTTTTCGATAATGGCAAAATATCTGAATCCAATATCAAATATATACAATAACAAATTTACCCAACAACTTTTTGTTGTAAAATGCATTTACTCTCTATTATGCCTTGGAATGCCCTGCCACATGAACATAAAAAGCTTTGGAAATGCATGTGACTTTGAAAAGAAAACATACTGTGTTCCTTAAACTGTTATAAGTCATCATGCTTGTTTGCCAAATCCCATCTAAAATTAAAATTTTACTGCTTGATTTAATTACAGCTTGCTGAAAATAATGTTCTGTACTATAAGTAAATAATAGCACAATCTTTATAGTAATGATGACTATTCTTTATAGTAATGATGACATTAGCTCTTTGCCCTTATAGAGCAATAAAAACAAAGTAGCTTGGTGGGCCAGTGGCTACAGCACTGGCGGAGAGTCAGGAAGACCTGAGTTCAGATCTGGATCCAGACACTTCCTAGATGTATGATTCTTAACCTCTGTTTATCTCAGTTTCCTCATCTGTAAAATGAAGATAATAATAGCACTTATGTCTAGGGTTGTCACGAGGGTCAAATGAGATAATAATTCTAAAACACTTAGCACAATGCCTGGCGTGGTGGGCGCCACGTAAAAGTTAGCTATGCTGATGATGAGGATTGCTATGTAAATTCTAGCTATCGTTATTAAACATCAGAGGATTTCATTTTAATTATCCTTGAAGGATTAAAAATTATGACCATCCTTTTACACAAGGCAGGAAGAGGGAGGTTAACAACTAATTTAAGGTAATTCCAAGAATGAATTAAGAGCAGGAAGAGGGATAGATGAGTCATAGAACTCCAACTTTGCATCAGCTACTCCAGTTGTTGTGAGCACTGTCTGAAAAGCATATTTTAATTTAAAATAACTTTAACCAAAGAGTCTATTGTGAATTGTTATAGTGTGACTTCTAAATCTGTGAGAATTTTTCTCTTTATTTTATAGTTGGCCAAAATGGTCAGACAAGAAGAAAAAGGAGGAGAAGAAAAGAAAATGGTTTTTTTATTGCAGTTCATACAGCGGACAATGTAAAGGGTGTGAGCAGGCTGCAGCATATAACCAAGTAGGAGCTTTGAAAAAAGGAGTAAAAGTTGTTTTCATTGAGGAAATGTATGACAGGAAGAAAAGGTAGACTCATGTGGTGAGTGTGAAGGATGACAGCTGGAATAGAAAAGAATTGATACTTTGCAAATATTAATTCCTTGTATCCTCACAACAACCCTTGGAGGTGGGTGCCATCATCATCTCCATTTTACAGTTGAGGAAACTGAGGCAGAGATGAAACGATTTGCACAAGGTCACATAACTAGTAAGCATGTGATGCCATATTTGAACTCAAATCTTCCTGACTCCAGGTCCGTCGATCTATTTGCTTTACCATCTAACTGGAAATCCTGAGTGCTTCACTGGTACTCGTGCAAAGTCGGGAGAAACTGAGGGTGGCTTCTCACCTGTTGAATAGATCCCTGTGAGGGACTGTCTGATGTTGGCTACTGCCAAGTGGACGTTGTGGCAAGATTGGGGTAAGATTTGGAAGTCGAGGCAGGGGCTGTGGTAGGCGGAGTTGTGGTGAACTGGGATGGTCTGGGTATGGAGAAGCCCTGAGGCAGTGGGCAGTGCTATGTGAGATAAGCTGGGTGCAAGGAAGTAGCCGGAGCTTGTGCTCCTGAGGCAAGGGGCGGTGCCATGTGGGAGTGGGACGGCAGAAGACGAGTTCCCTTTGCTTAGTCCCCTCCCTATATGCAACGTCATCCCCAGATGCCTCCTTCCTGTGTCCTTCCTGACTTCCTGGGTCACGTACCTTCCCTTTGTGTAGCACTGACCCCAGACGCCTCCTCCCAGTATCTGGGCCTGACTTCCTAGGTCACGTACTCTTTGTCTATGCGCTAATCCCAGACGCCTCCTTCCTTTATCCAGTCCTAGCCTCCTGCGTCACTTCCTCTCCCTTGGTGTGCTAAACTCAGACAGCCCCTTCCGGTATCTGACCCTACAATCATTGACTAGTAGGTGGGCTGAGGAGGAGGGGCTAGGTAGGTACTTAGGAATGGTCGTGGTCGGGAGCGCACGCTCTCTTTGCTCCTGCTCTGTTGCTATGGCCTTCCTGCTTGGCCTTGCTGTGATGGCCTCTGAATAAAGCTCGGGTGTTGGCAGCCTCCTGATGGGTCGTCTCTGTGTGTGTATCTGGGTAGGCACCGAAGACTGGTAAGTAAGTATGACTCTGGCAGCCTGCTCCTTATAGGAGGAGAGTGTACGGCGCTGCCGGCACAAGGTCGGCGCAGCCGGTACAGATCCCCTTTAAGTTTACTTATGGGAAGAGAGGGACAGGATGCCCAGGGTGACCAGGCAGATGGATGTTGAGCCATCACTGGAGGGAACCCCAAATAGATGCGATCACAAATCCAATGGAGTTTTTCAGAGTGGGGTTTTAATCAGCTGGAGGGATTTGCATTGATTCCCATGGAAACACTGTGAAAAGAACATTGGACTCTGGGCATCAGGGAACTTAAATTCTAGTCCTTGTTTCTGTCAATAAAATAATGGCATGATCATGGATGAATCACTTGCTTGATTCAACGTGATATAGGGAAAAGGAGCCTGGATTCAGAGTCAGAAGTTCTGGGTTTGAATTCTGACACCACCATTTATTACTTGTTTGATTTCAGGCCTATCACTTCTCTCTGGGTTTCAGTTTCTTCATCTGTAAAATAAAGGAATTGGAGTGAATGTCCCCTCCAAGTCTACCATCTCTTTCAATTCTAAATCCTATGATATTCTATCTCCTTTCTCCAAGTCTCGTTTTCTCATTTGTAAAATGAAGGGCTTAGATGAGATGATCTCTGCAGAGCCAGAAAATGCTGCTGGAGGAAAAACAAAGAGCCCCAAAATTGCAGAGTGATGAGAACGAGGAGAAATAGTTTGGAGAAAGTCAGAAGTAAGAAGTTGTTCGGGAGTCGAGGGGTTGGTGAGGAGAGGAATCTGGAGAGAGTGGAAGGATGTAGAAACCACCTCCGAAATGTTATGACTCTATATGTTTAAATTGTGGCTCTGGGGACAAGAATTGGAAATGAGGAAAGGATCAGCTAAATTTAGTCTGGAGGGATCCCTAGAGAAATAGAGCATAATAACTAATATCTAACATTAGCACAGGGCAGCTAGGCGGTACAGTGGGTAGAGCCTTGGAGACAGGAAGACCCGAGTTAAAATCTGGCCTCAGACACTTCCTAGCTGTGGGATCCTGGGCAAGTCACTTCATCCTGTTTGCTTCAGTTTCCTCATCTGAAAATGAGCCGGAGAAAGAAATGGCAGGCCATTCCAGTGCCTCTGCCAGGAAAACCCCAAATGGGGTCACAAAGAGTCAAACATGACTGAAACAACTCAATCACAAAAAACGTTAATGTAACTCTCTCAGATCTGCAAAGCACTTTGCATGTGTTATTTCTTGATCCTCACAATAACCCTCTGGGTTTTTATAATACTGATTAACTCTTGGTTCCCCTCCTAATCTGACTGCTCCTTCTCAGTCTCCTTAGTGGGATCTTTATCCATATCATATCCACTAGATAGAGGTATACCCCAAGGCCCTGTCTCCTTTTTTTCTCCCTCCGTTCTCACTTGGTGATCTTATCAGCTCCAATAGGTTCAATTATCATTAGCAGTAAGAGGCCTATGGCGTTGTTCTGATTGAGGAGCACCTGATTCATTCTTGGTGGTAGCCAGGAAGCACAATATACCGCTCTTCTTTAGCGGGGCTGCTTTTCCCCACTCTGCTTGTGCCTGAAAATTTGTATTTTGTCCAATTTTGCAACAAAGGACAGGGGTAGTGAGATATCATTGGAAAGATGGAGCCCCTGTGGGAATCCCTTTGATTTTTCTGATTGTCAGGTAAATTTTTACAAGTCTTTGGGCAAATTACCTTAGGTTTACAGAAGCAAAGGGAAGTGGTAGATTCAGTAATCATCTGGTGAACAATAATTCAGTCCCTAAACCTCCCTTTCTCAATAATTTCTTAATGGGCCATAGGACCTCAATTACTTGAATCGTTCATTCAGCCTCTTTTTTATTTGATTTTGCCAGTGTAAACAAAGCCTTCCTCAGTGTCTCGATTGTTACTGAATTCTTTAACCTCTTTCTCTGAAATGGAGAAGTGATCATATTTGCTTTAAGAATTACATGAAGCTGCTTTTCTTTTCCACGTTGTTTTTACATCAACTATTGTCCTGGTTCCGCTCGCTTCACTCGGCCTCTTTTGAAAGACAGTCTATGAACTGATGCAGAGTAAAGTGAGCAGAACCAGGAGAACAATATATATAATGACTTGGTAAAGAAAAATAATTTGGAAAGACTTAAGAACTCTGATCAATACAATGACTAACCATGATTCCAAAGGACTACTGATGGAGGGGTGATGCACTCAAGATGGTAACACTTTTGGATGTGACCAGTGTGGGAATTTGTTTTGTTTGACTGCAGATTTATTACAAGTTTTTTTTTTCTTTTCATTTGGGGAAGGTGGTGGGGAAAGAGGTAGCCAGAAGAAAGGAAGGAAAGTAGGAAAGAAGGAAGAAGGATAAAAGGAAGGAAGGAAGAGAGGGAGGGAGGGAGAGAAAGGAAAGAAGGAAGGAAAGAAGGAAGGAAGGAAGGAAGAAAGGAAGGCAGGAAGAGAGGGTGGGGGAGAGGAAGGAAAGAAGGAAGGGAGAGAGGAAGAAAGGAAGGAGGTAAAGAAGGAAGACAGGGAGGGAGAGGAAGGAAGGAAAAAAGGAAGGAAAAAAGGAAGGAAAGAAGGCAGGAAGGGAAAAACCCTGTAAGCACTGAGCCCTTATTATAATCACACCCTCCACTCACCTAAGACCTGAAAAAAAAGATGCTTTTTTTAATTTCCCTACAATACCACCATTTCTCTCTCTGCCTTTCCCTCATCTCCCCAATTGGAGACTATATCATTTAAGCAGTGGAAAAAGGATTCAACTTGGATTTGATTCCTAGGACTCATTTAACTTCTCTAGGACTCAGTGTCCTCATTTGTAAAATGAAGGGGTTGCATTGTGATCTCAAATCCCTTCCAGTTGTAAATCGCTGAACCCGTCACACCTTTCACCTCAAACATGGATCTCGTTAACATCGTCATGCTTTTCCTGCTTGGACACCAGAGGGCAGGAATCTTTCCTCATTCTTTGTCCTTGCTATAAGAGCCTCACAACTCTTATTTTAACCTCTTTTCTCTGTTTTTTTCGTTTTCTTTCCCCTCCTCCCCTTCCCCCATTCACATGTTGTGCCAGGACACACTTGCCCCGAGGGCAATCCTGGTTCATTTGTTACTTTAACAAGACCGTTCCTATTGGCACAAGTGTTCCTTAAACCCTCAGTACTGCTCACGAGCAGGGTTTGGGGGAGCAAAATAGAAAGGCAGTAAAGGGATCGACAGGATCAGGATGGCAGACCAGGGTTCCAAGGAAAATAGGATTTGTGCTAGTGATTCCTCAGGGCGTGGCCTGTCCCTTGTCCCTCATGTCACCTCACTCTTTTTAAGGTCTAGATGTTAGCAGGAACCCCAGCTTGCTTTCTGTCCTTCAACATCAAAATTAGTAGCTCTAGCTAAATGTTTGAAGCAATCAAGGCAGATTTCAAGAAAGACACAACCAAGTTGCCTCATTTCAGGGTCCCTGGTACACAGAAACAACTCATCACACTTCCCTTGCCTTAAGGTGTTTAGCTAACTAATAAAGTGTTTCCCTGGATAATAACCACTTCCCACGATTGCTGGGAGGATTATGCTTTGCAAACGGAGGCTCAGAGAGAATGGATTTGCCCAAAGTAACCCAGGTCATAAATAGCCAAGTCAGCATTCTAACCCAGTTACTCCAGATCCAGCGCTCTCTCTACTCTACAAGTCATAGCTGCTCTCTGCCTCAGTTTCCTCATCTAGATGACTGCTCAGATTCCTTCCAGCTCTAAGACCCTACGATCTTGCTTGCACTGGTTCCCTCACGGGGTATTGTGCACATCATCTCCCCTCACCACCTTCCTTTCCTAGGAGGGGAATGAGGGTATTTATTAGCTATAAGACCAAAGGCCAGTCACTTAACTTCTCAGCCTCAGTTTCACCATCTCTAAAATGGGGATGATAACAGCACCTAGCCCCACAGAAGGAAATGGCCAACCACTCCAGTATCTTTGCCAAGAACACCCCAAATGGGGTCACAAAGAGTCAGACACTACTGAAAACAACTGAATAACAAGGACAATACCCCATAGGATGCTAAATAAGCTAACTTAACATGTTAAGTGCTTTGCAGACTTTAAAATGTTATATAAATGCTGACCAACATCACCTGGAGATAGGAAGACCTAAGTTTAAATCCTGCCTCAGACATTCTTAGCTCTGTGACTCTGGGCAAGTCCCTTTTCTGTGCCTCAGTTTCCTCATTTGTTAAATGTGGATAATAATATCACCCACCTCATAGGTCCTGTGAGAATCAAGTGAGGTGATATTTGTAAAGCACTTTGTACACTTTAAAGTCCTATGTAAATGCTAGCTATTTTTATCATGGTTCTTGTAGCTATAAGCAGCCTTAGAGATGATTTAGTCCAGCAGTTCTCAAAGTTGGTGGGGGGGGGGGGGGGAGGATGACTACGTCAAACTATTTCTGTAATACTTAGATGTTTTAATTTCTACTATAATAAATAGTCAATAGTCAAGAGTCAAAACATATAAGCAAAAGCTCTTTGGGGAGGCCCCCAATTTTTAGGAATATAAATGGATACTGAGTACCACTGACCTAATTGAATCCCTTAATTTGACAAAGGAGGAAACAGACCCAAAAAGATTAAATTATTTACACAAGGTCACATAGGGAGGAAATGGAGTGAGACTCATGAGATAATGTACATACTGAGATTTGAAAAACATGAAGCACTTTAAAAATGTCGGGTGTTGTTTTTGTCTCTCAGCTGTAACTGAAGAGTGGTCCACAGGGTTCTTGGCTGAAACTCAGCTCTTGGTAGAGCGGAGTCTGTGTCAGTCTGGGATCAGGACCTCTGGGCACTCTATCCGTGGTGAGTTCTGGATGAAGACCCAGTCCATGATACCCAGTCCACGTCTCCAGACTCATCATTTCATCTCCCTGTACAAAACAGAGTGTAATAAAACTTGCTGACTTTCTATGTTTAGGGTTTTAGCAACATCCATGCATGTAAACACTGAACTCCTGGGATGAAAATGGCAATTTAGAGATAATATTCTTTTTACTCTTTCTTTTTCCTCCACTTTATTTTTTCTTTACCAAAAAGGAATCTGAAATAACCCTCCAAGTACAAGCTTAGTAACTTCCTAGGGTGTTATTAGGAAGTTACTAGTTGACCAGGAGGGCTATGGGGCTGGGTAATTAGAAAAAAACCAGAGAGAGTGCCTTAGCAATTAATACACCAATCACCTTTCATGGCATTTTTGTTTAAATAATTTCAACTTAATTAAATTAAAAAACACTTACTGGATTAAAGCATTTATTAAGTATTTACTATATAGAGGACACTATACTAGATGTAATACAAAATGAAGAACCCTTCTCAAGGACTTTACCTTCTGGGGGAAGGGAATAAGTATTTATGTACCTATTATAGGCCAGGCAGTGTGTTTAGTACTTCACAAATATTATCTCATTTGAGCCTAACAGTAACCCTCCAAAGTATGTGCTATTATTATCCTAATTTTACAGTTGGAGAAACTGAGATAAACAGAGGTTAAGTGAATTGCCCAGGGTCACACAGCTAATAAGTGTCAGGTCTTTCTGATCCAGTGTTCTGTTCACTGGGCCACCTAGATGCCTCATTCTACTGAAAGGTAACAGCATTTACACAGTTAAGTGCAAGATAATTTAAGTGTGTACTAGGAGCTGAGAGAGATAACAGTTTAGGGAATTTTGTCCTCTTGGTATTTATGCTCTAGTAGATAGATAACATGTCTACATGAACGATTGGGTCTCCTGTTACCCATGAGCCCTTCAGAAAGATAGCCTAGGTTCTAGGTGCTTTGTGGGTCAGTTTGTTTTCCAAATTATAGATCACAAGCCCCCACCAATGTGTTTGCTTTTTACTGCTGGAGAAACTGAGATACTTTTACAGTTGGAGAAAATGAGGTAAACGGAAGTTAAGTACTTGCAAGAGGATACACTTAGTTCAAAGTAAAGTCACTCAGGGTAATAATGTAGAAAGAAAAATAACAACAAAACGTTTTCCGCGTAAACTTTGACGTCACTCTCCCACAAATTGTGTGTTTTCTCCTAGTAGCAATGGGGAAACATGACGTTGTTTGAGCAGAGAAGTGACATGGGCAGCAGAATATCAGTTTGGAAGCAGTGCAGAGAATGAATTGGAGAACAGAGAGCCCATGGTGTTATGGATGCAGGGAGACTAATGGGGAGGATATCTACAACAATCTCAATCTATTCTCTGCAGATGATAAGTGTATGGCTGGCTGCTGAAGATTGAAAAGCCGGCTGACTTTTGCCCCTACGTGCAACAAATCACAGGCTGATTTCTCTACACAAAAGTCACCGATACATAATATTTATCAGTACATTATACCAAGGGAAAGTACTGTGTGAAGGTAGAAGAAGAGAAATGTTCTTGACAGCTGGAGAGACCACCCAACAATGACTTCATTTAGGGGGTTGGACTTTGAAGGACTGGGTAAGTTTCTTTGGAGAGGTGGGGGATTATGGAGGCATAAGCTATCAGAAATATTGTATTCTTTGGTATAGGGCAGGCTTACTAGGATCCTGGGGGTGGAATTAGAGAAATGACCATGATATATGTATAGACACACACACACACACACACAAATACACACACACATATTTATTAAGCACCTACTATGTTCCAGGCACTATACTAAACACATCAAGAAAATCTTAAAATAATAACAGAGTAGGAATTTAATAGGCGGGGAAGACATTTCACGATGGGGAACAGCATAAATATGGAGGTGAGGAAAGTGTAGGACACACATGGGCGATGGCCAGTAGAGTATGCAGAAGGGGGAAATAGTCTGAAATGAATCTGGAAAGATAGGTTAGTATAGATTGTGATAGGTCTTAAATATCAGGTATAAGAGTTTGAAATTTACCTGGAAGGCCATAGGGAGCTTCTGAAGGGTTTGGAGCCAAGGAGTGACATGAGATGATCTATGGATTAGAAAGATAAATTTGACAGCAACTTGGAGGATGATTTGGAGGAAGGAGAGAGTGGAGGTGGGAAGGCTATTGTAATCTTCCAAGTGGGTGGTAATGAGGGCTTGTCCTAGGGTGGTGACAGTGGGAATAGAGAGGTAGGAACAGATTTAAAAGCTAAGGCAGAGATAGAATAAACAAGACTTAGTAAAAGGAGTGATTGCATGTATAAGCTATGTGTGTGGGGGGCTGTCTAAATAAATAGACACAAGTCTTGGGTGGCATGGGTAAATAGAACTGAGGTCCATTCTGGCTCACCCCATCTCCTAGTACCACCAGGAGCACAAGCAGAGGAGGGGGGTAGGCAAGGTCTACAACCATGGGAGTCTGAGTTATTGATCTCTTCTTTGGCCACAAGGTATATAGCAGGCTAGAATTATAGCTATTATAGCTATACCCTGCTAAATATCTCTGGTCTAAGGGTGCAGGTCAGGTTCAGAACCAAAGCTCTTATTTCCCTGGTCTCCAGCTCTTAGCCCCTTCCCATTAGATGTTAGTTAAAAAATATTATCACAAATAGCAAATATGCCTATTTACCCAAGCAAAATATCAAATGGAAACGAGAGTTCTCCAGATCAGTAAGTACTAATGAATTGTTGTTGTTCAGTTGTGTCCAACTCTTTATGACTCCATGGACCATAGCACGTCAATACTGTCGATGGGATTTTCTTGGCAAAGATACTGGAGTGGTTTGCCATTTCTTTCTCCAGTGGATTAAGGCAGAGTTAAGTGACTTGCCAAGGGTCACACAGTAGTAAGTGTCTAAGGCTACATTTGAACTCAGACATTCCTGACTCCAGGTCCAGCACTCTATCCTCTGAGCTACCTAGCTGCCTCCACACATCCCCTGTACATACCATTGAATACACAAGAATAAATGATTTCTCCAGCTGGGAGCAAGGTAAGCTCTGAGTTCAAATCAGAAGAGAGGGGACAATCTGCTCTCTGTAGCCTCAAGAATTGCAGGCTCTGGAGGTCCAGGATCACGATGGAACCAGCTCCCCGATGTGCCCACGGCTTCGAGAGCTCCAGTGTGACGCTCAAAGGCATTTCTCTCCTGTGTCCCTTGAAGTTTCTTTCTCCAGCAGTGTCTCCAAATTCCCTCTCCTAAGTCCTTAACCAACTGAGTAAGTCCCATATACAGCTATGAAGCGTCATGCTCAGCATTCTGTTAGCTGGTCAAGAGTCATGTCATCTTCCACAGAAGCAGCATTGAAGCAAAGGGATGTCTCTCTGGCACCCAAGGCTTGAGCAGAAACAGAGCTACCCAGATGAGAGCTGAGGAAGGGGGAAGAGTTCAAGAAAACTTCAAAGTTAGACCATGGGAGTCTGGGTGAATCATTGTAGGGTCACAATAGTAAAGCTGGAAGGGGCCACGGAAACCATCTGGTCCAACCCTCTCATAGTATGGATGATAAAAATGAGGCCTAGAAGCTTCAATGACTTACCCAAGGTCACTTATATCATTTAGTATCAGACAAAGAATTAGACCCAGATCCTCTGATACCAGATGCCTTTTCCATGATACCATGTTGAGTCTAACCCTCTCAATGTACAGTTAGGTGAGTTGTAAATTTATAAATATAGAAATATATTATGTACATATATTTATGTTATATTTATAATTATGTATAAATAGATGTGTATGTATAATATATGTACATGTATAGAATATTTTATATTTATAAGGTATATAGTATATTCTATTACATATATAAATGTGTATATGATATATGGACACATATACACATGTGTATATGTATGTGTATTTACATATGCACATATGTGTAATATTTATGTATAAATATATGTGAATATATTGTATATGCATGTGTATATTATATATATATATTTACACATAAATGTATAAATTTATGTAGTAAATTTATATAGTAAAGATATGTATAGTAAATTTCAGGGCTGAGATTTGAACCCAGGTCCTCTGATTTCAAATCCAAGGTGATTTCTACCAATGAAACAGTGAAGTCAGAAGAAGTAAAAAGTTTGGGAGGAAACAGTCTTCCCAACACATCACGATAGCAATTGGTAATGCCATGATGCTGTAATATGGGTTAGGGGGTCTCCAACCTATCCATCAGGTCAGACAATTTCATTTTCCTGAATTCTTGACTCACTGAAGTAGGGGAACAGATGGGTGGTGAGCTCTTTGGATTGTGCCTGAGCTTTTCTCTTTGCTGGAAATCATAAGAAATCTCTAATTTACTAGTTAGCAGCCTGTCAATCAGTAACTTGCTGCTTTCATATAGCAGCAGGATCTACTAGGAAGGGAGTGAGTAGGAAACAGGATGCATGGATTCATGTCCTAGTATGGCCCCTAGGTAGTTGTTTGACCTTGGGAAAGTCAGGATTAGACTCTTATATAAGAGCAATCTTTTTAGTATAATGTTCACATAAAAATGTGTTCATGCAAAAGCTTTTCAAATTTTTATAGTAAAAAGTGTTCATTTTACCTTTTATAATCCTCTTTATTTCTCATTTGGTCAGAAACTCTTCCTCTATCTATAGTTACAAAAAGTTTCTCCTTCTGTATCCCTCCAAATTTCTGTAATGAGAACTTATATGACTATGCCTCCATGTCTGTTTGGAGCTTCTTGTGATGTACAGTGTGAGATGTTTGTGTAAACATATTTTCTATCAACCTGCTTTCCATTTTTTCTGGCAATTTTTCCCCCCAAATAGTGAACCCTTATCCTTGTAGCTGAGGTTTGGGACTTATCAACACTATGCTATTCCTATCTATTCATTGGCTTCCAGATGACTATATGTTGTTCTTCTGATTAACTTTTCTGTTTTTTAATGAGTATCAAATAGTGTAGATGATTTCAGCTTTGTTGTATAGTTTGAGATTGGGTACGATAAGGTTGTCCTTCTTCCCACTGGTTTTCAGTATTTCCTTTGAGATTCTTCACCTTTAGTTCAACATTATAGATGATTTTTTTTTCGTTCTGTAAGGTAAGCCTTTGATCTTTTAATTAGCATGGAACTGAATAGGTAAATTTATTTAGGTAGTATTGTCATTTTAATTACATTGGCACAGCACGACCATGAATAATTAATACTTTCCAATTATTTAGCTCTCTATATTTCTGTAAAGAGTTTTTTAGAGTTCTATTCCTATGTATATATCTTGAAATGTGAACTCTCAAATCCTTTATAGATTCTTTAGTTACTTTGAATGAAATTTTTTTCTATCTCTTTCTGATGGGTTTTGTTAGTAATATATAGAAAGGCTAATGAGTTTGTGAGCTTATTTTATATCCTAATTATTTGTGTTATAAATTATTTCAATTAGGGGCAGCTAGGTGATGCAGTGGATAGAACACCAGCCCTGGAGTCAGGAGGACCTGAGTTCAAATCCGGCCTCAGATACATAATACTCAATAGCTGTGTGACTCTGGGCAAGTCACTTAACCCCAATTGCCTCACCCAAAAAAAAATTATTAAGTCGAGTATAATATCATCTGCAAAAAAAGTGACAATTTTATTTCCTCTTCATCTGTGTTTATTAGTACAATTTCTTGTATTACTATAGGTAGTATATCTAGAATTACATCAAATAATAGTATTTATAATGGGCATTTTTGCTTTGCCCCTGATATTATTTGACATACCTCTAGTGAGCTTTCTAGGTCATATAAGTAGTAAGATGGAGGGCTGGATATTTTTTTCTGATCCACATGCCCTCTCAAACTTCTCCAAAATGTAAATTATGCACCAAAGATAAAACAACTTCAGCAGCCTCCATGGTCTAGGACACCCAGAATCCAAAAGAAGGTTAAAAAAATCCATGAAGTAATGCTCACTGACCTTGAGTTCCCTCAGCACTCCTCCTGAACCTCCCACACTACTGTCAGTGAAGCTGCATTCGCAGACCCAAAAATATGACACAGGCTTCCAACAAAACTCAAAACAAAATACCCTAGTCTCCCCTCCCTTTTGCTAGTGGCATGGAGACCCCGGTTCCAGACTGGAAATTTACCCTGACCAGGACTGACAGCCAGCATAACCGTAGCCCTTTTGGCGTAAAAGCCTTCCAGGAACCACAACTCTATAGCACCAGTTACTATAAAGCTCTGAATAGCTAATGTCAGGCCAAAGAATTAGAAACAAAGGGAGTGGGACCAGGACAGGACACTGTGTATGGGACGTTGTGCACCACTCCATTAAACCTGAAGCCGAGCATAACTGAGGGTAGTTCTGACCACCCAAAAGTTGCTTGTGGCAGAGACCAAGGCTGGTGAATCATGAATTGCCCAGCATGGGAGGAGACTGAGACACTTTGAGATCTGGCCCCCTATAAAACCATCAGATGGAACAGTCACAAAGTAAATAGGGGAAATCTTGGAGGAAAAAAGACTGAAATGACTAAAGATTTCAGGAAGAAAAGAACTCAAAGACTTTTAATGTAAGCAAATAAACAAATAGGGAAAATAGTAACAATAGAAGAAAATATGGCCTCCAGATCTAGTAAATGAGTTCCAAATTGCTCTCCAGAATAAATATCACAAAACAAAGGAAAACAAAAGGCCGCTAGTGTTTTTCTATTACATATAATGTTGGCTCTTAGTTTTAGATTGATAGCCTTTACCATATTAAGAAAAGGTCTATCCTATGCTTCTTAGTGTTTTCTTTTAAGTAAAAATGGGTATTACATTTCGTCAAAAGCTTTTTCTGTATCTCTTGATATAATCATGTGATTTCAATTGTTTTTATTAAGTGAGGCAAAATGATATAATGCGTAGACAGTTGGCCTCAAAGCCAGAAAGACCTGGATTGAAGTCTTAGTTCTAACATATGCTGGATATGTGATCCTAAGTAAATAACTTCAACTCTCAGTCTTTTAGACAACTCACTAAGATTATAAGTTGTGAATCTCTTCGCTTCCTGAATGAAATCATAAGTCCAGTCCCTATCTCCTTGTTATTAATGTGGCCTCTCATGGTTATTGTTTTCTTAATATTGAACCAACTCTGCATTTTTGGTATAAACCCAATGTGGTCATAGCATATAGTCTTTTTCATGTGTTACTATAATCTCTTTGATAATATTTTATTCAATATTTTTGCTTTGATATTCATTAGGGACACTGGTCTATAGTTTTCTTTCTTTGCTTTATCTCTCCCTAATTTGGATATCAAGACCATATTTGTATCATAGGAGGAATTTAGTAAGATCCCTTCTTTTTCTATTTTTGTAAGCGGTTTTGTAAAATTAGAATTAATTTTTATTTTAATGATTGATAGAATTTACTTGTAAATCCATTAGATGATGGCTTTTCCCCCCTTTGGGGGTTCATTTATGGCTTGTCCAGTTCTTTTCCTGGGATTATGTTACTTAAATTATCTATTTTTGTTCTATTATTCTGGACATTTTATATTTTTATACATATCTATTTTATGTAGGTTGTCAGCTTTATTTGCATATATGGGCAAAAGAGTTTCTAATAATTTCCTTATTCTTCTTAATTTATTATAAATTCTCTTTTTTATTTTGATATTGGAAATTTTTTTCTCTCTTTCAAAAATCAGATAACCTAATGGTTATCTATTTCATTAGTTTCTTTAAAATAATGCCTAGTTTTATCAATTCATTTTTTTTTTTTGGTTTTCAATTTTATTAATCTGTTCTTTGATTTTCAGAATTTCTATTTTGGCATCCAGGTGAGATTTTAAAATCTGTTGCTTTTCTAGCTTTTTTTCCTCTTTTTGTTGATGAAAACTTTTAGTAATATAAAATTTCCCATAAGGACTGCTTTGGCTGCATTCCAGAAATTTTAGTATGTTGCCTCAGTGTTGCCATTTTCTCTGATGAAATTATCTGTTATTTATATTATTTGTCCTTTGACTTACTAATTTTATAGAATTAAACTACTTCCATTTAAGATCGAACATTTTCTGTTGGAGAATATGTGGGAAAATTGGGACACTAATGCATTGTTGGTAGAGTTGTGAACTGATCTAACTGTTCTGGAGAGCAATTTGGAGCTATGCCCAAAGGGCAACCAAACTGTGCTTACCCTTTGATCCAGCAATACCACTACTAGGTCTGTATCCCAAAGAGATAACAAAAATGGGAAAATGACCCACACGTATAAAAATATTTATAGCAGCTTGTGGTGGCAAAGAATTGGAAATGGGGGGGGATACCCATCAATTGGGGAATGGCTGAACAAGTTGTGGTATATGAATGTAATGGAATACTCTTGTTCCATAAGAAATGATGAACAGGCAGACTTCAGAAAACCCTAGAAAGATTTGCCTGAACTGATGCTGAGTGAAGTGAGCAGAACCAGGAGGCCATTGTACACAGCAACAGTAACATTGTGCAAGGGCCAACTTTGATAGACTTAGCTCTTCTCAGCAATGCAAGGATCTAAGACAATTCCAAAAGACTCAGGATGGAAAATGCTATCCAAATCCAGAGAAAGAACTATGGAGTCTGAATGCAAATCAAAGCATGCTATTTTTCCTTTTTCTTTTTCTTTCTTGTGGTTTTTCCCTTTGGTTCTAGTTCTTCTTCATATGACTAATGTAGAAATAAGTTTAATATGATTGTACACATATGGCCTATATCAGATTGCATGCCTTCTTGGGAAAGGAGAAGGGAAAGGAAGGGGAGAAAATTTAAAACTCAGAATCTTATGAAAGTGAATGTTGAAAACTAAAAATAAATAAATAATAACCATTAAAAAAAATAAGAGGGGTACCTTAAGGAACCTACCTGTTATGGTTTTGTGATCTATTTCTCCCTGTATTTGAATACACTTTTCTTTAAGCATTTAGAAATTAAGCTATATGGTACATATCTATTACATATTTATATTATTTCATTGTCTAGCATGCCTTTAAGATAATATAGTTCCCCTATTTATCTCTGCTAAATATTCCTATTTTTATTGTTTTGTATGAGATTGCTACATCTGCTTTTTTTATTTTACCTGAAGCATAATAAATTCAATCCCTTATTTTAACTCTGTGTCAATCCTTATATTTCAGCTGTGTTTCCTGCAAACATTGCATTGTTGTATTCTGCTTTCTAATCCATTCTACTATGCTCTTCCATTTTGAGGAAAATTTGTTTATCCCATTCACCTTCATGGTTATGATTGTTAGTTGTATATTTCTATCATTGATAGTTTCTTATACTTTTTCTTCTAATAGACATCTGTCCTCTCTTTTCAAGGGATGAAGTGGCAAAAAAAAAGAGAATATGATCTTTCCTAATGATCTATAATTAAAATATTATATCCAACTTTTTTGTTTGTTCATGGTTTTTATAAAGGAGTTTATTGATTCTTTAATTTTCTCTCCTTGATTGGTTTTCCATTTTAGTTGTTTTTGATAGGGGATACTTTATATTTTCTTCTATTTTTTTCAATCTTTTGATTTTGTACTAATATTTCTTGTCTCATGGAGTCATTGAATTGTATTTGGCCTATTCCAATTTTGAGGGAGTTTGTTACTAGGGTAAGGTTTTCCACCTTCTATTCTAAGCTAGCCATTCTCCTTTTAATCCTTTCCTCTAGAGCTCTTATTTCACTCATACAACTTTTTTTTATCCCTTGCTTCATTTCTTCCAGGGACTTCTATGATTTTTTTGGTCAAGCCATTTTTTTCTTCCAAGGCTGTGCCTATTATTGTTGTGGAATTGCTCTCTTCTTCTACGTGTAATGTATGTCTTCATCGTTTCTTCAGCTATAATATTTCTTCATAGTGCTTGGCATCTTCTTCTATTTACTTATAACTCCAGCCATAGTTCCTGATTTGGGACTACGATCAATCTCATCTCTTGCTCTCGAATGGAATCATCAGGTCCTGTTTGGTTCTCACTTCTATTAATTGTGATCTTGCCATTGGCTTTGCCTTCCCTCATGTTTCTCGCTCAGAGTATTGGCAGATTTCAAGCCTTCTAGACCACTCCGATTCTGTGATCTGTGGTCTTTAAGGACCATGCTGGGTCAGATTGCTGTTGACTTCCAGACTCTCTGGCCCACGGGCTATAGGTCTCTGGCCCTGAGTCCATTGTCAGAGTGCTGTGGTTCCCTGAAAATTTACCCCATCAGTTCACTCAGGGCTTTTTGCTGTCTGGATACACCTGCAAGCTTCTGGTAGCCTTAAAGCATCCCTGGTCCTAACACTGGCAGGCTTCCAACCTATTTCCCTGGGCTCACTCTGGCTTCTCCGGTGAAGGTTCCCACAGACTTTCTGACTGTGTTTTTTCATAATTTTAGGTTGTGTCAAGGTGCTTACTATGTTTTCTCTTTGGATTTCTTGATCCTTATCAAGTCTAAGGTTCTTTTTTCCATCTTTGCTGAAACAAAAATGGAAAAACTATGATGTTCTACATGGCCATCTTAATCAGAAATCCCCTGCTCAAAATTTCCTGGAGTACTTGATCTGTATCTCACCTTTTATGTCCATCACTCCTTACCTTATATTGTTATCTTATCTATCTATCTATCTATCTATCTATCTATCTATCTATCTATCTATCTATCTATCTATCTATCTATATCATATCTCTCCCATCAGTAGAATATAAGCCTCCTAAGGAAAGCAAGTATTTCACTATCCCCCAAATCTAATACATTGTGGGCACTTATTAAATGTTTCCTGATTTGAAATGAATTAAATGTGCCAGCGAATATCATTGAAATCACAGGTACTTAATGGTCACAAAGTTCAGAAGTGCTTGGAGTCAAATGGGATTAATTAGGGAAAACTTTCTAGAAGAAATGAGCTCTAAACTACATTTAGAAGTTGGAGAGAGCTATGAGTTGGCAAAGAGAGTTAGATTATATTGCAAGTTGAGAACTGTGGAGGAGGAGAGGCAGGGCAAGGGGACATAGGTAGGAAGGCAGGATGTAACAAGTGGCAGTCAACGGTAAACAGATCAACAGATTAACTTCACCATACTGAAGGGTCCATATACATGAGTCATGAGAAAGTTGGTGAGATAAGGGAGGTGCAGTTGTTCCCAGGCATTGAAGGGCAAACTAAAGAGTGAGAATTTGATATGAAGGGAGCCATTGTGAGTTCTCCAACTGAGAAGATACATTATGTTTGAAGAAGATTATCCTAGCAATTACGCGTAGGATGGATTTGAGGGAGGAGATGCTAGAGGCAAGGAAACCACCTCAGAGGCTATTTTAGTCATGTAGGTGTGAGATGGCAAGGGCCAAGACTAGGGTGGTGGCCATGGGAATGGAAAGGATCAGGGTAGATTGAAGACACACTAAAGTAAAAATCCTCAAGTTTCAGCTTTGGAGCAGAATGAGTTTAAAAAGGACTCCAATCGCCACAGGGTGGTATAATAGAAAGAATGTTGGATATTAAAGGATCGAGGTTCAAATCAAGCCTGATACTTATTACCTTTGTGACCTTGGTCAAGTGACAACCTCCATGGGCTTCAATTTCCTCATCTTTAAAAGGAGGGGTTGGATAAGATAACCTCTGGAGCTCTCTTTCATCTCAAAATCTAGGATTCTAAGTCTAGGGGCCCAGGAGGATGATTCCTTCAATTCAGGAAACATTTAATAAGTGCCTACAATATGTAAGGCACTGTATGAGCCTCTGGGGAATACAATGACAAATTAGTGACCTGGTTTCTGACCATAAGGAGCTTATGTTCTTCCAGAAAGGAGAGATATGATATATAAACAGATAAGGGTAACAATACGAGGTAGGGAGTGATGGACGCAAAAGGTGAGATACAGATCAAGTGCTGTAGGAAAATTTGAGGACGGGGATATCTAGCTAGGATGAATGCATAGAAGGTCGCAGCTTTTCCATATGTATTTCAGTAAAGGTCGAAAAAGAACCACAGACTTGATAAGGATCAAAAAAAAAAATCCATCGATGGCAGTGGGGAGAGTGGGAAAAGAAGCCTGTTTGTGGTGAAGGCAATTAGCCCAATGTTGGTGGAATAACCAAGAACATCTGTCTGTGCCTGACGGTGATTGATTCATTGGTAGTGCTGCTGCTTGTCAGAAAGGAGGACTCAGCAAATAGGAGCACAGTTAGAGATTTTAAAGGTGAGAGTAATCGGACTGATAAACCAATCTTCAAAAAAAAAAAAAAAGCCAGAAAAAAGAGGGGAAAAAAAAACTTAAGAAAGAGCAAAAACAAAAGAAACAGGTTTGGCAGTATTTTGGAAACCAAGGTTTTTATGGAGGAGGGTGTGGTTATTCCCCAAGGCAGCAGAGAAGTCAAAGATGATGGAAATTAAGAAGGGGTCATGGGATAGAGTCCGGAGGACCTGAGTTCAAATCTGGCCTCAGACACTTAACACTTACTAGCTGTGTGACCTTGGGCCAGTCTTTTAACCCCGATTGCCTCACTAAAAAAGCAAAAAAAAAAAAAAAAAAAAAAAGCGTCATTGGATTTGTCCATTTTCCTGAGGTCATTAGTAACTGTAAAGCAGGAATGGTTTTACTGAGGGAATGAAAATCTCGGGGCTCTTGGTATAAGAAGAATTCACTTTTATATAGGGTGTCCTAAAAGTCTTAGTGCAGTTTTAAGCTATTAAAGCTTAAACAAGTTGCCCCTTGTTCCACCCTGCTTTCCTACCTAGGATTAAAACTGCACTAAGACTTTTGGGACACCCTGAATAGTGTTGCAAATCTATGTATCTATTTATCTATCTATATATATAGAGAGAGAGAGAGGGTGGGAGGGGAGAGAAAGAGAGAGAGAATCACAGTGAGTCTCAAAACAACTTCAGGAGGTAAATATTACAGGTATTATTATGCTCATGTTGCAGTCTTATAAATGAGGGAACTGAGGCTGAGAGAAATTAAATGACTCACCCAACAAGTATCAGAAGCAAGATTTGAACCCAGATCTTCTAATCTCTAAATTTTACATGCTAACCACTACATAAATGGATTTACCTACTTGTCTTATAATGTAGATTATAGACCAATGTTATCATCCTCATTTAGTACATGGGAAAACTTGAGGAAAATATTTAGTAACCAGGAAAACCAAGAAAGATGTTAGTTGATTTCCCCAGAATAATTAATTTGTGAAAAATGAGACTAATTCATCTCTCTGAAGTCTCCATTCACCAGGTGTTCTGTTCTCCTCCTTAACAAGTAAAATGGGGTGGTTTTTTTGGGGGGGGGAAGAGGGGAGATATAAAGGACTGAGGAAGTATGGTTCTTCATCACATTTGAGGTGGGGGTCTGGATCTGTGACTTCATTTCTGTAGGGAGTGGAAATTTCTGTAGGGTGTGGAAATTCCTCTACTGAGACAGAACAGCAATCTCTGATTTCCAGAGCTAGCCTGAGGCACTGACAGTTTAGGTGGTTACATAGCCAGGTCATGTCAAAGCTGGGACTTGAATCCACGTTCTCCTGACTGCAAGGCTGATACTCTATCCATTACGCCGTCAAGCTGGGGATTAGGAAAGAGTGAGAGTAGAGATAGGAAAATAGGCAAAGAGAACAGAAGTACAGGAAAAGAAAGGTGAGGTCACTGTGAGTTAATCTTTCCAGAGATGTAACATTCCACTGGTCATGGAGCTCTCAATGCAAATTATACTTTGTTCCATCTTAGCCAAGTAGCTCTGATTATAAGTAGCTTGATATACTAAAGTGTATTTATCACTAGTCTTACCAGAAATTCCTTGCACAATATTGAATAATAGTGGTGATAATGGACATCCTTGTTTCACCCTTGATCTTATTGGAAATGCTTCTAGCTTATCCCCAATGCATAGAGTGCTTGCTGATGGTTTTTGATAGATGCTATCTATCATTTTAAGGAAGACTCCATTTATTCCTATGTTCTCTAGTGTTTTTAATAGGAATGTGTTGTATTTTGTCAAATGCTTTTTCCGCATTGTATGATTTCTGTTAGTTTTGTTGTTGATATGGTCAATTACGCTGATAGTTTTCCTAATATTGAACCAGCCCTGCATTCCTGGTATAAATCCTACCTGGTCAAAGTGTATTATCCTAGAGATAAGTTGTAATCCAGAAATTTCTTGGAGGTGGGGTTAGAAGTCCAAATCTGTGATTTCATCCATTTGGTGAGTACCTAATGCAGATATTCTCCACAGATGGAGGTCAACTGCTCCTCTGTAACTTATAGAGAATTTTCAGGGGGCACTGAGAGGTTAAATGAGACTTTCCCAGACTCACCCGGCCAGTATGTCAGAAGGAATTCTTGAACTTGGATCTTTCTGACTCTCACCAGAGTTCTTAAGGCTGCCCAACAGCAACATGGGTCAAATACTAACACTGTCACTATTATAATGAGGTAAGCAGGTCTGGGGAAGCTCATATACTCAGTTTTGGATGTGTTGACTTTGATATGCTTTGGGGACAGACAAGTAGAAATGTCCTATGGGCAGTTGAAGATAGGACTTTGGAACTTAGAAGAGGGCTTGGGGCTTAAGCTCTTGGGGATATAAAGAACAAAATAAAAGATTCCTTTCTCTCTAAAAGTTTACATTCTAGTAGGGGATACACTATGTACACAGAAAAAGGATAATCTGAGGGGAAGAGAAAGTATCCTGTGTGTGGGTGGGGAGATGGAGGTGGAGGAGGAAGGGTAGTGGGAGGATGTGGCACCCTACCTGAGCCTTGAAGGACAGAAGGATTTTAAGAGACAGTGATGGGGAGGAGGTATGTTCTAGATATGGGAGACATGGAGACAGGAAATGGGAAGTCAAGTTTGGGGAACTTGGTTGGTAGTTAGTAGGTTGGCTAGAATATTGAGTAGATGGAATAATGGAGTTTTTGTAAAGATAGATGGAGCCAGAGCAGAGGGCTGAAGAATTAGTATTTTATCCTAGAGGTACTAGGGAGCCACTGAAATTTTTTGAGCAGGACAGCAATATCCATTATCAGACCTGTGTCTTAGGAATATTAATTTGGCAGTTGGGTGAAAGCCAGATGAATTGGAGAAGGGAGAAACTTGAAGCAGAAAGACCAATTTGGAGGCCATTCCAATAGTCCAGGCAGGCAGCAAAGAAATCCTGAATTCTTAGGGTGTTGGCCTTGAGAGTGTGGAGAAGGGAATAGATAAATGAGGCATTGTACAGCTAGACCTGACGTGACTCATCAATCAGTTTAATATAGGGGGTCAGGGAGTCTGTCAATAAACATTTATTAAGCACCTACTGTGTGTTAAGTTCTGGGGATGTAAGAAGAGGCAAAAAGAAAGTCCATGCTTTTAGGAGTTCACAGTATAATAGGGGAGATAACAAGCCAAAAAAAAAAAAAAGTACAAACAAGCTACAGACAGGATAAATTGGAAATAATTAACAGAAGGAAGGCACTGGAATTAAGAGGGGTTGTCAAGGATGATACCAAGGATACGCCATCTTCGAGCGCTGGAAGGATGATGATAGACCTTAATAGGATTTGGATGAAGTGTGGGTTTAGATGGGGGAAGATGAATATTATTTGGGACATGGTGGGTTGGAGGGACCAGTGGAACATCTATTGGAGATGTCCAGCAGAAATTGGTGACTAGCACTAGACTTCAAAAGAGGGCTCAATACATAGATCTCGCTTAGATGTGCAAAGGGATGATAGCAGAACTCATGGAAGCTGATGAGATCAGTAAGAGAGAAGAGGAGAAGGCCCAGGACAGAGCCTTGGGGGACACCCGTGCTTAGAGAGTGGAAGATGGATTATTATCTAGAGAAGAAAACTGAGATAAAGTGATCAGACAGGTTGGAGAACCAGGAGAGAGCAGTGTCATAGAAGTCAGGGGAGTGACTCCAAAGAAGAGACAGGAGAAGATACTGGGGTATGTGGCTGCTGTGCATGCTATGGAGCCACAGGTGAGAGTTGAGTGAAAGGTAGACACCACAGGTAGATGAACAGTCCTGAAAAGAGCTCAGCAAGCCCTCACACCAGAGGTGCTAGTCTTCCCTGAATACTCCATACAACCAGGTTCAGGCTTCAAACCCTTCGGTAAGTTGGGGAGATACCTACTCCAATCATGTGAGGTGTTCTCCCAGTGAAATGGGCCGATGAGAACATTGAAGGTGGCTAAAGCAGGCTCTGTGGAGCACTTAGAGCCTGGTCAGACATCAAAGATGCCAAGGCCATCCACTGTATCCCGGACCATTGCCAGTTGTGTTGACTTTTGTCTTGCCACTGGATTTTGATGACTCTGTGCAACTCTGCCTCACTTAAATCTAATTTACGTTTGAGTCAAGACATCACCACCTGGTATCATTGGTCCTCTTTGAAAACAAGGAACAAATAACAATACTACTACATTCACCTTTGTATATGTGAGGAGTCCGTAAGTGTGAGACTCATTGGGCGTATATTGTGAGATTTTAAAAATGTATTGGTTGGTTCTCTTGGGTTTTTCCCTTCTTCCTCTTTTTCTTAAAAAAAAAAAAATCTTTGAAAAAAACTTTGCTCTCTGAGATGGCTTTCTGGGAGGGAGGAGGAGAAGGAACACAAGGGTTATTTAACAATGTAAAAACAAAAATATCAATAACATTTGTTTTTTAAAAAGTCAAGGGAGGAGAAAGTCTTCGGGAGAAGGGAGCGTTTAATTGTTGAAAACTATAGGGAGGTCAAGTGAAGGCAGACTGAGAAATGGCCAATGGATTTAGCAGTTAAGAGATCGTTGATAATCAGAAGTCAGGTTACTTGGAGGTGAGAAGTGAGTAGGAGATGAAAAAGTTGAGACAAGGAATTTAGGTGACCCTTTCTAGGAGGTTTGGCTCCTCCTAGCAATAAGAAATAAAAGATAATAACTTGAGAAGCTGGCTGGATCAAGTGAAGGTCTTCTTTTTTGAGAATAGAGGAGACCTAACCATGTTGAGAGGTAGTGGGGCAGGAGCCAGTGGGGTCAGTGCCACACATTTCCTTTTTAACAACGATCTGTTGTTATCAATCCTCTGCTCAAAGCCCTTCCCAGACTCCTTATTGCCGACCCAGTAAAGTTCATATTCCTTGTTGTTCATCCTTCCTTCTGGAAAAGGACCAATTACATCAGGAGTGAATTGGATTTAAGTGAGGCAGGGCTGTGCAAAGTCATTAGCCCCACTTTCTCCTCCAAAGTCATCTGAGTCCAGTGGCAAGACGTGAGTGTCAATGGCCCTAGATGCAGGGGGAGACCTTGACCTGTTTAAGGTGGGGGTCTTTCCCAGGTCTCAATTTGCCTGAGGCAACACCCATTCAGTAAAGGCTAGGTAAGAACTGATGCAAAAGATGGGTTAGTTTGGCTTCACAAAAGAATCTATCCAGGAGGTCTTGGGAAGACCCTCAGAGTTTCCGGCCAGAATAGAAACAATTGCTATTTACACTCACTCTGAGTCATTAAACCCCAAGCAAGGAACAAGTGAGGGATCTATTATTGGCCAGTCAGTGAGGGCCAGAGTGATTTGGGTTTAAAGGTATAGTCAAGTAGCTCCATTTGAGTCCCAATGGGCTTTATCAAAGCCTGGTTTTTTTAGAGCTATATTTCAAGAAATCATAAATAAAAACTACATGAGACAGAAGAGTTAGTTGTCCCAGTTTAAAAAAAAATGATAGAATAAATAAATAGGGAAGAAACAAGTCTAGCCCCCAAATTTCAAGATACCTTGCAAAGTTCACATTTCTTAGCCTAACACTAAAGACCTTCCACATTCAGGTGCTATCTCACCTTTCCAGTTTTGCTAAAAAATATGTGGGTCCAATGGCAGCTATCTCTAGGATGAGGGGGGTGGGGTAAGGGAGGGAAGAAAAAAAAATTTTTTGAATTGCATGATAATTTTGTTGTATATTTGAAAGTAATAGCTAGTTGTACATATAGTAGATCTGCAGTTTATGTACCATCATCTCTTTTTTTATTATACTATGTTATGGGGATGCTTGTTTTATTCCATAAATTAAAATTTTAAAAAATGGCAAAAAAAAACTGTCTTCCTCTTCCTCTGCCTTCCTTCAGCTGGAACTGAATGTGTTTTTAAAAGGGCACATATAGACAAAGTCTCTCTCTCTCTTCCCCGGTGACAGGTTAGAACGTCTATAAGACTAAAGGAAGAGGAAGCATGCACTGCCTACTCTCCCATTTGGGTTGCCATGTAGCTGTGAATGCATGGTCCAGCTGTTTCTTCTGCACCTGTTGTGTTTCTACTTTCCCAATCTTAGGTAAGTAGTTAGCATTTATAGTACTTTAAAGTTTACAAAGTGCTTTATAAATATGATTTCATTTTATCCTCACCTGAATCCTAGGAGGTAGGAGCTTTCCTCATCTTCAGTTAAGAAAACTGAGGAAGGCAGAGATTAAGTGGCTTGTCCCAGAGTCACACAGTTAGTGAGTGTGTGAGGCCACATTTGGACTCAGGTCCTCCTGATTCCAGGTATAGTGCTTCAGCCACTGTGCCACCTAGGTGTCTCCAGTTCTAGGTGGATGAGTGTTAGAGATGGAATAATGCTGGGCACAACCCTGTGAGCTTTGAAAGGTCTGAGTAAACACCAGAAGTTTATGGTCAGAATGGATTGTGGAGTCTACCTGTGGCAGAAGTGGGTGAACGTTTGGAGAGCCAGCTCTGAGGAGTGACCCGTTGGACCCGTTGGATGCTGCCTAGTGGTAGATTGACCTGTTAGCCAAGACATCATGTCCTAAAATAAGGTAGCGGTCACATCCCAGAGGTAAACTTGGTGGAGACTCTTCAAATTGAGGAAAGGACTCCCACGACCAAGAAGTACCCTACTCCTAGTTGAGGTGGGGGGATGTTTTGTAACCACCACCTTGAGTTTGATCTCTCTCTCTTCAGGCAGCTAGTGGTATGTAGAGGGGAAAGTGGGCCCTACTCCTGTTCTAGTTATACCTTCATGGCAAAGAGTCCTTCGTAAAGGCTAATAGATGGTAATTGGTTAATTGATATTAAAGAGAAAGCAAATGGTCAAAATAAAATTGGGACACTGATCACTAGTGATTGATATGGGGGACTTGAGAGTGGTAGCATTAGAAGAACCCCAAAGCCCTTTAAGGGTACCCCTAAAATTTAGAGTTAGGTAGGTAGTGCAGTGGATAAAGCAGTGGGCCCGAAGTCCATAGGAAGACCTGAGTTCAGATCCAGCCTCAGACGCTTTCTAGCTGTGTGACCTTGGGCAAGTCACTTCACCCTGTTTGCCTCAGTTTCCTTATCTGTAAAATGAGCTGGAGAAGGAAATGGCAAACCACTCTGGTATGTTTGTCTAGAAAACCCCAAATGGGGTCATGCAGAGTCTGACAAGACTGAACAACAACAACAGAATTCCTCGGGGAGCTGGAGCAGTAGTTGACTTCTGGGTAATAGACCTGCCAAAGCAAATTGGGTTTAGGAGGGAGAGCCCAAAGCCTATAGGTGCTATATTTGTCTCTCTTTTTATTTTTATTTTTATTTTTATTCCTCAGATAGTGCTGTACACAGTAGGCACTCGGTATATGTTGGCAAAATTAATAACATATAAATAATTAATAACGTATAAATCCATATCCTCTACTAGCCTGTAAACTCCTTGATGGTAGAGACTGTATCTTGGGTACATTTGTATTTCCCACTTAGTGCACAGTAGGTACTTACTAAAAATTATTGAGAAGCCACCAATAGCCACAACGTTGCAGTAAGTAACAGTTAAGACTGTCACCATTGATCTTTTGGTGACCTTCTCCAACTCTGATTCCTAAAATAGTCTCAGCATGAGACAGAAACCATTGAAATAAACAATGCTTTCTTACCCAAGCTTGACATGGTGGGGAAGGGGATTGGCTGTTACCATCCCTGTTGTCTATGTGTAGGACATTCTCTTCTCTTGTATTACATACACACACACACACACACACACACACACACATGCACACTTCTCTTCGCCTTAATAGCACAAGACCTACCTCAAACCAATATTTCCAGTCCAACCTCTTCTTGACTTCGTTTTCACTTCTTTACTGCCCTTCCCATTTACCTCCTATCCTTTTCAATTTCATCATTGTCATCATCATCAACAAACATTTACCGACAGGCGGAGGCTTCCGTGTATTATTCTTGGCCTTCCTCTTGTCTAAATCTCAACACTGTTTTGAGGGTGCCAGAGTAGAGCACAGAAGGAATAGACGACACGTAAGCTGAATTTTTGGACACTCACTGAGTCCTCATGGTGTTCCACCACTACTTGCCAGAACCCCAGGCCTGAGGTGGAGAATAGGAATAACATTTTGGAGGCAGGTGACTTTTGTCAGAGGCAGTCAGCCGTGGGACTCCATGTTTCCAATTTTTCCTCGGCTTTCACCCTCCATGCTGGTTTCCTTCTCTATTTCCTAACTGCCTTTCTCTTCTGTCTACACAGTTTGTCCCCTCCTTTTCCCCATCCCCAAAAGTATTCTTACCACTTTAAAGCTAACTGGTAAAGATATCTGGGCTGCTGATATCAGGAAACATCTGCACAAAGCTATAGTGTGACCACCTGCACCTATGGCAAACAATGAAAATTCAGTATGGTTAGCTCTGTAAGTGTGTGCTGTATAAGCAGAAATAGTTCATGGACCATCTTATAAAAGCCTCATGGGAAGTCCTGCTATTATTTTGAAAAGTAATACCACTCTTCAGGAAATCAAATTACGATCTAGCTGACTGATGTCAGATATTCTTGCTCTTTTCCTAACTGAAACCCTTTTGATAGGTTTTAAAAAAATCTTCCTGGATTTCTATCCATTTAGTTAACTTTAGGCATCTTGTTTGTTTGTTTTCCAAAAATCATATATAATTTTGTAATGTTAGAGTTGTTTGCCTCGCACCTGGAAAAATCTGAAAATATAATCCAAAGTACTGGGGGAAATTTTTCTGTTTTTTCCGGGAAGTGATCAATCAGTAAGCTTTTATTAAATGCTTACTTTTCCATTTCTTTCCTAAACATCAGTTACATGTGTAAACATGATCTTTAGTATTTCCAAAGCATTGAAAATCTTTGGGTCACAGATTTATATTTAGAAAGAACTTAGAAGTCTTCTAGGCCAGCCTTCTCATTCTGCTGAGGAGAAAAATGAGACCCAAAGAATTTAAGAGAGAAATCTCCTTGGATGTCCAAATGGTTCTTCAAACTTAACATGTCCAAATCTTCACTCATTACCTTCCCTTCTCCCCATCTCCTTTCTTTTCTTTTTTTAATGTCATTATTCCTCCTGTCATTCAGACCTGTCACCTAAGAATCACTTCTGAGTTGAGCCGCAAAGAAAACTCTTGCAAATGTTCGAGTAATTGAGGTGCACCACGGCTCTGTACCACACTTGTGATCTGTTTCAGAAACTCCTCATCTGTTGCCTGCTTCTGTCCAGATTTCTGTGGTGTGCTCACATGGCCATATTCCTTCTGGTTCTTCTTCCACTGATCTTTACCTAATCTTCTCCACCGTATTTCCACCTCTAGTTTCTAGGTTTCTTCATATGAATGTATTTTCTTAATATGCAATGCTACTTCATTCTTCAAAACTCTGACCTCACATACCCACACACTCATCTCTTTTTGTTTCTTTTGAATTGTATTTTGTTCCTTTTTAAACTATATCCTTTCAGAAGCATATTCCAATCACGGCTTCTATTCTAAAAAGTCCCAGTGATACTTATGAGGTCAGATTTATCTCCATGCAGTAGAATCTCTGGTGCATCTTGCTTATTTCCCATACTTTACATTTCTGAATAGATATCTGAATCCTTGATAAAAGCTCCTCAGTCGGTCCCTAAGACCTCTGGGCTAAAATAAAAAATCCCATGTTTGTCAAGCAAAACCCTTCATAATCGGGTCTTCTCCTTCCTTTCCAATCTTATGTCTTACTGTTCAGTCATTTTTTCAATTGTTTCTGACTGTGACCCCATTTGGGGGTTTCTTGGCAAAGATACTGGAGTGGTTTGCTGTTTCTTTTTACAAATGAGGAAACCGATGCAAACGGGGTTAAGTGTCTTGCCCAAGGTCACACAGCTAGTAAGTATCTGAGGCCGTATTTGAACTCAAGATGAGTCCTCCTGACTCTAGGCTTGGTGTTCTATTCACTGCACCACATAGGGGCCCTACAATCTTCTTCCCTTCCAAAAACTCTATGATCCAGCAACACTGCCCTCCTGAATGTTCCTTGCATGTACTCCATCTCCCAACTCTATGTAGTTTTCCTGGCTGTCCCCCATACCTGGATTTCTCTCCCTCTTCATCTCCACCTCCTAGCTTTCTTCACATTCCAGCTAAAATTCCACCTTCTACAGCCATCCTTTTCCAATTCCCCTTAACGTTATTAACTTCCACGTTCTGATTATCTTCAAATTATCTGTTATACATCTTGTTTGTACGTGGTTGTTTGCAATTTGTCTCTCCTATTAGACTGTGAGCAACCTGGGAACAGCAACCAGGCTGGTGGTTGTTTGTTTTTTTTCTTGTCTTTCTCTGTATCCCCATCACTTAGCATAGTGCTTGGCACATAGGAGGCATTAAATAAATACTTGTTTCCTTTCTTTCTCTCATATTATAGATGAGGAAACTGAGACCTAGAGAGGTAAACCATCTTGCCCAAGGTCATACATTAGTAAATGTCTGAAGCATGATTTGGAGCCTGTTTTTTCTGACTCCAGGGTCAGCATTCTATATGCTACACTGCATTGGGTCTCAGGACTTCAGTTCAGATCCCAGCTCAGCCACTTCTCTGGATGACCTTAGACCAATTACTTTAATCCTGAGAGCTTCATTGACTTCCTTTGTCAGATGAGGGGGTTGGATTAGATGACCTCGAAGGTCTACAATGTGATTCCGAGTTCAAATCTGGCCTCAGATTCTTACTGGCTATGTGACCCTGGGCAGGTTGCTTAACCTATTTGCCTTGATTTCCTTAATGGTAAAATGGGGATGATAAAAGCCCCTACCTTCCAGGATTTTTGTGAGGATCAACTATAATAATATTTGTAAACTGCCTTGTAAATCTTGAAGTTCTAGCCATTAGACAATCAATTCTCTCATTTTACAGAGAAAGAAACTGAAGCCAGAGAAGAGAGGTGATTTGACCAAGGTCTCATAGATGGTAAGTAGGAGAACCGGAATTTGAATTCAGGTCCTTTGACCCCATAGCCAGTGTTCTTAACACCCCATCCTTCTGGCCTCAGATTCTAACCAGCCATGAGGAACAGTGGGTCAGGTAGGTATATGCCTAAGTGCATGGAGGGCAAGGAGGGAGGAGGGAGTTTAATAAAGAGCAGGTTTTTTTTTTGGAGGTGGGGTTGTTTTTGTTTTTGTTTTTTAATATTTCTCTTTATAAACATAGAACATTCTGCTTTCCAAAGCCATCTGGTTGTTTGTTTTGGGATGAGTCAAGCTGCACATTTCACAGTGAGCCACAAGGGGTGCAATTTTCAAACTGTATCTAGGGTTTGGGCAAGTTACTTCCAGATCTGGACCCGGGAGTTGCTATCAGTGTAAGCAACATTTCTCAGGAATGGCTCTCCTGGCTTCTGTTGTAAGCCATGCAGTTACCTTAGCTTAAAAGGGTCAGGGTCTTCCATTGCACCCTGGGCCATCCCTAGTCATCCTGATGAGTATCTGGCCACTGGACCCAGATGGCTCTGGAGGAGAAAGTGAGGCTGGTGACCTTGCACAGGCCTCCCTCACTCAAATCAAAGTCAACTGTAAGTCATGTCATCATCTCCCTCATGTCATGATCCTCTTGGGAAATGAAGGACAAACACAACAGCAATGCAGTTAATGTCACGTATAGAGAGTGGCTACTGTTTATCCTCCTCACTCCCCTTTATTTCCCTCTAGAAGAAAAAAAAATGAAATTTCTGACATCTTTTATACCTAAAGTTAGGCAAATAGTCTCAAGACCATTAGCAGGATACAGTGGAAAGACTGTTGGCTCTGGAATCCAAGGACTTGCCTTTATCTCTTAGCCTCTGTGGACCTCAGTTTCCTCATCTGTCAAATGTTCAGTTGGACTAGATAATCTTGAAGGTCCTTCTAGCTCCAAATCTATGAACATAATTTTTTTTTGTAAATACTATTTTTTCAATTACATGTAAAGACAACTTTTAATATTCATTTCTTAAAATTTTGAGTTCCAAATTTTCTCTCTCTCCCTTACCTCCCCACCCCTAAGACTGTAAGCAATTTGATGTAGTTTATATATGCGCAATCATGTAAAACATTTTTCCATATTAGTCATGTTGTGAAAGAAGAAATAGACCGAATGAAAAAAAAAAGTGAAAATAGTATGCTTCGATCTGCATTCAGACTCCATCAGTTCTTTCTCTAGAGACAGATAGCATTTTTCACGAGTTCTTTGGAATTGTGTTGGATCATTGTATTGCTGAGAAGAGCTAAGTCATTCATAGTTGATCACTGTATAATGTTGCTGTTAACTGGGAACAATATTCTCCTGGTTCTGCTCATTTCACTTTGTATCAGTTCATATAAGTCTTTCCAGATTTTTCTGAAATCTGTCTGCTCATCATTTCTTATGGAACAATAGTATTCCATTACATTCATATACCACAACTTGTTCAGACATCCCCTCAATTTCCAAGTATGAACATAATTATCAAGGATTTTGGGGGGGAGGGAAATTGTGATTTTATTAATGTAGGCAATCCCTCCACTGATGATGCATCAACCACCCTTCTATAGCTAATAGTCTTTAAGAGACTCCTGGGGGCATTGACCAGTTAAATGACCTGTCTATGGTCACAGCTACAGCAGAGACAAAAGTTTTCCTGACTCTGGGATCTATCAATACAAAAACAAAATGTTCCCTTGAAGCCAAAAGCAAGAGATGTTAGATTAAGGATTTGGGTTAAAAAACAAATTGCTCAATATAATGTTACCTTTTTCTAGATGTGTATCAAAGAGTCATAAGAAGACACTTGGATGAGGCCAATTTTGTGATTGTTTTTGTCTGTCATCATCCTTTTTGACACTCTTCCTGGTTATTCTCTCTTCCTTTTGTTTCCACAACCTCCTGGTTCTCCTACCTAATTGTCTAACTATCCTCCTTTCCTTTGGGGGTATCATCATCCATATTGTGAGCATTAAATATGGGTATATATTAAGCTTCTCTCCAGATCCTTCTCCTATTTTCTCTCTGTGTTGTTTCTCAACGATCTTATCAGTTTCCGTGGGTTCATTTCTCATCTCTCTGCAGATAATTCCTGAATCTCCACTTTGTATAGAATCCTCATGTCTCTTTTGGGCTCAAATTTCCCTTTACCAACCACCTCTGGATGTCCTATGTGTATCTCAAATGAAACATGATGTTCATGTTTAAACAAGACATAAGTTCAAATCGGAACTCATCTTTGTCCCCAAGACTATTTATTCCCTCTTCCTAATATTTCTATATCTGTTGATGGTACAACCATTCTTCCAGTCACTCTAGTTTACAACTTTGGAGTCATTCTTGACTCTTCACTCTTCTCCACAACTCATGCCTCCATATTCAAACAGTTGGTTTTTCTGTGTCTATTACATGGATCATCTCTAACACCACCATCCTTTCTATCTCCTGCTCTCCACTCCTACGATTGCCACCCTGTAAGGCCCTCATCACCTCTCATGTGGACTATTACAGTGGCCTCCTAATTGGTCTCCTGTTTCCAATGTCTTCTCTCTCCAACCCATACTCCACAAAGTTATGGGAATCTTCCTTCTAAAGCACAGATTAACCATGTTATTCTGATGATCAAAAAGCAACAGTGACTTCCTGCTGCCTCTAGAATAAAATACAGATTTCTCGTTTGGCATTTAAAGCCCTTACCAGCATTGTTCCTGGTTCCTTTTCCAGACTTACTTCATGTCATGTGCTCTTAAACACAGTCAGATTGGCCTCTGCTGTTTTCCATGCACGACGATCCATCTATCACTTCTTTTCCTTTGTGCAGACTGTCCCACACCTTAGCTAGCCTTCCTTCTCACCTTCACATTTAGGGATATTTAGCTTACTATGAAGCTTAGCTCAGGTGCCACCAGATCCTCCCCCCTACCCCATCTTGTGATGCTTCTCCCTACGCTTTGGATTTACCTATTGGATCCATGTTCTGTCATCCCGGTAGAATGTAACTCTTTGAGGATAGAGACAATTTTGGTTCTGTCCTTTTTGTCCCTAGTAGGTGCCAGTAACAGCAATGTTGTAAGGATGATCAGCTGTGAAAGACCTGCCTTCTCATCCATGTAATGATCCAAGATAATTCCAAAGAAGTCATGATGAAAAAAAAATGCTATCCACCTCTAGAGAGAGAATTGATGAACTCTGAGTACAAATTGAAGTATGATTTTTTTCTTTGCTGTGGTTAATATGGAAATATGTTTGGCATGATTTCACATGTATAATTGATATAATTTGTTTGCCTTCTCAGGGATGGGGGGGCGGGGTGAGAGGGAAGAAATTGAGACTCAAAATTTAAAAAGAAAAGAATGTTAAAAACAAACAAATAATAAATTTATTTTTTAAAAATAAAATAGTAGGTACTTAATAAATGATTGCTGAATGGAATTAAATTGAATCCTGGAAAAGTTTTTATCCATCAAATGAGGTTCATTTCTGATTGGTTTGTAATTATTTTATCATCACAACCAATGCAATTTTAACATCACAACTACCATCAAACATCAAATATGTTTGTCAACATTTTATTCCATCATTTTGCATGTGGTTACAGATGTCAACACCATTTGTAATCCAGATAAGCTAGGAAATTAAAGTTACTTCTTGATGACCCCTTCCCCCTTTGTCATTCAAAAATCATTCACTAACTCAAGTCATTTCTGCCTTTCCCCTGGCAACATGCTTAGTAGAGAAGGCACAATATTGGATTAAAGTCATGGAATACTAAAGCTTGGAAGGATCTCCCCAAAGGCAATGGAGAGGCGTATGGTGGGCGTCAGCAGGCTGTAACATATCATGGGCATGAGCAGGTTTCAGCACATCACAAACAAGGAATTATGCAGAGGAATCTATGTAAAAGATATCATCAGAGAAATGCCTGCCTCCACCCAAAAATGGACTGGTCATGTCACCCATTGGGAGAGTGGATTGATATACTGATGGATAACCTATATTAGGAAGAGGGAATAGTCTTGGGGACAAAGATGAGTTCCGATTTGAACTTATGTCTTGTTTAAACATGAACATCATGTTTCATTTGAGATACACATAGGACATCCAGAGGTGGTTGGTAAAGGGAAATTTGAGCCCAAAAGAGACATGAGGATTCTATACGAAATGGAGATTCAGGAATTATCTGCAGAGAGATGAGAAATGAACCCACGGAAACTGATAAGATCGTTGAGAAACAACACAGAGAGAAAATAGGAGAAGGATCTGGAGAGAAGCTTAATATATACCCATATTTAATGCTCACAATATGGATGATGATACCCCCAAAGGAAAGGAGGATAGTTAGACAATTAGGTAGGAGAACCAGGAGGTTGTGGAAACAAAAGGAAGAGAGAATAACCAGGAAGAGTGTCAAAAAGGATGATGACAGACAAAAACGATCACAAAATTGGCCTCATCCAAGTGTCTTCTTATGACTCTTTGATACACATCTAGAATAAGGTAACATTATTTTGAGCAATTTGTTTTTTAACCCAAATCCTTAATACAGTGATACAGTGATCAACTATGAATGACTTAGCTAGGTTTGCCACCTAGCTGCCACCCTAATACTAGATAGCTAATTCATGTTGGTGGAGGTGAGGGAGTGGGAGAGGGAAGGAATGAAACCTAATGCTGTGTAATTGCAATAACCAAACTTGGCCCCAGAGAAGTTGAAAAAAAAGCCACCCTCCTTTCTTTCTTTAGAGAGGTGGGAACTATTTATGTAGACTGTTGATCAAAATCACAGACATAGCTATCCCTACAATGTCAAGGGAAAAGTTGCCGGAATGTCTGATGTACTCTGTGTGGGAGGACAAGGATGAGAGTTGCACAGGATAGGCAGACTGGGATGAGGTGAAATCTGTGTCATTGGAAGAAATAAAAAAACAAAAACAAAACCACAATAGGCATTTATTAAACATCTACTGTGTGCCAGACCCTGTGTGTAAGAGTCTAACAAATAATTATCTCATTCGATCCATACAACAATCCTGGCAGGTAGATGCTATTATTATCCCAATTTTATAGTTGAGGACACTGAGGCAGACAGAGGTTATGTGACTTACCCAGAGTCACACAGCTAGTAAGTATCTGAAGCTAGATTTGGACTCCAAAGTCAGAACTCTATCAACCATGCCACCCAGTTGCCCTCATTTCATGTACACACATACGTGACAAAAGGATTGATTCATTGAGGTATAGTGACAGAAGACTGAACATCAATGCCACTTTGGCAAAAAAAAAAAAGTGTATTTTTTGGGGAAGAAATACAGAGTTAATGATAGTTGAGCTAAATATTTACATTATTTTCCTATTTAATTTGGTTGGGTCCAGAGAGTCCCTGGATGGGTGGTAGCAGTCCTCCCTCATATTCTCTGATTGCTCTTAGGGGTAAGAGACCCAGATAGGATAAGGTTTAGGGGACACTAGGTTCTAAATGTATATGTAGCTATCAGTCTTGCCAAGAAAAAATAGTAATAGTAATAACAACATAGGCAGCACATATTAGTATTTTAGAGCCTTTAAAGTACATGGCATATTATTTCATTTGATCCTAACAACAATCCAGTGCTATTATTGTTCCTACTTTATAATTGAAGAAACAGAGAAATTAGTTGACCCATCCAGGATAATACAGTTAGTAAAATATCTGAGAAAATATTTAAATTCAGGTTTTCCTGACTTTGAGTCCTGAACTCTATTCACTATGCCAGCAAACTGATTGTGCCTTGACCTCATCAGCAGTATCAAAGTCACAACTGACCAACTCAGTTTCTCAGAATTTGTCTTCATCAAAATTTATCTTCCGTAGACAGTGACTCATGAAAGACCAACACTGGCTTGCCATTTTATTGACTAATAATGACACTGGCAAGTTTTTGGAGTTATTTGAAAATTGTTCTCCAGTTTGCAAGGGGGAATGTCAAGAAAAGTTCTCTTTTGGACTCGGAGATTTGTCAAAATTTTATCATATCACTTGCAATTATGGTATAAGCAGGAATAGTGGATTAGCAATGAAATCCTGCTAACATTTTGGTTCCATCCCTCATCACCTCGTGTTTAAACTATTTTAGCTTGCTGTTTGGTTTCTGCTGCCTCAGTTTCCTCCCCACTCCAACCTAATCTCCACTCAGCTGTCAAATTGATCTTCCTAAAATGCAAATATGATCGTGTCCTCTCCTTCTCCTCTATATTCAATAAATAGCTCCCTATTGCCTCCAGGATCAAATATAAAATCCTGTTTGGTGTTCAAAGCCCTTTATAACCTGGCTCCTTCCCACCTAATTCCCCCTTAAATACTTTGGAATTCAGTGACACTGGCCGCCTTGATGTTCCTGCCACAAGACACTCCATCTCCTGACTCCTACCATTTCCTCTGGCTGTCCCTCATCCCCTGTACTGTCTCCCTCTTTATCTCTGCCTCCTGGCTTCCCTCAAGTCTCAACTAAAGTCTCACCTTCTGCAAGAAGTTTTTCCCAGTTCATCTTGATCTTAGTGCCTTCCCTCTGAGATCATCTCTAGCTTATCCTGTACATCTTATTTATTAATCCTTTGCATGTTGTCTACCAGATTAGACTGTAAATTCCTTGAGAACAACACACATCCCTTCCCCCCACTTCTTCGTATCCATTGAGATTAGTACAGTGCCTGGCACATAACAGGTGCTTCATAAATGCTGGTTGACTGACACTGAAATCATGACTATTATTTTTGAACCATGTGACCTTAACATCACTCAACTTCTCTAGAACTCATTTTCTCCATCTGTAAAATAAAGCTGTTGGACAGATAATCTCTATAGATGTCTTCTAGTTCTTAATCCTATTTTAAACCTTTGCTGATGAAAAGTTCAGTTTCTGTGTACAAACCTTTTTTTTTTTTGATATTAGTACAAATGAAAACTTTTGAGACATCTGAGTTGTTTTTGGTTACCAAAGTCCGACAGTAAACAAATATAAATGGGGAAATTCCAAGCTAACAATGTAGTCAGATTTTGAGAGTGAAGCAATCAGCCCAGCAGCCCATGTACTCCCAAGGTGAAGAAAGGCTGGAAATGTGCTGGCAGATTTAACAATAAGCTCTCTGAAAATGAGACACACTTTAAAGTTTAAGCTACATTATGAACATTTTCTCCATTGATTTCTTAACTCTGGGCAATCAACAAAACAATAAAGCAAGCCCTGATTTGTAGTTTGTCCATTTCTGAAATGTAAATGCTCACACTGAACATTTACAAAAATAAGCTCTGCTTTACAAAACATTTTCACATCTATTATCTCTTTTGATCCTCTCAACAACTCCATGGGATAGGTAATCCAAGTTTTGGTATAGAATGGAAGCTCCGTAAGGGCAGGGACTATTTTGAGTTTTATCTTTCCCATCCTAATGTTGTTGGATTTGTTCAGTTATGTCTGACCCTTCATGACCCTATTTTGGGGTTTTCTTGGCAAAGATGTTGGAGTGATTTGCCATTTCCTTCTCCAGCTTATTTTACAGATGAGAAATGGAGGCAAACAGGATTGAATGACTTGCCCAGGGTCACACAGCTAGTAAGTGTCTGAGGCTGAATTTGAAGTTATGAAGATGAATCTTCTTGATTCTAAGACCAGTGCTCTATCTACTTTGCCACCTAGCTGCCACCCTAATACTAGATAGCTAATTCATGTTGGTGGAGGTGAGGGAGTGGGAGAGGGAAGGAATGAAACCTAATGCTGTGTAATTGCAATAAGCAAACTTGGCTCCAGAGAAGTTGAAAAAAAAGCCACCCTCCTTTCTTTCTTTAGAGACGTGGGAACTATTTATGTAGACTGTTGATCAAAATCACAGATATAGCTAATATGTCGGTTGGTTTTGCTGGAGCTTATGTTTTTAACCTTTCTTGACTAATCTTTGTTACAGAGGATATCTTTCTGGGAAATGAAGAAGGGAGACATGTAAAGGGAATGTACAAACCAAAGACATCAATAAAAATCAATAAAAAACAAAAGCTTCTTGGAATAGATTGGAGTGGATTGGTCATTATCTCTATTGGTCATTATCCCTATTTTATAGTTGAGGAAACTGAGACGTAGAAGAAGTTGAATGACTTGCCTAGAGTCACAATCAGTGAATGGCAAAGTTGTTGATTTGGTGTTATGATTGTGTGTATATACATACATATATGTGTGGCATATGATCGATATGACAAATAATTATATATATTCGTATATACACACACTAGGCATTCCTTATTTTATTGTGCTTCACTTTATTGTGATTCACAGATATTGGCGGGGGTTGTTTGTTTTTTACATATTGAGGTTTGTAGCAACCCTGTGGTGAGCTATTAGTGCCATTTTCTTTTTTTAAATTTTATTTTTTCCCCAGTTACATGTAAAAACAATTTTAACATTCCTTTTTTTTTAAGTTTTAAGTTCCAAATTCTATCCTTCTTTCCTTCCCCCCTCCCTGAGACAGTAAGCAATATGATATATGTTATACCTGTGCAGTCATGTAAAACATATTTCCACATTAGTCACTTTGTGGAAGAAAATAGAAAAAAAGGAAGAAAGAAAGAGAGAGAAAGGAAGAAAGAATAAAAGAAAGAAAGAAAGAAATAGTATGCTTATGACTGTATTCAGATGCCACCAGTTCTTTTTCTGGAGGTGAATAGCATTTTTCATTGTGAGTCCTTTGGGATTGTCTTGGATCGTTGTATTGCTGAGAATAGCTAAGTCTTTCATTGTTGTTCATCATACAATATTGCCATTACTGTGTGCAATATTCTCCTGGTTCTGCCCCTTCACTGTGCGTCGGTTTATGCAAGTCTTTCCATGTTTTTTCTGAAATTATCTTGATTATCATTTCTTATAGCACAATCACATTCCATTGCAATCATATACCACAACTTGTTCAGCTATTCCCCAATTGATGGGCATCCCCTCAATTTCCAAGTCTTAGCTACCACAAAAAAGAGCTGCTATAAATATTATAAGTATTTTTGTACCTGTAGGTCCTTTTAACTTTCTTTTTTTTTTAATCTCTTTGGGATACAGACCTAGTAGTGGTATTACTGGATCAAAGGGTTTGTACAATTTTATAGCCCTTGGGGCATAGTTCTGAATTGCTCTCCAGAATGGTTGGATCAGTTCACAACTCCAACAACAGTGCATTAGTGTCCCAGTTTTCTCACATCCTCTTCAAAATGTATCATTTTCCCTTTTTGTCATGTGAGCCAATTTGACAGGTGTGAGGTGATACCTCAGAATTATTTTAATTTGCATTTCCCTAATCAGTAGCAATTTAGATATAGGTGCCATTTTCCAACAGCATGTCTGTGTCAACTGATAATTCTTGCAATATTTCAAACTTTTTCATTATTATATATCTGTTGTGGTGATCTGTGATTGGTGATCTTTGATGTTACTATTGTTTTGAAGTGCCATGAGCTGTGCCCAATTAAGAGGGTGAGCTTAATCAATAATTGTGTGTGTCCTGACTGCTATACCTATGGTAGTTGCCTGTCTCTCTCTCCCTCTCCTCCAGCCTCTCTTTTCCCAGAGACACAACAATGTTGAAGAATGTTACATAAACTTAGTTGATAAAGCCATGGTAGGGTTTGAGAAGATTGATTCCAATTTTGAAAGAAGTTCTTCTGTGGGTAAAAAAGCTATCAAACAGCATCACATGCTACAGAGAAATCTTCAGTGATGAGAAGAGTCAATCAATGAGGCAAATTTCATTGTTGTTTTATTTTGAGAAATTGCCACAGCCTCCCCGATCTTCAGCAGCCATCAACATCAAGGCAAGATTCCACCAGCAAAAATATTAAGACTCACTAAGGTTCAGATGATGGCTAGCATTTTTTAGCAATAAAGTTTTAATTAAGGTATGTACATTGTATTTTTAAACATAATACTATTTCACACTTAATAGACTACAGCATAGTATAAACATAACTTTTAAATGCACTGGGAAACCAAAAACTTCATGTGACTTTTTCTACTGCAATATTTGCTTTATTGTCTAGCTGTGTGACCCTGGGCAAGTCACTTGACCCCATTGCCTAACCCCCCCCCCAAAATTTGCTTCATTGTAATGGTCTGGAACTGAGCACACAATATCTCCGAGGTATGCTTGTATATGTGTGCATGTGTATATGTATATATACACATACACACATGTGTATGTATTTTTATGCACACACATACATGTATACATAATATAGATATAGATATAATTTTTTTTAATTCAACAAATGTTTACTGAGTATCAAATAGGTGCTTACCAGGATACAAATAAGAATGTAAAAAATTCCTTGTAGGTGAAATAAGACACAAAAGCTTATACTGTTTGGAGAAATGAGGCAGGAGTAATTATAACACAAAATAGAATGTGAAAATAAAATAATAAAAGTAGAAAGTGCTATGGAAATGTGCCAGAGGAGACATATGAAGTATATCAATCAGTTTTTCCTCATCATCCCTGTGAGTTCCCTACAAGTTCTATCCTCTCCATTAGGATATAATATATGAAGATGAAAAATAATACTAGCTAGCATTTACATAGCACCTACTATGTGCCAGGCACTGTGCTATGCACTTTACAAATGGTATCTCATTTGATCCTCATAGTAACCCTGGGAGATAGGTGCTGTTATTATCACCCCCATTTTGTAGATAAGGAAATTGAGGCCCATAGAGCTTAAGTGAGCTGTACGAGGTCTTGTAGCTAGTAAGTGACTGAAGTAAGGTCCTCCTGATTCCAGGTCTGGCACTGTACCGCCTAGCTGCCTGAAAAATGATGTAGGACCTATATATTTTTTTAAAATTTTACTATTTAATAGGCAGATATAGCATCGATATAGTTAGGGATAAAACAAGCAGGGTTATTACCTACAAGATGGACAAAGGGCAGAGCCAAAGTGTCCTATGTAGGAAATGGAGAGTGTTATAAAGATGACCCCAGACTCAGTTCCAAAGACTGGTGTCTCAAAGACTTTTTATTAAAGAGGTTGAAGTGTGTCCTTTTGATTCACATGAGAAGCGGGCACACCTGCTTGGAAGGGGAGAAATGCCCCCATAAAAGAAGCCAGAGCAATCTTTATAGTTAGTAATTGCTTAACTCCTCCCTTCTGGATCAGGATTGGTCCTAATCTTTCTGGGTTACAATCTTCCTTATATGCCCCACCCTTAACATACATTACGTGCCTAGAATTGTGTTATCACTCCCCCCCCCAACGGAGAAGTTTGCCTGTCTTCTTATCTACTTATGTGGAAACTAAACTCTTTCATTTCTCACAGAGAGCATTTCAGCTGGAGAGGTCCTGGGAAGCACATAAGCTGTCATAGAAGAGGTAGCAGCCACAGCAGCCCTGGAGCTTGAAGAACACAAGGATTTTAACAGGTTGAGATGAAAAGGGACAGTGCAGAGACAGTAAAGTGTAGGATGAAACCAGTCCAGTTTGGCTGGAGTGAGGAGTACCTAAAGTGAAGTAATTTAAAATATATTTGACACGTATATTACATATGATAAGGTAAGTTGGTCCTTGATGGTAGAGGGCCTTAGTAGCTAAGTTGATGTTTTGCATTTTATTCCAAAAGCAATAGGGAGCCACTAATGGTCTTTTAGTATAGTAGCAGCCTGGCTCTGTGACCCAAAAGATGATTTTGGCAGCTGGGTAAGCTGGATAGGCTCTGAAACTGAAAAACAGAGAAAGCAGTCCAAGTGAAAGGTGATGAGGGTCTAAACTCAGATGAGGCAGCGAGAGTTGAGAGGAGGAAAGTCGTGCAAGAGATAGTAGGGAACCAGATTCAATAGGACTTGGCAACAGATTGGAGGTCGTCCATGAGTTAGCGGGAAGATGACTATGAAGTGTTAAGCCAAAGCTACTGAAGGCATGGGGGTATGATTAACAGAAGTGAGTAGGCTTGGTGAAAAGATGAGGGATTTGAGGGGCCAGGTGGGTGCCCCAGTGGAGATGTCTGGTCAGGAAGATCTAGGTTTAGACCCCATCTCTAACACATACTACCTTCGTGACCCCCAGGCAAGACCCTAAATTTTTAAGTGTTCTAGGCTAGATGCTAGAAGGCATGCTGACCTGAATTGATAATGGGAGCTTCCTCACCAACTAGGAATCATTATCCCAGGGTCCCTTAGGCGTTTTCTGTAAGTCTTGGACCCTTTAAGCAGAGGGGTGAAGCTTATGGAAACCCTTCTCAAAGTCATATTTTTGCCGGGCGGAAGTACATCATCAAGGAAGAGATGGAGGCAGGAGACCCGGATTGGGAAGCTGTCTGCCAAGAGGTAATAACACATGGCAAGGACCTTGGAATCAAAGACTTAGGGCAAAGGGACTTTGGAGGTCATCTACCAATAGGCTCAGAGAACTTGTCCAAAGTCACAGAGGTCATAAGTGGCAGAGCTGGGAATTTAGAAAAATAGAAGAAGGCCAAGGCCAGTGCTCTGGGGATCATCCATATTTAGGGAACAGAAAGAAGACTAGTGATAAGGAAATATCTAGTGATAAGGAAAGAGAAAGTAGATGCAAAGGACGTGGTGAATTTATTACATAAGAAAACAAGCTATCTATATCTATAAGAAAACAAGCTAACTCATAGAATCACAGATCTATCTAAATTTATTACACAAGAAAAACAAGCTATGTCCCTTAAGAGAAAGAAAAGCAAGCTATACATAATAGAGATTTGCAGAATCTCATATAACCATCTTTTTTTTTTCTTCCTCTTCTACTGTATATATGGAAATGCTATTTTTTTCTTTTGGTTTTAAGAGAAGAATGGAAAAATAACAACCCCCCCAAATATATACAGATTACATACAAAGTAACTTTAGGAGGATACTACATGTTCATAGATAGTAAATAAAAATATAAACAACAAATACAAAGTAATTTCTCAGCAGAGAGGGGCAGAGATTAACAACTAAGGGAATAAGGCAAGGCCACTTAAAGGCGTGGTACTTGAACTGAACCTTGAAGGGATCTAGGGGTTCTGAGAGACACAGAGGAGGAAGGAAAATATTCCAGGGCAAAGACATGGAGGTGGGAGAATGTCATACACTGGGAAAAACAAGCATGCCAGTTTGACTGAAATGTTAAGTGTACAAAGGGGAGTTTATATGTAATCAGCCAAGAACGGTAGACTGGAGCCAGATTTTGTCCCAGAGACAGTGGGGAGCCATGGAAGCTTCTTGAGCAAGTGGGTGATATGGTGAGACTTTTGCTTTTGGAATATTAATTGGACAGCTGTGTGAAGATTAAATTGGAGAGAGACTGGATTCAAGGAAACTGATTAGGTTTTCGAGGCTATTGAGGCAGTCCAGGGGATAGGTGATGAGGTAGGGGACTCTGCGAGTTGTGGTGGGTGTGGTGAGAGAAGGGGTGATGAGCCCCTTCCAAAGACTAAATGAACCTTGCCTGTGTTTGGAGAACTCCCTCCACTACACTATGCATTAGCTGCGCCATCTTTCTTGTAAAATGTTCACCCTGAATCCTGCTTCCTATCCTACCTTGGTGAACTAAGCAGGGCTGAGAGACGCCAAAAACAAACACACAAACAAACAAATTAAAAAAACCCCCACAAACAAACCGAAAAGCAAAACCAAAAAAAACCCCTCCTTTCTTCCAGCAAGCCCCTGTGATATTTGAGGCCCCTGTTCTCCTCCTACATATGCACACTTTTCAACTGCCTCTAACTTCCCTAGGGGCCTGTTTAAAATTCCTTCATCAGTCCTTCTGAAGGGCCATAGTGGAGAAAGTGCTGGGCTTGGACTCAGAATGACCAGGGAGGAAATCCTCCCTCTGACACTCACTAGCTGTGTGACCCTGAACTCCTCTTCATTTGAGTTCTCTAGGCCTTGCTCTTTGGTAGAAGGGAGATACCAGGGTTTGCACTAACCTCACAGGGTCATTGTGATGATAATTTGGAATACTGTTTATCTAGTACCTTACAAACTGAAACTCTATAAATACTAGATGTTATCTAGTACAGTCAACAGAAGAAAGAGAATAACAGTGCTTAAGACTGATTGATTTACAACCGTACACTCCTCACTAGCTCCCCCAAACCCGGCTTTTTTCTCAGACCTTCTTCCTCCATTAGACACAGTCAGACACGTACTCCCTCTCATTGCCACATCATTCCTCAAAGATGTCTCAATCATTAGCAGTTTTTTCCCCTTTGCTCCGGTCTCTGATAAGAAGTGGGCCTTCTTCTTGACCAGGCCAACCCTCTACACATACCTCTGCTCCCATCACTTCCTGCAGCTGTGCCAGTCCTAATAAAGTTCACATTATCCACTGATTCCTTCTCTTAGCCATACAAATATGCCCAGGTCTCCATTGCTTAAAATTATTATTATTTTTTTTTTTTTGTGAGGCATGAGGGGGCTAAGTGACTTGCCCAGGGTCACACAGCTAGTAAGTGTCTTGAGGCCAGATTTGAACTCTCCATTGGTTAAAATTAAACAAACGAATAAATGAATGATAAACAAACAAACAAACGAATAAATGAAACTTCCCTTGACCCTGCCATCCCCTCTAGTTACTGTCTTACATTTCTTCCTTTCCTTGCCAAACTCCTGGAAAGGGTACCTATACATGGTGGCCTACGTTTCTTTCCCTTCTGCTTGCCAGGCACTTGAAATCTGGCTTCTGTCTCTGCCACTTGACTGAAACTGTTCGCTTCAAGGTTACCCACAATATCCTACCTGCTAACTCATAGAATCACAGACCTAAAGCTTGAAGGGAGCTCAAAGACCTTTCAGTCCAATCCCTGAGAGAACTGGTACCGGGGGTGGGTAAGTGGGATTGAAATGACTTATCCCAGATCACTTACGTATCAAGTGTCTGAGGTTGGATTTGAACCCAGGTCCTCTGACCCCAATTCCCAACACCAATCTGCCTCCTATGATCTTTTCTTCAGGGTTATCCTTTCTGACTTTTTTCAAAAGTAGATCAAAGCTGTCACTAAGACTCTTTGCTTCCTGGAACAAACCCAGGGTGATCAGTAAGAAAGGCACCCTCAGCTGGCGGGGTGAGGGGGGGGTGGGTAAGGCCTGTCCTTCTGAAAGAGATTATTGCTCTAGACACCAACTTTCCCCACCTCCCCTCCCCCAGATTCTGAGACACCATGAGGCCCCTGCTGGGGAGGTTTGCCCAGTCTCCACCTCCCAGGAAGCACCATATCTTGTAGCTTCCTATTTTAACTAATTATTCTTGATAGTGAAGTGCCAAGGTCAGTTGTTTCTTCACACTTGGCATGTAAGAAACTAGATTACCGCAGGGCAGGGATATCGTTGTAACCTTTATAGCAAACAGACACTTTGGGGGAAGGGGATGGAAAAAGGATTTGAAGCTGTCATCTCCTCCCCCCCAAAAAACCCCCCTCAAAGTAATGTGTTAGAGGTAAAAAGGACCATAGAGATCACACATTTTAGAGAGGAGGAAACTTAGCCCCAGAGAGAGAAAATACTTGGCCAAGGTCACAGGAGGCTCATTTAATTTTTACTGAAATTAAAGCTAAACTCAGTCAGACCCCAGTATCACAGCCTGGTTGACTGTTGGAAGGCACCCTTCATTTTACACAGGAGGAAACAAAGGCCTAGAGATAGTGTCAGGGCAGGGACCAGAAACCAAGTCTTTCACCTCCTAGGCCAGTGCTCTTTCAGCCAGGTTTTTGGCATTTGACCTTCCTTTGGAACACGGGTGCCCTGCCCCCTTTCAGAGCAGCAGCCCCTGGTCAAGGTTAAGCCTCAGGTTAAGCAGCTGACCAGGTGGCGGGAGGTATTGGTCTTTTAAGGCATACCTTGTTTCCAGGTACCCGTTCCCAACTTATCAACAGTGGACAGAAAAATTGGTGAAGCTGGAATGGAAGGGGGAAGGAAAGGTCCCTGGGATGGGGAAGACTGAGGCCTCATTTCCCTTCCCAACCTTTACCTTGCTTGAAGCACCTCACTCCTACTCTTCTTTCTAGTCCTGAGAGGGGATAGTTCATGATGAGGAGTTATAGAGAAATCCTAGAGGAGGGGGAAATATTGGCCCCTCCCAGAGGGAGGGGAAAACCTTGTTAGTGTCCCTGGCAGGGTCCTGGTCTCTCAGCTTACAGGGCCACCCGTCACACTTTCATCTAGGTCCCCCTGGGCCATTTTTTTGGACTGCCTTGCTGTCCTGAAGGGTCCTGGTGCCCAGGTTTCACATGTCCCAGGGCTGGTCTTCTCTGGAGGCAGAATGTGCTTTGAGGTAACTCCAGTAGGACCACTGCTCTTTGCACTAAAGGGAGTAGATCACTGGACCAGGACCAAGACCAGGCTGGAGTCTCTGCCTGCTAACCTTAGTGTATGCATTTTGTCGTGGCCTCTGCAATCTCTCAAGTGAATTGGAATCTCTCCAACATTTCCCTCCATTCTCATTGTCCTGTCACCTGATCCACACAACTACAGCTTCGACTAACAAAACTAGATTTGCCCCAGATTTTGGTTCCTTAGAAGATGACAAGTCCTGCCCCACCAGGGACTCTATAAATTTCCCACACTAGGGCAAAAGCCCTTTTATCACAACCTGGTTAAGCCTCCGATTTGAACAGTGCAAGGGCAGTGGTGGAGTTGAAAACTTTATAGCCAACAGATGGATGCTTTGGGGGAGGGGAAGAGTGAGGGGGAAGGAGAACTGGAAGCAAGAAATAAACTCTCAGAGTGTCATGTTAGAGCTGGAGAGGACCCCAGTGATCATCTAATTTAACTGTTTCATTTTAGAAAGGAGGAAATTGGACACTCTCTTCTCCCTTGGCTTCCAAGATACTCCTCTCTCCTGGGTTCTCCTTTTCTGGTGCCTATGCTAGATCAATATCCCACTAAGTGTGGAGTACCCTAAGGCTTTGTCCTGGGCTCTCTTTTTTCCAGATTATCTCTGCATCTGTAGCCCAAAGATGGTTGGATGGATGGATGGGTGGATGGATGGGTGGATAGATACTATTTAGTCTGAACAGTCTGATACTATCAACTGCCAGTTGGACGTGTCCATCTGGAAGTCCTGAAGGCATCTCAAATTCAGCATGTCCAAAACAGAAGTCATTACTTCTCTCCACAAACCTCTCCCACCTCCAGACTTCCCAATTTCTGAGTTCCTTCCTGTCATCCAGATTGGGAATAATCTAATCATCTTTTACTCCATTTCCCTCACATTCCTCCCCAACCTGCATCCCCGATATCCTGTCAATGATTAAGTCTTGTCAATTCTTCCTTCCCGTATCTAGCATCTGTCCCCTTCTCTCCACTTCAGGGCCCTTGCCACCTCTCACATGCACTATTACAAAAACCTCAAATTGTTCTCCCTGTCTCTCTCGTCTTTCCCGTCTCTCATTCATCTATCTTTTGCACAGCTACCAAACTGGTTTTCCTAAAACACAGATTTTGGCCCTGTTACTCTGGGTCCTAATGGCTCTTTGTTGCATCTAGAATGAAATACATAACCTTGTGTTGCATTTAAAGCCCAACACAACCTGACTCCCACTTACTTTTCCCATCTTATTTCATAGTACTTATTTTATAGTCCTCTTCTCATGCTCTCTGTTTTAGTCAAATGATCTGCTAGTTGTTTCTTATAAATCAAACTCCATTTCCTGACTATTTGCGCAAGTGGTCCACCATGTTTACAATACCCTCTCTCCTCACCTCTGCCTCAGAAACTCCCCAGCTTCCTTCACAGCACAGCTACATTGCCACCTCCTACAGGACACACCTTTTCTGATCTTCTCAGTTCTTAGCATTCTTTCCTTGAAATTATTCTGTACTATTTTTATAATGGGGACTAACCAATGAGAGGTTAGTCCTTTTAAGTATTCACAGTGTGTTCTGCCTTAAGCAGTCTCCCATGCAGATTTCTGCACACATGCAGGTATTATTAATCAATATTAATAATAATCAACATATCATCATCAATAATATATTTAAAAATACATTGTTAACATTATTAACAAATTTTATCAACTAAACAAACTGATTTTATTATTAACATAGTAATTATTAATACTTAATAATTAACATCTACTAATAATAACTAGCATTGATCTATTGTTTTAAGGTTTGCAAAGTGCTCTATATATAAATATGTATACATATGTGTGAATATGTATGTGTAAATAAACATACACATATATAATAAAACTTGTTTCAATGAGTTTGCTGTTTGATTACTTCGGTGGAGAGGAGCCTTTCAAGGTAGCTAGAACTAGAATGGATGTCCATACAGAAGGCATTAAATGGCCAGATTGACCTATCTTTCACTGAATGCCTTTGAGTGAGGAAGATGAACTTTTGTGAGCCCTTAGGTGGGAGAAGGTCCTCCTCACTCAATCTCTCACTGGAGGCCCTCCCTTACATTCAGCTGCCATGAAGTTGGGAGCATATAACTGTTTTTCTGTCCCTGTTGTACCTATTCATTCCTGTCTTAGGTGAAGGAGAACTGGAGACAGCTATGACCTTGTGCACTTCAAAAGGTAGAAAGAGGAAGGTGGGAGGGGTCCAGGAATTGTAGTTCATGCCAGAGAATTCCAGCAGCTGAGCCAGGAAAGGTACCAGAATAACCCTGAGGTCCCTGTGAGACTCAGCGCAAAAGTGAATCAGCTCAGTAGGTGAGACACTGAGTTTTAAAGGCAAGAGATTAATTCCATTCATTGGTTATTTACCTTTGGAAGTGGACTTGGTGGAGAGGATGCTTCGTTAGCAACCAGTTTCAATGTGAGCGCATTCTGCCCAGGGGCCAAAGTGGTAGAGGATGGGGAATGTGCCCCTGGTTTTCACGGAAATATGTTGTAATTTCTGTTCTTGCTATATCTTTTCAGTAAATATCCCTTTGTAGAAACTGATTGATATTGATTAGTTAGAGGACAAAAGAGTAATTAATCCCTGGGCTAATCAATGACAGAGAGAAGATATTAACTTGCACTAGCCTGATTGCTATTAAGGAGATAACTGAATTAAATGATCCTGATGAGAACTCACTGGAATGGTGGGTCCAGCCCAGAGGTTCCCAAACTTATTTGGCCTACCACCCCCTTTGAAAAAAATACTCAGTGCTTTTACAATACTTCACTGGAAATCTACTTTATTTAACCCTTTAATGGCTTGTTTTTTTTTTTAATTTGCATCATTTAAAAAATATAAAATATATTTTTTAAAATGACACATCTTAAATTTAATAATTTATTGTAAATTTGTGGTTTTTTCCTGCATTGAAATTTTGATGAAACAATATTGCATCATATATATAGTATTGTAACAAGTGATTACATGCACCTATTCCTGTTGATGCGTGCTGGATTTCCAGACAATGTGAGACATGCTTGCCTGCCAACACTTGCTTGTTAAGAGCTGTTTGCAGACTTGACCACTGATGGGTTATAACTTGCATTTTGTGTGTTTATCTGGAAAATAATGAAATCACTATGACTTTAACGCTGTTACACAACAGATGAAACACATATGAATGGTTTTTCAACATTTTCTTCTCTTCCTTCCTTATGCTTCCACCACCCCCTTACTTTTATTTAACCTCCCCCATGGCACCCAAGGATACTACTGATGCCCTGGATCATTCCAGTGACCCCCGGGTGGGGGATTACCCACTTTGGGAACCTCTGATCCAGTCTATAGTGTCATAAAAAGCTCCATAATCTTTTAGGGTTATTCCTAGAATCTAGAAATGTAGCTCTCTGGGGAACCTCCCTTTTCTAGTGTGAATGGGATTTGGGATAAGGACCCCAAAGAGTCTTACAGAAGACACACGTATAATTTATTTGTCTATGCTTAGTGTCTCTCCATCCCAAACCCCCAGCCTAGCATAAATTGCTTAAGGCCAGGCACTAGCCAGGCAGTAATAGGTGCTTAATACTTGCCTAATTGAATAGATTTGAATATGAACATTACTTGCAGGTTTCTGGCCAGTTTCAATTTCTTGGTCTACTTCTGGGTGACCCTCGATTGTTCTGCTGTGGTTTTACCCAGATTTTAACTGTTGTGTCTGTATTTTAAATTTCAGTGCTGGCTGAGGGCCTTCTCTTCCCACCCTTCCCATATTTTCCAGGACTATTCATTATACTTTTAATGAGGCTTTGCTAAGGGAATATCCTTTGTCAAACCTTGTTTCTCAATCTGTGGTCCAGAAAATATCTCCACCATAAATATCAAGCTAAAATGACCATTTGTAAACTGACTCATTGGGGTGGGAGAAGGGAGGGGTTCAGTTGGTACCTAACTAGGAACTGAACTATGACCTTGGCCTCTTTAGATCTGAGCTCTAACCAGCTGACTAACTAGTAACTGATTGACACATTGAAGAAAGTGAGACTAGTCTTTGAATTTTTCTCCTTGCCTCCAGTCTCTCCCCATTCTAGTTTGTCCTCTATGCAGCTGCCCAAGTCATTTTCCTAAAGCATGGGTCTGACTGTGTCAGCCCCTACTCAGTAAACTCCGGTAGCTTCCTATTATCTTCCAGGAGCAAATAGAAAGATTTCCATTTGGCATTTAAAGCCTTTCAAAACCTGTCCCCTTCCTCCCCCCAGCCCCAGCCTTTCTAGTCTTATCACGTGGCACCTCTCCACACACTCAATGATGCAGCTTCAAACACCTTCCTGCTTTTTCTCTCAGACAATCCTCCGTCTCCTGACTGTGCATTCGCACTAGTGACTGTCCTTCACACCTACAATGCTCTCCCTCCTCTTCTCTGCCTCCTAGCTTCCCTGGCTTCCTTGGAGCCTCAGCTCAAATCCCACTTTCTTCAGGAGGCCTGTCCTGGTCCTCCTAGCTGCTGCTGTGACCTCCCTTCTGAAATTACCTCCCATCTACTACTCTGTGTACCTTATAACCTACAGAGTTATTTACATGTAAGCTCTTTGAAGGCAGGGCCATGCTTTTGTCTTTCTTTGCATCCTCCCAGAATTTAGCAGAGAGCCTGGCACATAGTAAACCCTTAATAAATGCTTGTTGGCTGATAGCTTACATTTTAAACCAAGAGGGAAAATAAGTCCTTCCTCCTTTCCTTCCTTCCTGTCTCCTTTCTTCTTGTCTTCCTTTCTGCCTTTCTTCTTTCCTTCCTGTCTTCTTGTCTCCTTCTTTCCTTCCTTCCTTCCTCCCTCCCTTTTCTTCCTTCCTTCCTTCTTTTCTTCCTTCCTTCCATCCTTCCTTCTTGTCTTCCTTTCTTCCTTCCTTCTTGCCTTCCTTTCTTCCTTCCTTCTTCCATTCCTTGTCCTTTTCCCCTTTCTTTCCACTTACTAAAGTGTGAGATAGGCAGTATTGGCTGGCAGAAAGAATGCTGGCCTAAAAATCAGGACATACAAGTCCTAAACTGTGTCATAGGTTCCTCATCAGGGAGATGATCTAGGGGGACCAGATGACCTCTAAGGTCTCTTTCAGTCAGGTCAAAGGTTATGTGCCTTAAGGATTTTCCAACCTCACTGGGAGGGAAGATGTCTCCATATGCTGAGTTAGATCACAATGCAATAGCATCTCTGGACATGACAAGACTACGTGCCGTGTTGTATGAGTGGAAAGAAGAGGGCAGAGGTGGGTAACTATGGGTCTGAGCATTGTAGATAATATCAGATATTTTGAAGATTGCTTAGTTTCGCTAAGTTTTTTTGTTTGTTCTTCATTATAAAGGATGGCTCTCTAGGAGGGGGAAAGGGATGGATTATATTGGGAGATATAGGTAATGTTAAAACAAAATACATTAAAAAATATTTTTAAAAAGATATGGTACTGGCAGGGACTCAAGTAGTAATCTAGCCCAACTCCATGATTTTATAAATGAGAAAACTGAGACAAGAGAGGTAAAAAATGACTGGTACAAGATCACCCAGGCAGGAAGAAGACCCAGGTCCTTTGCCTGTGAATGTAGCACTATTCCACACTGCTACTCTTTTAGTAACAAGGCCCCAGACACATGCCCTGATCACATATATACCTGGGGTGCACACTCTCCCAGGCATATTCCCTGGACACACATGTTCCCTAAATGAATGCCCTCCATACAGGTTCCCTGGAAATGCGTGCGTCCTTCTTCACTGGTTTCATTTAATTTGTCATTAAATGTCTTTCACTTTGGGGGAAAAGGTCCTCTGAATCCCTTGTTCTAGGAAGCACCTTGATATTGTAGAAAGAACATTGTCTGTGTTATCAGAAGGATCTGGGTTCCAATCCAGCCTTTGAAACATAACCACTTGTATCACTCAGAGTCGATCTTTCACAGCCTTAGTTTCTTTACTGATAAAAATAAGGGGGTGGAATTAGGTGGCTCTTCAGGTCCCTTCCAACTTTAGGACCTTACGGACATTACTAATGGAGTCACTGATCCCCTACCCCTATCACTATCTTGCTCCTCAGACTTCTGCTTTCTTCATCTGTTTTATCCACACTTGTCACCGCCAGCTCAAACTTACTCTAAGGTCCGAGGTATCCCCTCTAGAATATGAGGAGAAGGCAAGGACAAGGAGATGTCCTGGGAAGAGCACTAGATTTGGAGTTAGAATGTCAGGGCCTAACTGTGCCCACTACTGGCACTAGCTATACAACTATGAGTAAATGGGTGAATTTCCTTGAGTCTCATCTGTAAAATAGGTATATTTCTTCTTGTTCTACCAACCTCATTGGACTTCTGTGAGGAAAACACTATACTATGTAAAATATTGTATAAATGTTAAAAATTTGCTACTCTTTTCCAGCTCCTGGATTTATTATTCCCTGTTACATGACCCTTTACTAGCCTTTTCTATAGTATCTTATAGAACCGCTGTCCTAACTAGTTCCTAACGAGCTCTACCTCTTGACCTTAATTGAAACCTGGATTTTACCAAGTGATACTGTATTCACTCTCCAATGGAAATTTTACATTCTCCTACTTCCCTTGATTTGCTAGGAGAGGATTCTGGTCCAGTCTATTGGTTCTCTGCTGCCATCTTGTCATTTCTCTTTTGAAAACCTCCACCGCTTCCATCACCCTCCCCATAAACTTGTCTTTGTTGTTGACTGCCAACCAAAGCATGATTCCAATTTGCTTATTTTTGCACCTGGTTTAGAATGTTCTTTATCATACTTTCTTTCAGGACAGGGAGTGAGATGGCATGGGTAGGTTGTGAGATAGAACTCTGGAGGTCAAGCCCATCTGGTTAACATCAACCAATGAATGAGTCTAAAGCAACAAGCACTAATTAAGTGCTGGCTAGTACTGAGTACAACCTAATGTTGTGATGCAACACATTTAGCACTCATGTCAGCATGTATTTGTCTATCAATCTATGATTGAGCTATCTATCAATTGTTCAATTTCCTTATCTCCAACAACCTTCTCCACTCCAGCTCTCCACAGGTATAGAGGTTATGATATCTGAACTTGTTCCATCTCCAAAATCTTGAATGCAGAGGTCTGAATCCTTACCTAGGCTCGTAGATTACATCTAGTCCCAACCCTCTCATTTTACAGCTGAGGAAATGGGAGTCTAGGGAGTTTGTGACTTGTCCAAGGTCATACAAGTAGGGAGCCTCAGAGGTAGTATTTGAAACATAGTTCTCTGGTTCTCGAGCCAAGACTCTTTCCCATGGGGCCAAACTTTCACCTTATCCTATTTGTCATCCTCTCCTTCCTTGAAGCTTTCCGTGAATGAACCCCTTTGACCTTACCCAATCCATTGACCCTCTTTGCTTTTCGTTTTCCTTTCTGGGTCCCATAGTTAGTTATTTAAATGCTGACCTCTTTAACATCCTAGAGAAGGCTTTGCTCCCTGACCCTCTGGCATGCTTGCCTGACCAGTTCCCAACTCTGGCTTTCTCTATTCTTGTTACTTGGTTACTGAGCATTACTGGAAAAAATTGTGAAGCCTCACGTGGACTCCTCAGCTCACTACCTATTCATGCTTTCTAACTTCAGCAGGGCTTTCTTGTTCATCTCTTGTTGACTTGTTGCAGAGTCCTCAATAGCTAGCTGTTTTCATGGCTTTTTCGCATTCCTCCAGTCTTCCATCTTCTTCTCCACCTCTGTTACTCTAGACAGTCAACCTTACCTCTAACTTTACTAAGAAGATTGAAATTCTAGTAAAATACAAGTTTATTGAGTGCAAAGGCTGTTTTTTTTTTTTTGTTTGACTTCATATACTCAGGGCCTAGCATGATTTGCTAATAAAAGTGTAATAAAAATTTTAAAACAAAATAATTTTTTTTCCCAAAGAATTGAGCTGAGGTCTTCCTAGCTGTGAGGCCAGCTTTCTGTCTACCTTGCTAAGCTGTGTCACTCATTGGTTTTTCTTTTGTTTAAAAACCAAACTATAAATAACAGTTTATATTTCATATATTTACTTTTGTTGATGCTTGTTGAAGGTTTTGTTTAAGAATACAGATAGAAGGGTTAGTCTTCAAATGGTAGATAATTGAAAAAGAAGAAATGATGGATAAAAGACATGGAAGATATTCTGAGGTGTAGAGGAGGGTGGGTAAAGGAGTTTGCTCTGACTGGCTTGAATCTTCAATTCAAATTTAATTCAAATCCCAGCAGGGGTGTGCTGGAGCCAGCTGTTGTTACAGGCTGATTGTTAAATTTTTAAAAAGAGCATTTACACCTCAGAAACCTTCAAACTACAGATCAGGGCTTAATTTATATTTTGGTGATTTTCTAGACTTAAGAAAGTGAAGGAAAAACCATTAATACTGTAGATTAAACTTAAAATTATGTCCTTACACAGTTTTTTTTTTTCCAGAGTCTTCATTTTTTTCCCCTTCCTTCTATCTCCCCCCACCCAATGGGAAAAAAAAATAAACAGAACTCTGTATTACATAAGCACAGTCGAGCAAAATATATTCCCTCTTTGGCCATGTGTAAAAATAAATTTCTTATTCTGCTTATTAGTCTATCATCTATCTCTCTGTTATGAAGTGGGCAGTGTTCTTTTTGATTGGTTGTCTGGAATCATGGTCAATCATTTAATTAATTGTGGTTCTTAAGTCTTTTGAAATTGTTCATTCTTATAATATATAGCATATTAAATATGTAAATGTATGATATATATAAAATCTTGCCTCTGACATAGTGGCTGTGCGAACCTATGCAAGTGACTTAACTTCTAATTTTTCTGGGATAGAAGACTCAAACACTAGCACCAACAGTTCTGAGAGAGTTAAACCAGATTAAAATTGGGAATGTGGAGAACGGTGAAATGTTTAAAAATAAACAAAAATATGATAAAATGCAGATAACATTATTTTTTAAAGCTAAGTCAATATGCAGTAGGCAGGGATCCTTGACAAATTAGTGCTTCATTGTTCTTCTCTCTCTCAATTTGGAGATCTCATCTATTTTCACGCCATAGAAAAACTCAGTTTCTATATCAATAATGCCCAAATCTTCATGCCTGACCTCTTTGCTAAGTTGTAGTCACATATGTCCTACATCTGCTTCTTGACATCTCCACTCCTGGGGAAGGATATTACATATCTCTATCTATCTATCTATCTATCTATCTATCTATCTATCTATCTATCTATCTATCTATCTATCTATCAGTCTATCTGTATCCATCATATCTTTTCTATCTATCTATCTATATCCATCTCAAGAAGTGAAATGACTTACCCATGGTCACACAAATACCAAGTAGCTGAGTTGCTGTGATAATGGGAGATAATAATTATGGAAACACTTTGTAAATACTTGGTTTTACTTCATGAATTTTAAAAAAAGTTATATTGATATGTTTCGGTTTTGTATTACATACATTTACAGATTATTCCTACTTCTTGAGTTGTGTTTTATGATACAGTAAAACAGTCAGGTAAAATAATACAATGACCTCATGTAAAAGAACATTTCACACATGTAGCACCCCTCATCTCTCTAGTTTAGAAAGTGAACAGAAACCTATTTTGACTCTCTTACCCCATTGGGGAAAAAAGAAAAAGAAAAACTCCTGTAATAAATATGCATAGTCAAGGAAAACAAATCCCTTCAATGATTGTTTGCCAAAAATAAAAAATAAAAAAAGTCTTATTCTGTATCCTAAATCCATCGTATCTCTGTAATGGATAGTATGTTTCATCATTGGTCTTATATTGGTCTCATAAATGGTCATTATATTGAGCATAGTTTTTAGAGTTTTCAAAATTGTTTGTTTTTACAGTATTGCTATTATATAATTTTTTTCCTCTGGGTGCTGCTAATTTCTTCATCAGTTTATAAAAGTCTTCAAAATTATTCATTTTTTGAATATTGATGCTATGATATAAAATGTTCTTTGAGTTCTGCTTACTTCAGTCTGCATTACTTCATATAAGTCTTTTGTCTTTTGAAATTATTTATTTCCTCATTTCTTAATAGCATAATAGTATTCCATCACATTCATATACCATGACTTTTTTTAGCCATTCTTCAAATGTTGGACATTCTCCTAGCTTTTTGCCACCACAGAAAGAGCTTCTATAATTTTTCTTTTGTACACAAAGGATCTTTTTCTATTTCTTTGATCTCTTTGGATGTAGACCTAGCAGTACTTCTTGGATTTGCAATTTGGTCAATCTAGGTATCTCTTTCAATGGTTTTGTAAACCATTCACAACTTCTCATCCTATGAAGTTCTTTTCTATGGCCACCTGAGGATTCTCACAACTTGAAGAAGACATTCTTCTAGGCCTCTTAACATTCCATGTTAAGTACTTAGAATGAGCATCCAGCGTGCACTACTCACTCTACATGACTTTCTCACCTCTTTTTCTGAATGTCTTTTTTTTTTTTTTTTTTGGCTAGGCAATGGGGTTAAGTGACTTGCTCAGGGTCACACAGCTAGTAAGTGTTATGTGTCTGAGGCCAGATTTGAACTCAGGTCCTCCTGAATCCAGGGCCGGTGCTCTATCCACTGTGCCACCTAGCTGCCCCCAAGACAATCTCTACTTTCTTTTTTATTTTTTTTCTTTTTGGTGAGGCAAAACAGGGTTAAGTGACTTGCCCAAGGTCACACAGCTAGTAAGTGTTAAATGTCTGAGGTCAGATTTGAACTCAGGTCCTCCTGACTCCACAGCCAGAGCTTTATTCACTGCACCATCTAGCTGCCCCCTGAATGTCTTTTATACATCTTTTCCTGGATATTTTGCCTTTAACACAATTCCAAACAATTCTCAGCCCCATTTTCCTTCAGGGTCCACCATGATGTGGGCAGAGTAGCAGAAAAGATAGAAGAGGGTACTAAGAATCATATGACTCTTAGATGGTGAATAAACATTTGTTTAATTACTGGTGCCTAAATATAGAACATGGAGAGTCCTGGTCTAACAACCCACATGTTGCCATGAGAATGTAAGAACTGAAACATTTTGGTGTTGCCGTTCTTGTTTCAAATGAAACCAGAAGGCATAAGACAATTGCCGCTAAGTATAAGCCATCTCTATTTTTATCATCATTATTAGCACTGTTGTTGTTAATTAAAATTAGAAGACGATAAGAGAATCAGACAATATGACGTAGTGACCAGAGAACTGGTTCCATGGCAGAAACCTGGGTTTCAGTGCTGCTTCTGACACATAGTGGTTGTGTGACTCCAGGCAAGCCAATTAACTTCTCAGTGCCCCTAGACAGCTCTAAGAGTATAAGTTACAAAGTAGGTGCCATATGCATTGGCCGAATGAGTCTCCTCATCAGAAATTCTATAAAGCAATGAAATTACATGCTGAGTTTAAAAAAATGGAGGGTCACTTCCTATCAGAGATATTAAGGTAGTGCCTATTTGCTTCAATTACAGCTGAGAAGGGTGACATGGTGGATTCCAACATCCACACAGAAAGAGCAAGGCCAGACGTCTCCAGCTTCACAAAGCATGAAAGGGCTAAGGTTCCAGAGAGCTTTCAGTTCCATATGAAGAAGAATTGGCATCAGAAGAAGAATTGTGATCACAGTCTGTCCAGTGCAACTGTGGGATCTCCAACCTAGTGACCTTGAAGGATAAACAGCTCTGTACTAGATGACTGGGACATGATACCATTGAGAGGCCAGAGGCTTATGTCTTCAGGTTCCTTCTAGTTAGAGAATCCTGTGTGTCCATGAACGCCTCTTATTTAGATAGGTCAGCCTTTTGCCATGATCTGTTTGATGAAACTTAGATGTTCTCTGTGGGGTGAATTCCCTTCCTTCTTAGTAGCAGAGAGGAAAGATGAGCTTTGCCTCTCCCATTGTGTTTTCAAAGAAGGTGACCATTGTGGCACAGGCAGATCTGGAGCAGTTGAACCATGTGGAAAGTCCATTTCAGCCATTCGGGTCACTGTGGAATTTAGAGAGAAAAGCAGGAGTTTTGTCTACTCTCTGCCCCTCAACCCCACAGAATCCCTGTGATTTCACCAAAGCTCTGCAGCCTCTGAAAGGAGACTCGACCACATTAAAACACAGTTTTGGTGGAAACGAGTGCTAAGTGAAGTACTATCGCCTTGTAATTAAATAGAATATATCATCATCATAGAATTTCATCATCTCAATGTTGGAAGGGTCTCAGAAACCGCTGAGTCCAACTCATACCTAAATACAAACATCCTCAAAACCATGTTGGACCCAAGGTCAGCCAGTCTTTGCTTTAAGACCTTCAGAGAAGGAAAACTCGTTCCCTTCAAGGCAGCCCATTCCATTTTGGGATTGCTCTAATGGTTAGCAGGTTCTTCCTGGCATCAAGAAATTTCTCTGAAATTTCTCCCCATTTCTCCAAGTTCTCCCTTCTAGAATCAAACAGAACAAATTGAATCTCTCTTCCACCAGGTCTCCTCAAATACTTGAAGACCGCTCTCGCGTCTTCTCTTTGTCTTCTTCTCTTCAGGCTGTTGTTGTGGTTGTTTGTCCTTCATTCTCAAAGAAGACCATGACATCAGGGAGGTGATGCCATGACTTCTTCAGGTTCTTCATAGATAGGTAAAGCACTTATTAAGCTCTGACTGTGTACCCAGCACTGTGATAGGAGCAGAAATAGAGAGGCTGGAAGGGACTTGAGGTCATAGAAGCCATTTCCCTCAATTCACAGATGGAGAAACTGAATCCTTGAGGCATGAAATGACTTTTCAAGGTCACAGCAGTAGTAAGTAGCTAAGCTGAGGTTCACACCCAGATTTTGTAACTTCAAATCCAATGCTCTTCTTTCTGCTGAGTTATGGGTTCCTATATAACCATGGCAAGAACAGGTGAGAAGATGTCACTTTTCCAGAGGGAAGAAAAGGAAAACCCCATCAATCTTCTTCAGGGATTTCTTTGCTAACTCCAGTTAGTGGCATGTGATATAAATGAGGGGGCAGTGCTGGAGACTCCAAGCCATGCATTTCCTGGGGATTAGGCATGATAATATGTCCTGCAGAGAAAAATGATACTTTGCACTTGTATAATACCTCTCTTCCATCCAACAATAATAATAATACTTTGTACTTTCAGCCAAGCATTGGTAGAGGGAGTTCCCTATATCAATGAAATCACAGGTCTAGGCCGGATCCCCTATCCTATTGCAAAGTTCTTAACAAATGTTTAACTCAGGCGAGCCTCACAACACCCATGGAAAGGAAGGAAGAAAGCCCTTTTATCCTGATGATTCAGATGGGAAATCTAAGGTCACTGGGAGTCAGTCCACACCTTGAATGAGTGACACAGTTGGCAGGACTCCTGACGCCCAAAGCAGCTCTTTCTTTGGGACACTCTCTGGGACACGGCCCTCCCAAAAGCCAGGGAACAGGCTCAATGGCCTCTTACTCGCCTTTCTAGCCCCATAAATCATGGCTGCTTTCAAGAGCAGTTTGGGTTTGAGTTGTTTCCAGGAGTTTTCTGAGGGATGTGGTTTTGGTCAAGTGAAAAAAAAAGTTTCAGGGAAAGCCCACAGTTTTGATTTTTTTTTCTTTTTTCCCTTGTAGAGCTTGAAAGTATTACTCCAGAAGTTGGCTCTGGATCTCCAAGGCCCTTCTGTATTCCCTTACAGCTCCAAGAATCTATAACTCCCAGACTCCTAGAATATCAAATCTAAAAGGGATCACAGAGATCATTTAGTCCTGCTTCTTTATTTTACAGTTGAGGAAATTGAGTCCCAAAGAAGGCAAGCAGTTCATCCAATGTCCCCCAGCAAGTGAATTGTTAAACCAGCCTTCAGACCAGATCTCCTGACACCAAGTGCACAGTGTTCTTTCCACTGTCGTAGAATTCCACCTAGATCATAGAATCTGACTGCAGCAAACACACAATCAATCTTACCACGGAGAAAGTGTTGGCTATGGTGCCCGAGGACCTACTTCAAATACTGCCTCTTCTGTTTATGATCTGGGTGACACTGCGCAAGTAACTCTGGACTTCAGCTTTGTCATTTGTTAAATGGGAGTATGAGTACTGCCCAAGATGACCTGTTATCTTTACATGAGAGTTAAGTGGTAAGCTTGATCTGATGGGAACATGCAAGATGAATGGGGGTGGGAAGTTGAAAGTGGAGTTGAGGAGCTAGCATCTAAAATAAATAAGCTTTTAAATTGTTTGCAGAGATTTATGGAAGATCTAAATAAATGAGAATCTGACCAATTTGGAATGATCTTTATCATTATTTGACCTGGAGTAGGCTTCTGCAGGAGAAAATCTGCCTCAGAAGCTAGCATGCAACCCTCTAGTCTGGGGCTGCTCTGAGAGGAGAAAGGAGACTGGAGTGTTATCACTGCTAACTCCCATTATCCACAGGACATGTTCCATTCAAGGACAGAAGTGATCCTCTTTCGAAATACACTCTTTTCTCTTGGCTTCAGAGACGCCATACTCTACTGGTTTTCCTTCTATTCCTCTGATCACATTTCTGACTCCTTTGCTGAGTTCTCTTGCTAAACCCTAAAGTTCTTTTCCCCCAAAGTTCCATCCTCAACACTCTCATCTTGTCATTGTACACCCTCCCCCTTGGCAATTTCATTCCTTCCCATGGCCTTCAACTACAACTCCATGAAGATGACTCCCAGATTTTTATCTCTGTTCCTGAACTCTCTCACGACTCCAAGATATTGTTATCTAGATATTGAACAATCCCCTCAAACTCAACCTATTCAAAACTAAACTTCTCTTTCTCCCTAAAAGCTCTCTATTTTCTGTCTCTTTCAAGGGCAATGCCTTTCAGATTTCCACTTTGAAGTCTTGGTGTTGTCTTTGGTTTTTCCCTCTCCATAACCCTCCTCTTCCCAATATCCAATCAACTATTGGATCGGATTGGTCATGTTGTTTCTACAACTTCCTTTTCTCTTGAATCTGTCTCTTTGTTCACATTTGCTATCCTAGGCCAAGCCTACATTACCAATGGACTCCTAACTAGTTGTTTTCCACTTCTATTTTCCCCTAATATGTCCTTCATATAATCTTTCTTTTTTTAATTATTTATTTTTTAGTTTCCAGCATTCGCTTTTATAAGATTTTGATTTTCCCTCCCCAAGATGGCAGGCAATCTGATATAGGCTATACGCATACAATCGTGACATAATCTTTCTAATGCATCCAGCTACTCATGTCATCATCCAGTAACATCATTCTCTCTCAAGACCCTTCAATGGCTTCCTATTGCCTATGGAGTCAAGTGATGACTCCTTGGTCTGACAGTCAAGAGCCTCTCTAATCTGAGCTAGCCAAATATTTCCAGCCTTATCTCATTATTAGCTCTGTGTAACCCTCGCTGTGTGCAAATGGTATCATGTTCATCATATGTTCTGCCTCTGATTTTTGCTAAGTTACCTAGTTTCCCCTTCCCATTTCAATGTTCTCCTTTTGAAATCTAACCATTCTTTAAGATATAGTCTAAATACAATCACCTGCATGGAGCTTTCCCAGTTTCCTTAGTCAGTAATGATCCTTCTTCCCTGGGAATTCAGATAACAATTGGTTTTCTTCTCTTTTATCCACTTATCTTGCTTACTTCTGTCTTATACTTATTTTTTGCATATATCCAGCCCCCCTACCATTTTGTGAGTTCCATCAGGGCACCCAGTCTCTTATTTAAATTTTGCATTCCTCTTGGTTGAGGCAGCCTCATGTAATGGATAGAGAGGATCAGCCTTGAAACCACAACATAATTCCCCCAGTGCTTTACTTAGCACAGAGCTGTCTGTGCCCTGTGGGTCTGAATGGAAAGGCTCAGGAGCCCTCTTTTCAAGTCTTTCTCTTTGCTTCTCACTAGCTGGGTGACTCTGGGCAATGTCCCTTTGGGCTGGAGGTTCCTTCTCTGTAAATTGTTTTATCCTTGAGCTTTACTGACTTGAGCTCTGGGAGATGACAGACCTCCATCAGTAGTGTCTGGGCCAGACAAATGAGGGTTATTATATGAGAGTTTCATAGAAGGAACATAGAACTTCTTTGCTTACCGTATTTCTGAGTGACTCATCTTAGGCAGGTCAGTGATGAATTGAGTGATTCTAGAGGAGGGGAGGGTGATCAGGACAGTGGGGGAGACAGAGGTCATAACATATAGGATCAGTTGAAGGGGTATATTTAGCCTAGAGGAGAGAAGACTTGGGGGAAAAGCAAAGCACGGAGAGAGAGGATAAGGAAGCTGTCTTTGAGTATGTGAAGGGTGGTCAGGTAGAAAAGTTAGCTTGGTCTCACAGGGCAGAACCAGGGGTAAGGGTTAGAAGCTCATAAGACTATAGATTTAGAACTGGAAAGGACTATGGAGTTCATCTAGTCTAACAACATCATTTTTATTTTATTTTATGCAATTGGGGTTAAGTGACTTGCCTACGGTCACACAGCTAGTAAGTGTTTGAGTCCAGATGTGAATTCCGGTCCCCCTAACTTCAGGGCTGGTGCTCTATCCACTGTGCCATCTAACTGCCCCTAACTATCTAATTTTTACAGATGAGGAAACTGAAGCCCAGAGCAGTCAAAGAAACTGGCCCCAATCACCAAGGTCAAAAATGACAGAGATGGGATTTTTAACCCAAGTCAGCAGACTAATTACAGTCAGGTGGAGTTTATCAGGTATGTTGTCGTAAGGTATGGTTGGATTAATAATAACAATAGCTTTAAAGACGGCAAATGCTTTACAAATGTTATCTCATTTGATCCTCACAATAACCCTGGGAGTTAGGTGTTATTATCGTCTCCATTTTACAGATGGGAAAACTGAAGCAGACAGAGGTTAAGTGACATGCTCAGGGTCACACTGCTAGGAAGTATCTGAGATTGGATTTGAACTCAGATCTTCCTATGCTGAGGTCCCAAGCACTGTCTACTATGCCACCTAGCTGTCCCCTTCCAGCTCTCAGATGCTGTGAGTCAATGAGAGAATCAACTTCCTAACAAGTAGAAGTTTCCAAAAGTGGAATGGGCTATCTCTGGACAAAGTGGATTCCTCCCCTACAGGTATCTTCAAGCATAGACTTGATGGCCCCTTTTTAAAAACGTGAGAGAGAGGATTTATGTTCCAAAGTCCCTTACAACTGTGAGATTCCTGATGGGACAGTGGAAAGCATCCTGCAATTTGAGTCGTGTGACCTTGGTCAAGCACCTTCACTCTTCTGGGCCTCAGTTTCTTTATCTGTAAAACTAGAAGGTTGAACTGGATGACCTCTGAAATCCTTTCCATTTCTAGATCTACTATTTTAAGTGTGTGGCAGGGGAGAGTTTGCCTCTGAAGTTTTCCTGGATTACTCTCTGGTTGTCATTTTCCTTATAGAAAGGGGCAGTGTGGTGCAATGGATAATACTGGATTTGGAGTTAGGAACACTGGAGTTCAAATTCTGCCTCAGACACTTACTCAAAGTGTGACCTCAAACAAGTCACTAAACTTTCAGCCTCAGTTTCCCCATCTGTAAAATGAAGAGGTTGGAATCAATGACCTCAAAGGTCCCTTCTTCCACCAAATCTATGATACTACAGCTTATAGTTGGGGGATACTGTTTGAGTCATCTTCATTCAACAAGAGAAGCTCAGGTTCAAATACAATTCCATTTCCGGAAGAATGGCAAGTTATGCTTTAGATAAGGCCTTTCTGTGTCTAGCTGCAGGATAGCAGAGAGCAAGACAGTCCTTGTTCCCAGACAGGTCACAGACCGCTGCTCCAGGGTGTGGATTAATGGGCTGGGGCAGGAATAGACTTCTTGGTTGGATGCCTCAGAGTCACATACAGTCTGTCTGGTGGGATTTTATGACTACCTAGGAGGCAGTGTGTCCTGGAAAGAAGCTTCCCTTGTAAGGGAGGAAATAAGTCTGGAAAAACCAACCTATATGTGGGATGATTTTGGCTGCTACTTCAAAAAGACAGCAATGCTGAAATAGACAAGTCAAGGGGAAAAAAAAAAGAAAGAAAACAACTTTCATTCTGCACAAAGACCCTTGGTCATTGGAGATGAATTGAGTCAGGTCTATCCTGGGCCAACAGCTTACTTCTTGGGACATTCTGAAGTCACTTGTTTGGTTCTGCTGCCTGTAGGGTAATAGAGAGTATTCATTAACAAATATGAAATTCACCACCAGATTATTTTTGTCTCTGCTGCCAAAGGGTGTTTCTTGTTAATGTTTGGGAGATGTGCTCAAATAATCCCACACGAAAAATTGGAGACCAGTCTGAGTTGGGTGGGGAGGGTGGGGAGAATTGGACGTGGATGGAGAGTGGGGGTGATGGTGGTTGAGTAATAGGTATGCTTATGATTCTAGCCCAAGCAGACCCCGCATTGTAAGGTGGCTGACAAAAGGGACCCTTATCCCTTGTAGATTTGTGTATCTTGTAGCAATTATACTAAGAAGCTCGGACTTCTTGGTTAAGTCCTTACCTATCTGACTTTGGGTTATTCCAAGCACAGAATTTTTCTCCTTTTCCTTTTTTTTTTACACTCTTTTTTTTTCTTTTTTTGTTATTCTGAACTTGATGCAAACATTTCCATTTACAAAGATGAAGAGAAAAAGAAGATTATATATGAAACCAAAATTCTCTATTTCATACAGCTTGCTTTTTAAAAAAAAGTATACAACATATTGGTTAGGTGTATCTTCATCTTTAGGGCCTTCCTCAGGACAGATAATTGCCTGTCCACTGAAGGGCTTAGAAATTTATTTAAATGTCCTAGTTGAAAGGTACAAGTTACAATTTTAAACTGGAAAGTTTGTTTTATGTAGGGGGTACTTATCCCAACTTATACTGGCAGGTTGGATACATAGAGTGAAGTTACATCTTCCTTCAGGCCTCTAGAGGTAACTCTTAAGTGGTTGGGAGAGTATTTCTCTCTAATATTATTATTCTGAGCCCCCATCCGTGGTATTCCCCAATATTAATTGCCAGGGATTATTGTCCCAATATAATTTGCCAGTGGCAATTAGTATTTTCCAGTATTATTTAATTAGTTGAATCAGTCATTAGAAAATAGTTAACAATAATTAGATTTTACAAAAGGATATTTATTGAGAAAGTATGGCAAAAATGGAAAATTATCTCATCCCCTTGAACAAGGCTCTGAATTGGGGGAGAGAGGTTGGATATGTATGTTTGGGGGTGGGGTGAAGGTGTCAGTTGAGTAATAGGAACTCCAGCCCAAGCAGACCTGTCTGCCATCTTGGTCCCTGGGGAAAGTGGATTTAAATGAGGCAATGGGGTTAATGACTTGCCCAGGGTCACACAGCTAGTTAAGTGTCAAGTGTCTGAAGCTGGATTTGAACTCAGATCCTCCTGACTCCAGGATCGGTGCTCTATCCACTGTACCACCTAGCTGCCCCAGCTGCCCTAGTAGGTATAAACTTAAAGCAGCTGCTATGAACATTCTTCCTATCTCCTACTTCTGAAAGGGGCATAGATCAAGGAAGGATAAGTAAAATAGGGAGAGAAGAAACAGCAGGGCCTTGTATTCCTGGGCCATCTGATGGTCCTGGGGGGTGAGATAACCTCTCCTCCAGCCTGTAGGCTTACAGCCTCCTTCTTCCTCGTCACATGAAAGCTGCCGGGGGGGGGGGGGGGGGGCGCGTAGTTCCACAGTTGACCCTTTCGTGAGCTCACTTGGCTCTGGTGCAGCAGACAATTAAAAGGCTTTCCTCATAGCATAAAAAGCAGATAGGATGGAGTCACAGCATAACTAGGCGTGCTCTGAACTGGAGGCAGAAACTCTGCATTATGCATCATTGAATACTTATGAAAGCAGGCTCTCCAAGCGAACATTTGGGTTGTTTTGTCCTCCGTTTTCAAAGAGGACCATGACATTTGGGGCAGGCACAAGGCAGAGTACATCACACAGATTCAAAGGACTCTATTGGCCAGTCTCCTATTATGTTTAGTTTCACAGATTAATATGAGGCAGCCAAGTGGCAAAGTGGATAGAGCACCAGGCCTGGAGTCAGGAAGATGTGAATTCAAATCCAGCTTCAGACATTCACTAACTGTATGACTCTGAGCAAGTCACTTAATTTCTGTTTGTCTCAGTTTCCCTATCTGTAAAATAGAGATAATAATAGCATTTACCTCTCAGAGTTGTTGTGAGGATCAAATAAAATAATATTTGCAAAATGCTTAGCACAGTGCCAGGTACATAGTAGGCACTATATAAATGTTGGCTGTCATGATTATTACTTAAAAGAAGAACTTGTCTTTACCACTTAAGCTAATAGCTTTTTCTTCTGCAGATCGAACACCCACCTTATGCCTATTAGGCAGCTGAGTGGCCCAGGAGATGGAGGGTTGGATTTTCAGTCAGGAAGACACGAGTTCAAATCTCAGCTCAGATATTTACTAGTGGTATGACCTTAGACAAGTCATTTAACTTCTAGAATCTTCAATTTCCTTATCTATAAAAGGAAGATAAGAATACCACCTGACTTCACAGTTGTTGAAAATGAGATAACATATGCAAAATGCTTTGTAGACCTTAGAGTGCTAAGAATGCGGGTTAATATTACCACAGTCAATATTACTTACAGACTCCGCAATGTACACTTACTATCCTGTAGGAAACACCAAGGCATATGTTTGTCATAACTGTTGACTATTAAAAATAGGAGGTGCTTGTGTAAGATTGTAGTTCAGTCTCAGAAATCCATGAAATCTTTACAGTCAAAAATCCACTGTGTTATCAAGGATTTCAAAGTATCTTTGAAAAATGTCTTCAGGTTTTTTTTTAGAGTTCTTAATTAGAATTTTATTTTATTTTTTAGTGATTAGTGGTAAAAATGTTGTTAATATTTTTCTCATTTAATTTCCACTAATTTTAATTTTATTTCTTTTTAATTTAATTTAATTTCCCATGTTAACTTCCAAATGTACTCCCATCCCCAATTCAGAGAGTTTTCCCTTGTAACAAAATTAAAAAATAAATTCACAAAACCAAACAACATATCAACTGTCTTAGAGCACATACAATATTGCACCCTCATACTCTACCACAAAAAGGAGGAAAATTCACTCTCTCGTCTCCCTTCCAGGGTGAAGCTTGGTGAGTGTAGTTTTACCCAGTTAGTTTCATTTTATTGTTCCATTTGTCTGCATTGTTCTAGTCAATATGTATATTGTTTTCTGGTTCTGCTTGCTCTATTCTTTATCAGTGTCTTCCATGTTTCTCCTAATTTCTCATATTCTCTAATTTTTATGATGCAAGAATATTCCATTACATGAATTTACCACGATTTGCTTATCTACTTCTCAACCAATGGGCATCCACTTTGTTTCCAGTTCTTTGACAGTATAAAAAGTGCTTCTATGGATATTTTGATATATATAGGACTTTTCTTTCTGTCTCTGGCCTCCTTTGGGTATATCCCTAAGAAGGTATCTCTGGGTCCAAAGGCATGGACATTTTGTTCACACTTCCTATACCTCTTTCCCTCTTTTTAAAAATTAAATCCTATTTTTAATCTGAATTTAATGGTTACCTCAAAAAGAACATTTCCATATACAAAGTAGAATAAAAAAGAGGATTATGTGTGAAAATGTAAAATTCTGTTACATATACCTTGGCTTTTTGGGGGAGTAAATAATATGATAAATTTAACATGTTACTTTCTAATTTTAAAATAGGTACTGCCAAAGCTAGCACAACATATTATTTTCAAAACTATCCTGCTTGTCTGTTTAGCCTCTTAGTCTGATTAGGCATGCACTTGACTGTCTTAGTTATATCCTTCTACAAGAAATCCCTAAGTGCCCTGCTTGCTTCTGTTTATTGAGCTGGGGAAGTTTACTCTTAGGATCTGTTTCTTTTTGAATTTCTTTAGAAAATGCTTCAATGACCCATTTCCATAGTTAGTATTCCCATTTCCCCATAGCCCCTCCAAACAATTGTTGTTTTTCATTTGTTATCTTTGTAAATCTGATAGATATGAAATTGAATCTCAGAGCTGATTTAATTTTAATTTCTCTAATTATCAGCTATTTGGAATATTGTTTTATATGGCAGTTGGTCACCTGGATTTCTTCTTTTGAGAACTACCTATTTATATCTTTTAACCACTTATCTTCCAAGGAGTGAATTAGAAATTTTTTCTCTTGGGGCAAAAGCAGTTAAGTTGGGTGGGGGAGATAGGGTAACACAAAAGGAGTAAAGGACCTGAAATGTTGTCATGCCAGGAAAGGGAGTAGTCTGACCCTCACCCCCATAAGGGCTAGGGGAAGAGGTGGGCCCTGGAGGTGGAACCACAGTGTTAGGACCCCTAGGGAAGAAGTTTTGCCATGTTATTGCATGGGTTGGCTGAAGACCTTGAATGGAGGCATGGGATCACCAAAAGGAAGCAGTATGCTATTCCAGGGAAATATCTTTTCCCCCATGTTGTGCCTTGGGGCAGAATACCATTGTGAGATAACACATGGTAATAAAAGGGAGAAAATAGGCAGATTAGTCTGTACAGTATCTCTTGCTCAAAATCTTTGCTGAAAAGACCAAAGATAATTTAGTTGGATAGCATTTATCAATCCCTATTCACTGCTGAAATCACTCTGTGATCAAGAACATTGGCCCCAAAGTTTCTTTCCAATGACATATTTAAATATGGCATAGTTCTCATCAGTTGGGTAATGACTGACCAGATTGTGTCATATGAATGTAAGAAGTGATAAACATGAGAGATTCAGAGAAATATGGGAAAATGAGTATCTGCTGATATAGAGAGAAGAAATACGAAATCAATAAATACAATATTAATAATAATGTGGATAAAACAATGCCAAAAGACCACTGAACTCTGATGAAATGCTTGGCTCCAGAGGAAAGATGATGAAAGATGATAGCTTCCTATCAAAAGAGAAATGTAGGAACATGGATGATAAACAGTTGCATTTGCCATGGAATGAAAGACTGACATGGTTGCTATGTCACTCAATTTTACTTAATAATTTTTCTTTGTTACAAGGAAGAGTACTATTGGTGGGATACATCAGGAAAGTACTATACTGTAAAAAAAGAAAAGAAAAGAAACAAGACACCAATTACATTTTTAAAAAGGGGGGTGGCTTTTTAAAAACTGAAGGATACAGAAGGATTGACACGTAACTAATACCAGTCATGGGAGAATTTGCAGAGGTGGCCCCTTTTAAGCATAAGATATGCTATCTGAATTTACCAACCACAGGGTAAGGTCATAGATTGCATTTGGAAGGGATCTTAGATGTCATTTAATCCAACCTCTTAATTTTATGGATGAGGAAACTGAAGACCAGAAAGCCTGACTGCCACCCAAGTGGCAGAGTCAGGACTTCAACCCATCTTCTGATTCCAAATCCAGAGACTTTCCTACCATGTCTACACTTTCTTCTAGGTGGTTTTTTTATGAGTCATTACTTAGCAAAGTGGGGAAAAAGTAAGAGAAGAGAGGGCAGAAGGAAGAAAGGAGGAAACAAAGTATGGACTGGTCTCTGGGAGGGTTTTATTGACCATGAGCCTGATGTTTTCAGTTGGTCTGTTTTCCATTGCTCAGGCCAGTCCCAGATGACTCTTGCTTTGACATTTTTGTATCCTTATCACTTAGCATGCAAGATGTCCACTTTGTCGTCCTTCAAATCTCAGCTACGTTTCCACATTCTACAAGAAGCCCTGGTTCCTGTTAAGATCTGTGCCTTCCCATGCCCATCAATTGGGGAATGACTGAACAAGTTGTGGTATATGAATGTAATGGAATACTGTTGTGCTATAAGAAATGATGAACAGGCTGACTTCAGAAAAACCTGGAAAGACTTGTATGGTCTGATGCTAAGTGAAATGAGAAGAACCAAGAGAACGTTGTACACAATAACAGCCACATTGTGTGATGACTAATATTGATAAACTTAACCCTTTCCAGCAATACAAAGATCTAAGACATCTGCAAAGGCCTCGTGATGGAAAATGCTATCCGCATCCAAGGAAAGAACTACGGAGTTTGAATGCAGATCGAAGCATACTATTTGCTATTTTTTTTTCTTCTGTCGAGTTTTGTTTCCTCTTTCAGGTAGTTCCTCCTATTGGTTCTAATTCTTACTTACAACATCACTAATGTGAAAATATGTTTAATAGGAATGTATATGTATCGCCTATATCAGATTGTGCACTGTCTTGGGGAGGGTGGTGGTGAGGAAGAGGGAGAAAAATTTTAAACTCAAAAGCATATAGAAGTGATTGTTGATAAATCAAAGTAAATTAATTAAAAAAGAGATTTGTGCCTTCCTGCCGAGATTATCTTCAATTTATCCCATATACATCTGTAAAAATGAGCTGAGAAGGAAATGGCAAACTGCTCCAGTATCTTTGCCAAGAAAATCCCAAATGTGGTCACGGAAAGTCAGACACGACTAATTGATTAAACAACAACAACATTTTGTTTGTACAGATTTGTTTGTATGTTCTCTCCCCCATTTGACTGTGAGTTCTCCAAGAGCAGGGAGAGCAAGACTGTTTTTTCACCTCTTCTTTGTATCCTCAGTACTTAGCCTAGTGCCTGTACTAGCCTAGTACTTAGTAGGTGCTTAATAAATGCTTGTTGATTTGAGAAAATGATGTTGAATTAAATTTAATAATAATAATAAATTTAATAATATAAATCAATGGAGAAATATGATGTCACATGCAACTTTTCAGGAACACATCTGTTATATAAAGGGAGGTATACCAATATTGCATGTTGATGAGATGACTGCATTAGAAAGCTTGTTGAAGTCTAAGTATGGCCTGGCAGATAGGTAAATATAGGTCCTTTATTATAAACACCTAACTGTAGTGACTAAGCAAGGACCATTTATCCTTCATGTCTATGTCACTAGACCAACATGGATCCACCCTCTTATCCAATGGTCTCTTGAAATGTAGATTATTTTGAATTTACCCTACCGGACTTTGGGATACAGGATCTGAATGCTAATCCTCTCTCCTATATCTATCCAGTCTTGGTTACTACTCCTCATCTATTCCCCTTGACTCACACACCATGGACTGTCATTTGTCGACTAGGCAGTGAATCTGGCCTTACCTGAGACTGGACAGTGTATGATGAAGAAATCTGAGCAGAGTTTCGAGGCACTCAGTCTGCTGTCATTGTGACAGCTACGACTGAGAAAAGATCACTAGCTTGAACAGCTGGTGTAACCAGATCCAGGAGCCTTTTGGGTGGAGGAGGGAACAGGGTGATGTCTTTAACCAATCTGTGTACTCTCAGGAGCCAAACTCCACCGAGCGCCAAAGGCTTCTCCTTGGGGAGATACCATATCCCGAAGACATCATTGATGACCATCGCTTAATGATGGCGATCACAAAATCATAGATCTCAGAGCTGGATGAAGCCTCCGGAGGTCACTTCCAGCAAAGCTGGCTCCCGAGTGCTGCCTCTGTAGGTGAAGGCTTTGTGGGGTTGGAGCTCTTTATTTGCCAGAGAGGTGGATATAAAGGATCTCATGGTTTTATGGCTGCCAAGTATGCTGGCTGGGTTTTTTTCCCTCTGAATATCTTTAAAGATAATAAGTTCCTTGAACTATTTTTTACAATTTGAAAAAGCATAATGCTAAGTGACTTGTATAAGTTAAGTACCAAATCTCACAGCTCCAGTCTCTTGGTCCCAGGGATCCCTGGTCTGTTCCATCTCTAATACTCATCAAGGTGCCTCAATGGATAGAGCATTAGGCCTGGAGTCAGGAAGACTTGAGTTCAAATCTGACCTCAGACACTTACTAGTTGTGTGACCCTGGGCAAGTCATTTAGCCTCTATCTGCTTCAGTTTTCTCAACTGGAAAGTGAGAATCATATAATATGTAATATAATATAATATAATATAATAATAATAGCACCTATTTCTTAGGGTTGTTGTGAGCATGAAATGAGATAATCTTTCTAAAGCACTTAGGGATATACCTGGCACACAATAAGCACCAAGTAAATGCTTGTTTCCTTTCTGCCTTTCCAATCCTAAACCTGGTGAGCCCTTGATCCACTAAATAAAATAGACATGATCCCTGCCCTCCCTGAGCTCTAATGGGCTTCGGAGCTAAAACAGCCTGTAAGCTGTTGACTACGTGTATAGGTAACACAGGTTTTCTTTTTTTCTTTTTTTAGTAGTGGGCCAAGGAGGGAAAGTTGATTTTTAATTGAAAAAAAATTTTTAAAAAGGAAAAAAATATAAAATAATTTTCAATAATGAAGAACTTTATAGAAATATAAATACTATGGTACAGAGATGGAATCATAGATAGGATCCCAGAATCTCAAAGTTGAAAGAGATGTCAGAGTCCATTGAGGCCAACAAAAACTTGATCAAAGCCAGGTCTCCAGCAGTGGTCATCCAGCTTTTCCCTGAAGACCTCCCTGGACCGGTGACTCACCCTAAGGCAGTTCCTTCCACTTTTAAACAGCTCTAGGACTGGGAAGTTTTCTTCTACATTGAGCCTGAATCTGCAGCTCTGTGTTTCTATCCCTTGCTTGTCCTCTTCTCTGGCTTCAAGAAGAACAAGACAGCCCTTCAGATATTTGGAAAGTGTGACTTGGTTTCCCCCTCCAAGTTTTTTCTTCTGCAGGCTCAACATCCCCAGTTCCTTCTATTGGTCTTCAAATTATCGTGGTCAGAGGAGCAGAGGGTCAATGATTTAGAGCTGGAAGGAATGTTACAGACTGTCTAGTGCTGCCGTCTTGTTTTATAGATGGGGAAACTGAATCTTCAGAAGGTTCAGTGACTTTCCCAAGACCACCCAGGTAGTGTTAAGATTTGAACCCATGCCCTTTGACCCTAAATCCATGAAAAGCATACTGGATGCTTTACCATTTGCCAATGTTCTTTCTGAAATGAGGTGCCTAGAACAGAAGGCAATACTCTGGATGTGGTCTAGATAGAACACATCTGATAAGTTGACCCTACCCAGCCCAATTGTACAGTAGAGATAACACCTGAGTCATGAGAATGACAGGCTCACCATCCTCAGTCTCTTGCAAGAAGGACAAAAGAACAAAGGTTCCCAGATTCTGCAATACGATGGCAATCACATGAAGTTACTATGGGGCCCTTGATTACTTATGGAACGCTTTATCTGTCCTAGCCCATGTCTTCAAGGTCCTCTGTCTATTAGGGCTCCTTTTCAGGAGCTAATCATTACCATATCTCAAGGAATCTTCCTTGTGCTGGTTCTGCAAGTCTAGGCAGGTACGGCTGCTGCTGCACAGGAAGGCTGTGCTCACTCCGATGGCCCCGGCCAAGAGTCTCACCTCTTAGCTCACACCTGGAACCCAGTCAGCTTCCTCGAGTGATAGCTGAGCGAATCTGAGGGAAAAATCAGGCTCTCCTAAGGCAAAACTGGAATACAAGACTGATGACAGCCAGTCAAGTCAGTCAACAATACAATTAACATTCACTGTGAGCGCAACTGCCATACCAGACATGGTTTATAAAATAGGTGCCTGCTTTTGAGGGACTTAGAACTGGGGTCCAAGAAACAACTGAAGGAAACAGTGGTAGAGCTTTATAGTGATGAGCTCCCCTCTCAACAGAAGCAGTTGATAAAATGCTGAGTAGGGGGATGGGTCCAATTACGTGAGATGAACCCCAGATGTGTATGGCTAAAGGCGTATAGGACAGATGGCAGAAGCCAGGAAGACCAGGGTTTTAATTCTGCTTCTGATGCATTCTGACCCTGGCAAGTCAGCTTCTCCTTCCTCCAGCCAATCTATAAGTTGTAGAGTAGAAGCTGATCTGCATTTTCTTTCCCAGTGAAATTAGAGGTCTGGTTAAAAAAAAAAAGTGTATGGCACTGTGGTAGCTTCTGCATGGGGTTAATATAGAAAGAAAGTCGATTTGGAGCCGAAAGACTCAGGTGCAAATCCCTACCTATTGTTTGCTTGGCATTTACGTCCCTCCACAACTTGGGGCCCTCCATCTTCCCAGGTTTATGTTATTATCTTCTCTGATGATATTATTCTGCCTCTGTGCTTTGGCTCAGGCTGTTTTTGATACCTGGCATGCCCTCCCTCCCCAGCTTCTCCTATTTCCCATCTTGGAGGACTTCTCCCTCGCATCCCATATAGCACTTTGTTCTGTAACTCTTTATTGTATTCACATAATATTTTGTATTATAGTTACCTGTGTTGCTGACTTAGCTCTGCTCTAGATTTTAAATTGCATTGAGGACAGGGATTCTGCCTTATTTTGATTTATTATCTTCCTTATCATGTAGGGTACAAACAGTAGGCACTTATTAAATGCTTGTTGGTTTGAGAAATCATGTATTCAACAAATATTTAATGAGTGTCCATTATGTGGCTAACACTCTGTCAGGCTTTTTGGGGAGGGGAGTGAAGAGAGGGGCCCAACAGAAATTTGCATGTTGTCTTCTCCATTGGACTGTGACCTCCTTGAGAGCAGGGACAGGTCTTTCACCCTTCTTTCTGTCCCTAGGGCTTAGCACAGTACCTGGCACACAGTAGGCACTTAACAACGTTTATTGATGGACTGATCGTCCTTGTCTACAAAGTGCTCATGATCTAGCTGGGGAGATATGAATTCCGCATGAGAAGGTAAATGAGAATGTAAGATAGGACTATGAATATCATTAAGTGATATGTTGTTGTTCGGTCGTTTTTTCAGTTGTGTCCAACTCTTTGTGACTCCTGGTTTTCTTGGCAAAGATACCAGAGTGGTTTGCCATTTACCTCTTCATTGGATTAAGGTAAATAGAGGTTAAGTGACTTGAGTCATTTTAGTCATCTCTGGCTCTTCATGACCCCATTTGGGATTTTCTTGCCATAGATACTGGAGTAGTTTGCCATTTCCTTCTCTAGCTCATTTACAGGAAACTGAGGCAAACAGGGTTAAGTGACTTGCCCAGAGTCATGTAGCTATTAAGTGTCTTGAGGTTGGATTTGAATTCAGGTTTTCCTGACTCCAGCACTCTAACCACTGAGCCATCTGGCTGCTTCATTATCTACTTGACTATAAACAAAGATGATTATTAGTAATAATGGATTGGAGGCAGGGAAACCATATGAGAAGACTGTTGCAGTAATGAAAATTGCTACCTTATTCCATTCAAGCTAGTAAGGACCGAGATTGGAATAGCAGCAGTGAAGATGGAAAGGAATGTCAAGGGAGTTGCAAGTATGGTAAAGTGGTAAAGCTCCAGATTTGGAATCATAGGACCTGGGTTCAAATGCTGACTCTGCTGTTCCCTGCCTCTGTAACATTGAACAAGTAATTTCACCTCTCTGAGCCTCAGTTTCCTTACCTATAGAATGAAGGGATTGCCTTGGAGGACCTTTGTGGTCCCTTACCTACTTTAGATCTGTGATGTTTTGATACTATGGCATTAGACAGAAAATTAGATAAGATTTGGTGACTCAGTGGATATAGGGGTAAGGACAAAGGAGGAGGGCAAAGATGACTCATGGACAGCTTTTTAGAGGTGAGTTTAGAGCATCGCTTACACGTTACTCAACCTTGTTGGGACTCAGTTTCCTTGGCTGTGGGGCAGCTAGGTGGCACAGTGGATAGAGTGCCAGACCTGGAGTCAGGAAGATTTAAGTTCAAATCCAGCCTCAGATACTTCTTAGCTGTGTGACCCTGGACAAGTCAATTAATCCTGTTTGCCTCAGTTTCCTCATTTGTCAAATGAACTGGAGAAGGAAATAGCAAACCACTCTAGTATCTCTGGCACGAAAACTCCAAATAAGGTTATGAAGAGTCAGACATGCCTGAAAAACAACAAAACTACAACAAATGAAAATTCCTTATCTGTAAACTCGGAATAAATCGCGTCTGAGGCTTCTGCCATGTCTAGATTTAAGATCCTATGGTCCTATGAAAGAGATGGAGGTGGATTGGAGGACAGGAATAAAGTTGGTTAGAATGAAAGGCATTGTTAAATGTCAGAGGCAGGGGTTTCCATGATGTGGGCTACCTCCTAAATACTTCCCTTCTAAGAGAAAGCCTGGCTGCAGGCATTACACCATTACAAATGGCAAAACTAAGGTATGTGCTTGATTTCTGGCTCATGCCTGTCATTGGAAGGACTGGTGTAAGCAGGACGTTTTTCTCACTCTTAGCGTCTTGCATTAGCTACATCACTATTTACTATCTATTCTAACTGGTCAATTGGGAGGTAAAGGAATATTCATTTTATAGCTCCTTTGTAACTGGAATGATTTCAGTTTTGGTGATGTACATCAATAATGATGATAATAGCTAGCATTTATATAATATCTTAAGGGTTTTCAAACACAAAATGTAAAGTACAAATATTATCTCATTAGATCCTCACAACCATCCTGTGAGGTAGGTACTGTTGTTATCCCCATTTTACTGATGAAGAAACTGAAGCAGACATGTTAAATGACTTGTCCAGGGTCACATAGCCATTGGTGACCAAGGTAGAATTTGCAGTCAAGCCTTCATGACTTCAGTTTTAGCTACACCATCTGATCACCTCAACATTATCCACCAATTTCCTTAAGCAGGCAATTCAGATAGCCTCTCTGAAGGGTTTTTTTTTTTTTTAGGCAATTGGAGTTAAGTGACTTGCCCAGGGTCACACAGCTAGTAAGCATCTGAGGTCATATTTGAACTCAAGTCCTCTTGACTCCATGGCCTGTGCTCTATCCACTGTGCCACCTAGATGCCCCCTCTTTGAAGTTTTTGACACTGTTTAACCACCCCCTCCTACCTGGTATTGATTTCAGAAATACCTCACTCCTACCTGTTTTAGCTCCTTTGTTACTTTCCCATCTTCTTTCCTGCTCATAATATTGGTGTTCCCCAAGGGTCTGCCCTGTACATTCTCTTTACAGGCTCTCCCTTGGCAATTGCTTACAGGACAACTTCAACTGAATGTTCTATCAACATTTCAAACTCAATCTGTCTCAAACTAGCTCATTATCTTTCCCCTTAAATCTCCTCCTTTTTCTGACTCTCACTGTTTCTCTCTGGGGCTCTACCATTCATTCCTACCAAGGTCAATATCTTGGTATTACGGCATTTGGGGAGTAGCCTCTCACAAGATCACCATGGATTTCTTCCTCCCAACCTGAAGACCATGGTGCTCAAGGGACCTTGATGATAAGCAAGGTTTTTTCCCTTTCCAAGCCTTCCCAGTCTCACTTTGGAGGCATTAGTTCTGTCCCAGGGTGGGGCAGTCAGTGAGCTACTCTGGTTTGGAGCTGTGGGAAAGGAAGGAGTTCTCCTGTAGGGAGTCTCTGGATATTCTTGCATGGGCAGTGACTCAGGGAGGCAGCCATTGTGGGGGAGGGGCAAGGAAGAAGAAGAAGGGAGAGGAGGAGATAGCTCCAACTGCTGAACTAAAAAAATGAGAAGACCTTGGGCTTTTATCTGTTGGAGCCATCATTAGTGCCAAAAAAAAAAGTAAATAAATAAATAAAAAGGGGAACTGGCCCTCTTTCACTGATATGTCTCAAGCTGTCCTCAGTGTTCATTTCACTTTCTTTTAGCCTATTTAAACTGTGGCACACAGAATAATTTCAGAGTTGGAAGGGATAGTAGGGATCATTTAATTCAAGTCTTTCATTTTACAAAGGAGGAAACTGAGGTTCTGCAAAAATAAATGACTTACTTATCTCTGGCCATACAATTTATGGCAGAAGTATGATTCAAACCTGGGTCTCCAAATCCACTAAACAACTACATTCCCCACTTACCAACTGCTACAGGATTGACCTCTGCCTGTGGCCTTAGTGATGGCCCTGGTGGGAGTCGTGGTATGAAGGAAAAGCGCTAGCTAACTCTGGTGTCAAAGGACATGAGCTCAGCTCCCAGATCTACTGGTTACAACCTTATCATCTTGTACAAGTTATTCCTCTCTCTGGGTTACCCATAAAATGGGGAGGACAGGGTTTCCAAAAGTACATCGACAGGATGGAGCCCGGGGCAGAATCTAAAATATGAAATTCAGTAGGGATAAATGTAAAGTCTTGTACTTGGGTACAAAAAATTAATGTCACAAGCATAAGGTGGGGGAAGCATAGTTAGAAGGCTATTGTTCTAGAAAACCTTTGGGAATGTTTGGACTACAAGCTCAATATGAGTCAGAAGGGTGATGTGGCAGCTGAAAAAGTTAAGGTGATTTGGAGAAAAGAAGCACAGCTTCCAGTAATAGGGAAGGGATAGTCCCATTTCACTCTGCCCTCATCAGATCTCATTTGGAATACTGTTTCAAGCCTTCACAGTTTAAGAAACCATTCATAAGCTAAAGATCATCCGGAGAAAAGCAACCAAGATGGTGCTGAACCATGAGTCCATATCATATGAGGACAGACTGAAAGAACTGGGCATGTTTAACCTGGAGAAGGGAAGACCAAGGGTGGACAGCAGAGTTGTGTTCAAGGATTTGAAGGGGTGGCACAAGAGTGAGGGACTAGCCTTAGGGAAGTTGGTATGGGAGGGGAGAACCAGGAGGAGTTGATGGAAGTTGCCAAAAGGCACACTTGAGCATGATGTCAGCTAAAGCTTCCTAACCATTATTGCTGCCCCAAAGTGGAGTGGGTTGCTTGGAAAGGTAGTGAGTTCTTCCTCCTTGGAGATCGTTCTTTCATGCAGAGATTGGACGACCACTTGGATAACTGAAAGTAGAGATTTGCTTCTTGTATGGGTTGGAGCAGATAACCACTGAGGTCTCTTGCAGCTCCAGAATTCTTTGATTATGTGAGAATCTCTAAAAGTTGTGCCCTGAAATCCTACGAGCAAGGGAAGGCATGTTCATGAGGGCCTCCAGGCATAATCCATCTGTTCCTAGATGCCACAGCATAATTACCACTTCTTCCTCTAGAGCTATATTTTTGTTTGGTTTTTAAAATTTTAATCTATTCTGAACTTAACAAACACAAAAAACCCCATGAGCATTTCCATATATAAAGCAGAACATAAAGAGGATCAGGTATGGATGATGAATTTCTGTTTTATACCTCTTGTTTCTTAAAAAATATATAATAAATATATAATTAATCTCACATTACTTTTAAAGCTGTTCTGCTGTGTTTCCTTCTGTACTCTTCTGTTCATTTAAATCCCATTTTTCATGACCCCATTTGGGATTTTCTTGGCAAAGATATTGAAGTGGTTTGCCATTTCCTTCTCCAGCCCATTTTATAAATGAGGAAACTGACACAAACAGGGTTAAGTGACTTGCCCAGGGTCACACAGCTAGTAAATGTCTGAGGCCAGATTTGAACTCAGAAAGAGGAGTACTTCCTGACTCCAGGCCTGGCATTGTGCCACCTAGCTTTCCTCTTTTTTTTTTTTTCATTATTGCTGCTAAATTGTTTTCTGGGTTCTGTCAACTTCAATCTGCATCAATGTATAAAAATCTTCCCAGAATTCTCTGAAATAGTCTCTTTGGCCATTTCTTATAGGGCTATAGTACTCCATTACATTCACGTACAACAATTTAGCCCCAAATGATGGGCACTCACCCAGTGAGTGATGGGCACCCAACTCACTTACTTTCTTTCCCTCTTTTAAATTCTCTTTTAAGGGGGCAGCTAGATGTCGCAGTGGAGCACCAGCCTAGGAGTCAGGAGGGCTGAGTTCAAATTCGGCCACAGACACTTGACTCTTACTAGCTGTGTGACCCTGGGCAAGTCACTTGACTCCGACTGCCTCACCAAAAAAGCAAAATAAATAAAGATACAATAAATAATTTAAAAAAACATTTCACAATTCTCTGTTAAGGAGGCATTCTCTGAAGCCAGTTTGTTTTGCTTGCAACCATTCCCTCCTCTTATTATTTGTTCTTTTTTCTTTATCTCTGTTTGCTATATTGCTAACAGCAAACTCTGTGTGTGTGTTGTATGTTCAATCCTTCTTTGTCAGCTTCGGGGCCCAGTGTGGTTCCTCTGAGGTCTATCTTGACCCCAGGCCCTGGACCCTATCCACTTCACCACCCAATTTCTACACCAAACGTGGTGTGTCTTCAACACTCCTTTGTCCGTTAAAGGGGAGGGAGGTTGGTCTGATTCCAGTTATTTCTCAACTCTTTCTCTTTGAACACTTAAGAGAAATAGTTAAGTTCCACCACCTTTTCTCTCTCTCTTTTTAAACACCAGTGCATTCTTTTTTTCCCTTCCCTTCCCTTTATCCTCTGAAAACCAAACCACCTGCAGGTCCTCTGTTACCCTTAGGTCCCTCAATACCCTTTGAAGACAATAAGGTTGTGAACAAAATTTTGTTTCCCTTCTCCCATTAGAATGTTAGCACTTTATCACTGTATAAAATCTTTTCCTCTATGTATAGATAGAGGCAACCTTAACTGAGATGCAAGTTTATGGGGAGTGGCTTTTTTTGTGATCTGAGGCTCTCGGTCCCAATGACTACCACCTGCTCGGCTTCCATTTTTGCAATGGAAATGTCAGTGTCATTCCAATCCTCCCACCCACACTAGGGGCGGGATGGGGTGGTGGCTCTCTCTACTCCTTCCTAGCACCCCGCATTTGACCGGGTTTCCTCTCAATCCCTAGTAACCTGGAGACAAAGGATTAATTAATGGTTCAAAGGGAGTTTGTTTACAGATCGTTAGAAACAGTGATCTGCTAGGGAAAAGAACCCAGGCACTTGGGGCGCTGTCTACACCAGTGCGGACTACAATTCAACAATCAGAGCCCCACCACGCCGAGGAGCTCGGCACACCAAATATGGTCACATCTGAAAAGCTGCCTCCCAGGAAAATATTGTTCTTGTTTATTCCACCAGGAGCGCTGGGCTGTAGGGGTTCCAAAAACTCGGTTCTTTGGGGTCCAGGCAATTCCTCGGGTCTGCTCTATCCTCTTGTTAAGGGAATGTGTGGCCCGTCCTTAGCAAATACCTCGAGTGGGAGCCTGGGTTCCGCGTCTTGTCTCCTCCCTCCCGGTCCCTTTGGGGCCGCGGTTCCCAACCCCCAGCTCCCAGACTCCTCCGTCTCAGTCCACCAGCACTTTATTAAATAGGGCCACCCTCTGCCTTTGATCCAGTCCCAGACCCTGTCCAAGGCAGTGGTAAACTCAAAGGAATGTAGATCCTGAACCCTGAGGGAGGGAAGGGAGGGAGGCTTCAGCGAACTTGTCGGCCTCGGCTCCCGGGAGGAGTGGGGAGTAGGGAGTGGGGGGGGGGAGATTTTGCCTCCTCTTACCCAGTAAAGTACCCATCACGCCCAGGGCTAGCAGGAGCCCAGGAGGAGGAGGAGGAGGAAGAGGAGGGGCGAGCGGGGGCAGGCAGTCTCTGGACACGGAGGTCATGCATAATTCATCAGCTAAACTTTCGGCCCCGCCCCTTTTCTGAGGGTTGGAGTTTTCCCTCAACTTTGTTTATGGGACAGTCCGGGAGCAGCAGTCTCCGTCTCCTCCTCCTCCTCCTCCTCCTCCTCCTCCTCCTCCTCCAGCTCTGGGATAATCCAAGCTTGATGCTGGCTTAGATGGAGGGGAGGATGTGAGAACGGAAACCCCTCTGCCAGGTCAGAAGTCAAGTCCCGAGCTGGAAATCCCGGTCCTGTGTCCACTCCCACTCTGCCCCCAGCCTCTAAGCAACTAGCCTGGGAGCAGCTGACGGACGAACCGACGGATCGACGGACCCCGAGGCCCCCAGGGAGACCTGACTTTGCCAAGTTGGGATCCGGACCGCGCGCCGGGCTCCCAGTTTGCGCCTTGGCCCGCTTGGCCTGGGCCGGCTGCCAAGGCTCCCTTGGGCTCGGTCGCTCCGGGATCGGCTCCTTCGCGGAGCTGAACAGCCTCGGGCTTCGGGGCTTGTAGTGCTCGGCGGTCCTGGCCCTGTCGGCTCGGGAAGCCGCGAACTCTTCCCGGACACTGAACAGCCGCCGCACGTCCTAAGCTGCACTCCCAAGCGCCCTCCCCCTTCTCCTCGAACTTGTCCTCCTCCCGGGAACTTCTGGGCCACTGCAAAGTTGCATAATTGTCGAGGAGTTGAGGAGTTCTCCTCCCCTCCCCCACCGGGCCGGGCTGACCGGCGAAGCAAGGTCTGCTTGGGTTCCTCGGAGAGGGCATCGATCCCCGTCTCGTTCCTCCGCGAGTCGGCTCTCTGAAGTTTTCATTTTTAGGGGCTGATCCCCAGGCCGGCCCCCGCCCCCGCCCCCGCGCCCGCCCCCTTTTAATAAACCTGCAGCTCGGTGTGTAAGTGTGTGAGTTAGCGAGTGTGAGATTGGGAGGCGCACGATGAATCCCGCTTCCGTACCCCCTCCTCTGCCGCCCCCGGGGCAGCAGGTCATCCATGTCACCCAGGACCTCGACACTGATCTCGAAGCGCTCTTCAACTCCGTGATGAACCCCAAGCCGAGCTCTTGGAGGAAGAAGATCCTGCCCGAGTCATTCTTCAAGGAGCCCGACTCCGGCTCGCATTCCCGGCAGTCCAGCACCGACTCGTCCGGCAGCCACCCGGCGCGGCTGAGCGGCGGCGGCGGCGGCGGCGGTGGCGGCGTCGGCGTCGGCGTCGCCGGGGGTGCCCAGCACGTCCGCTCGCACTCGTCGCCCGCCTCCCTGCAGCTGGGTACCGGGGCCGGGGCGGCGGCCAGCGCGGCGCAGCAGCACGCGCACCTCCGCCAGCAGTCCTACGACGTGACCGATGAGCTGCCGCTACCTCCCGGTTGGGAGATGACCTTCACCGCCACCGGCCAGCGGTACTTTCTCAAGTGAGTGGCGGGACTGCCTGACTCTTTCCCGGGGGTCCGGGAGGGATCTGGTGTGTGAGTGCGTGGGCATACAGGTATGTGTGTGTGTGCGTACACAAACGCGTACGTCTACGTGTGCTTGAGTGCATGTGTGTACTGTGTGCCCAAGTGACAA
>NW_020954588.1:14809526-14826972 GCF_900497805.2 Vombatus ursinus | reverse complement strand
GCGGGGCGAAAGTTTCTGTTTTCTGCAGTTTTCTCCTTGATGGGAAGAAAACTAAAAAAAGTGAAATGGAACCCGGGGAGGTTGGACCGTGTGCCAGCCCCTTGTTGTCACCCGCAGTTATTCCGTTGTTAGAGTAGTTAAGGGCTGGATAAAACAATTGTGTGGAAATTAGGTCAGGAGAGTTTCATTGTGTCAGCTGGGGAGAACCTAGAAGACCGTCTCCATGGTCCCAGCGCCTTTTGCAAAATGTCTCTCCTACTCACAGCTTTGCGTGAGAACATTAAACTTTAATTAAAGTTTGGACAATTGTAACCACAGACTTCCGGAAAGGAAAGCTGTGGCTGCGGCCTCTCTTCTAAGAAACTAATCATCATGAGGAGTACGGGCTTGCACTCTGAAATGTGCCCAAGCTCCCAAGGGCCGACCTTGAGGTTGCACTAGGGCTGGCGCAAGCTTAACCTGAGTTCAAATACAACTTTAGACACCTTCGTTTACTGTGTGATGTCAGGAAACATACTTAACCAAGTGGAGTCTCGGTTTTCTCATCTATAAAATGGGGACAAGTACGTCCGAAAACTTTAAAGTGAAATATGGAATGGATTCATATTTGTGATTTCATTGGTGTGGGGAGTTCTTGGTGTGGAAACGCCCTTCACCTATGTAGATCAGCCACTCCTCTTTACTTGACAGGCTAGGTCTGAGAGTTGCCTTCTTCGTCTCACTGCAAGATTATTCAAAGGGTAGGACTTGAACCCAAGGCTTCCGAGTTCTACTTACTATGTTGAGTTGTCTGTCAAAGATCTGTTTAAGTGAAACTTAGTTGTGGAGTCATTCTTTGTTACTGTGGAAAACACTGCATCCCCTCTGATTCACAGTGCATGGCCCCTTCCAAATAAATTAATCTGTGCTTATTAATAAATTAACTAATAATTAATAAATCAATCCAGTGCCTGGAACTGTTTATTGATTGATTGATTGGTTGTCACAAGGTCACAAGAATGTGAGATTTTTTTCTTTGCTGTTTTCATCTCTTTAACTCAGGCTGGTGAATAATTGCCTAAGAAGCCCTTTCCTGCCCTTTCCAAATCAAAGTAGGTGAACTAGCTCAAAAGAAAAAGAGATGCGAAAATTTAGAGAATCCATCTCAAATATTCACAGCAACTATTTGTGCCCTACCTGTAGTAGAACATGGGAGCTCATATTGGTCTGATGAACCCCAGTAGGACACACTGTAACTTGACTCTAGCATTGTGATGTCATTTTGGTCCTCTTCCAGAACACGAAGGACAACCACCAACCGACCAGGTGGCGTTCTGATTAACGAATGCTTGATTTTGTTTCTGATCTGGACACGAGACAGAGCCACTGGACTGAAGTGGATGGGTTTTGTCAATTTGACTTATGATGTAGCATCCTCAAGCAGCATACTGACAGGGACAGGGGGCTGGAAGTCCACCTCTCACAAGAGAAGTTTGATCATAGGCAGATCTTTTTTCTTCTCTGAGCCTCAATTTTCTCATCTGTAAAGTGGACATCATAATCCTAGGAACTAAAGACCACCCAGGTTTGTTGTGAGGATTCAGTGAAATCCTGTGGGCAAAGAGTTTTGCAAACCTTAAAGTGATAAAGAAACCCCAGCATTTCATATAGATGGTGCCACTGCACTGACAGGGAGTGTTTTAACTTATCAATACCTACTGTAAGTCAAGAATACTATTTATGCTCATTGTAGTCTTTGGGGTACAATAGCTTGGTCTTAAAGGAGGCCCTTTTGGGCTTCCCTCATAGCGTTTTAAAGGTCAGGATGCCTATAAAATCATCATTTAAATTTTGCTTAGGTAATGAAATTTTCAAAGATGTTAATGTAATTTTTATAGGGAGATACTTAGTAAAGATGAAGTGTCTTGGTATAGTGGAAAGAGAACTGGCTCTTTGTAGTTGGAGGATCTGGTTTCCAATGCCTGCTCTTGTCTCAACATACTTCCAAGTAATTTTGGCAAAGTTACTTCGCCTCTCTCTGGGTCCGAGTTTCCTCACCTATGAAATAGGCTAGATCTCTCCAAGATCCCTCCCTGCTCTTACATTTTGTGAACTTTTAATGAAATTTTGGGCCCATTTTTTCTCTTCCCAAATGATTTAAAAGAAGAAATTTAACACTATATGAGTATGTGCTCCAGAAAATTATGTGTGATAAAAAATGAGTGGTAAGTGAACTGTGAAGGAGGTTGAGAACCCTTGTGGAGCTTAGAGGCTGGAGGAAAAGGGAGCATTCCCAGCTTTTCTTGGAACAGATCCGAGCCCCACCTGGAGAGTACATAAGGAACACTGGCCAAAAAAGAAAAAAAAAGACTAGTTTTGTGTGTAAGTTGTTCTAGGACTCTGCTTTGTAAGGAACCCCCAAGCACTCCCAATCTTTGAACCCTTTCTGTACCTCTGAACTTTGTCCAGGAAAACTGGGCAAAGGTAAGACAAAGGGAGTACCTGCCTTTGGGTTCATCTAAAGGTATTCTGTTCTAGTTTACCATTTCTTGGACACCAAGGAAGTACCAAGGTGTTCCTCATCTCAGCTCCCCTCCACCTTTCACAATTGACTGCTCCTTCTTTACTGATTGACCCATAGTCCTGACAGGGGAGCCCATACTAGCTCAGTGGCAGAAGTTGTTGGTGATGGTGCCATGACATGCAAGTGAGTTGGATTTAAATGAGGGAGGGTGTGCAAAATCACCAGCCTCACTTTCTCCTCCGGAATGTTTTAAGGTTTACAAAATGGCAGGCTGGAACTACCATGAGTGGCAGAAGTGATCTTAAATGAAAGCAGGACAGTATTGACCAAGGCAGAAGGAGGATTTAATGCACGTTGCCGAGCAGATCTTTCAAGGCTTCGATTAATGGTGAGAGGAAGTAAGTACAACATGCCAGTGTAGTAGATTTTGAAGATTTTTGAAGTTGGGAGACCTGGGTTCAAATCCTGTCTCTGACAGGAGCTGGGCATCTCTTGGCAAATCACAACCTCACTCAGCCCCAGTGTCTTTATTTGTAAAATGAGAAGAATAACATTTGTACCATCTCTCTCTCAATGGTGATGTGAAGAAAGTAATTGGCAAACCATAAATTGCTATAGAAATGTGACCTGTCATTATTACTAATAATATTAATAAGAACTTACATAGTTGTCGGAGGTTCCATTGTTTCGTGGACTGAGTCGCATTTCGAAAAGGGTGGTCGTTGGTCTCTTCTTGCTTGTTGCTTGTTGGGTCTTCCCATGGGTGCACTTTATCGTCTGTGAAATAGGAATAGGGGACAGGTGCTCTATCCTGCCTTAGAAATGTGAGTTGAGCTCTAACTAAAAGCATACATCTTCACCTAAATATGTGAAGCTTCAGCTGACAATCACTAGAGCCATCTTGAAAAACCCAGTGTGGAGACTGTAGGGGAAGCAGTGTAGCCCAAGGCAGGGGAAAGAGCCAGACCTGGCTTCCATTTCTGGCTCTGCCGTTTCATAGACTTTGAGCTGGAATGGATCCCAGAAATCATCTCATCGAACTGCCTCTTTTTACAGATGGGAAACCGAGGCTTAAAGAGAAACAGAGACAGAATGGGAAACCAAGCCTCCTAATATCCACATTTAATACCCAATCCACTAGACTATGTTATTGCCTCCGTGACCCTGGGCAAGTCACTCAACGGTTTGTTCTCAATTTCTCTACCTGGAAAATAAGGGGGTTGGACTTTTGATGCTTCTTGCAACTCTAACCCCTATGAACTGTGCAAAATACTAAGCTTTCATTGAAGGTAGGGAGGAGGGAAATCATATTTACCAAAGAAAGGACTTTTTTTTCTAGTGTGTATGACCTGATCACTTTTCTATGCTTCAGAAAGCATTCCTTTCCTCATCTTTTCAGACATTCCATTATGGCAAATAGTATCAGTGGAGAAGATCCAGGGTAAAAAGGCTTGCCTGTATTCTGAATGTGGCTTGAAACATTTTCCAAACTGGCTGTCTCATTTTAACAGGCCATTAATCTGTACTATAACAACAATATGGGTTAGGTTTCAAGTGGATTTGTGATCTCAGCTATGTGTGCAGAGTCCCTCCAATAGTACTGATTGTAGCCCCATCTTTACCTCCTTATCCTGTGTAGCTCTTATCCGTGTCCTGCCATAAATCCTCCATGGTGATGGGCATACTGGTGGGCCTTCGTCTTTGGGGCTTTCACATCAAGTAAGACCCAGTACAGCTCTGGTCCTGTCCATTTTTTAAAATCTTTCATTCTTGCTACCCTACCTTCTTTTTACTTTTATTTATTTATTTTTGACCAGGCAATGGGGTTAAGCGACTTGCCCAGGGTCACACAGCTAGTAATTGTTATGTGTCTGAGGCTGGATTTGAGCTCAGGTCCTCCTGAATCCAGGGCCAGTGCATATACACAGAAATATATGCATAGGGATTGTGCTTGGGATTTCGCTGCTATAGGGAACTCTTTCTGATGAAGTAACTCACACTGACAATACAGGTTGTGCCTTCTCTGCCATTTATAGTCTTGGAGAGCTGCCTAGGGCAGTGTTGTCAAACTCAGATAGAAACGTGGGCCACTAAACCAAACATAAGGACCCCTGCAGGCTTCATATTGACTTAGAAAACTACATATTAACATCAGCTATGCCCTTTTATATTTATTTCCCCATTACATTTTGATCTTGTTTGGGCTGCAGCCCATGTTTGACATGTCTGGCCTAGAGTACTGAGAGTCACATACCTAGTAGGAGTCAGAGATGAGACCTGAACCCCAGTTGTCCTGGCTTGGAGACCATCTCCTTATTCACTATGCCCAACTCCCTTTCTATACACATATACATACACATACATACATGTACACACACACAAACAACATGTATACATATACACACAGAAGTTCTTAATTGCCATATCCTATGGTTCAATCCTCATCCTTCTTGCCCTATTGATTTCCTCACTCCCCTGTCCCCCATACCCATGTGAGTGAGTGTGAGTGTGAGTGTGTGTGTGTGTGTGTGTGTGTGTATGTGTATTTGTTAGTAATAATTGAAAGGCACTGTGTTGAAGTGGGGAATAACTCAATTTGGAGTAAGAGAACAGAAGTTCAAATTCCAATTCTACCACTTACTAACTGTGTGACCCAGGTAAATCACGTCAGTTTTCTAGCCTTCATTTGCCCACTTTTAAATAAAGATGTCGGGCTTTTCGACTTTCAGCTCTAAATCTATGCTCCTCTGAATCCATGGGAATTCATGAGATTCCCCAAGAGAAAGGGCAGATATAGAAAAGTTCCAATTCAGAATCTTGGGGGCACACTGAGAGTTAGGAGACAGGATGGTAGTGATGAGCCAGCAAAAGAGATTGGGGAAAAAAATGGCCGGATGGATAGAAGGAAAACCAAGGAGACCAGTTTCACAGAAGCCAAGAAGGGAGAAAGTATCTGGAAGGAGAGGTGATAGATGGTCCAGAAAGCCTAGCTGTAGAGAAGTCCCAAAGGATGGTGACTGAACCTTCCAGTTTGGCAATTAAGACTTACTGGAAGAACCTGTCGTATACACCTTAAGTTTATTTTTATCACAGCCCAGGTTAATAGTGTGTCAGAATGAGATGGGTAGTCTGGAAAATTTGGTAAACTATATTCTGGACACAGGCAGAGTTTTTCACACTTAATCTTCCTCATTGATGCTATTTACACTTTGGAATCCAATATGTAAAGCACTTAGTAAATGGTGAAATACTACATTAATGTAAGCTATTATTATTGTTGTTATTAATTTTTATTATCATCATCCACTCAAGTCCAACTCAGATGACTCACTGTGGCATAGAGGTCACCCTGGGCTATGTCAGCAGAGCCAAAGCTCTGCCGAGTCCTAACAATCTGAAAACAGGTTGAAGTGATGGATCCTGGGAAACCCTATCTAAGTTTGGAGCCCTATAGCTTGGTTGTAGGATGGTGATTTAAACATTTTTTTTCTTGGCCACAGCAATTCCTGGAGAAGAGTTGTGATTTGCATGTTAGTGGATCTCAATAAAATTACAAATATAACAACAACAATAATAGCACCTGTGGTTACATGGGTGAAGGGAAGTCCCAGTGAGGGAACTCCCTCTACCAATGCAGATTAATTACTCATCCACAACTTAGAGTCTTAGGCATTTTCCTGGGACTCTTAGAATTTAAGTGACTTGCTCCGGGTCACATAATCAGAAGCAGGGCTTGAACATTGTCTTCATGACTCCAGGGTTGACTGATTCTCTATTCTTGACTATTATAGGCTCTGTAATTAAGTACCCATTGATTAGATTTTAGGATCCTACATTATTAAGAGTTGAAGCATAGGTAACTTAATCAGATGATTTTTGCCTGCTAGAGTAGATTGGAGTATCAAAAGTTTGTTTCTGAGTGTTGTGTTTGAATCTAGCCTTCTCACATTATCTTTGAAGATTTGATGGGAAGAAAACAGAATTGAGTATTGGATCTATCTCCTATTTCTGGTTTGTTTGTCAAGCTTTTAACTATTGGTAAAAACCAAAAGGAGTTTATTCAGTGTTTCACCCTAGTAAACAAGGTGGCCAAATTGTCTTTCTGACTTGGAGATTGGGTCTCTCCACCTTCAGCGTCTCTATCTGTGAACCGGGAATAGACATTATATTGTCTCTGGGAGAGGATTAATTATATAATGTTAGCCAAGTAGTTTAAAGATGAAGAGGAACTAAGTTACTTAATGCCTTAATTATGATAGTTGATTAAATCCCAATTGGGGTGGAGAGTTCAGGGTAAAGCAAGCCTAGAATGTAATGACAGAGAATGAGCTATGGTTTGTAGGAATCACAGCCTCACTTACCATTTCCTGCTACTGAAAGGAAGGAACATAAGGAGCCCTATGGCCCCCAACCCTCCTGTAGTGAAATATTTAACCTTGGGCCTGGGGGAAGAAAAGTCCTAAAGCAACCTAAGGTAATGTGATCTACAACTGCCCTTTTCTATGAGGAGAGAGGTGGAGAATGAGGACATTTAGCAGTGATTTATTTATGATGGGAAGCCAGTCTTGGTCATAGTCATCTTCTAGGCATGTGAGAAGATCAGGACAATTTCATCACATTAATATGAGAATGCAGTGTGTGTGTGTGTGTGTGTGTGTGTGTGTGTGTGTGTGCTTAACTTTTTTTGTGTCATGGATCCCTTTAACTGTCTGGGAAAGCTTATGAACCTTTCTCAGAATAACTTTTTAAATAATTGAAGGAAATGCTAAAGTTCACTTAGAGGCCAGTGAAAATAAATGAATCAATAAACGAATAAGTAAATAAATAACTGTGTATTTCCCATTCAAATTCATGTACCCCTGAAATCTATTAATGAACTCCAGGCTTAAAACCCCTGGTGTACAGTAATATTTTATTAGCTTTTCATAAATAATTTTTATAAGCAAATGTTTAATTACCTTAAATAAATTCTGGGAGACCTGAGTATTCACATTTGTGACAGCTAGGTAGTACAGTGGACAGAGCCCTGGATCTGGAGTTAGGAAGACCTGAGTTCATCTCTAGCCTCAGACACTTACTAGTGATGTGACTCTGAGCAAGTCACTTAACTGTTTACCTCAGTTTCCTCATCTGTAAAATAGCTATAATGATAGCCCCTACTTCCCAGGGTTGTTGTGAGGAAAATGAAACGTTACTTATAAAGTGCTTTGCAAATCTTGAAGCATTATATAAATGCTAGCTATCATCACTGTCATTTATTATTATTATTATTGTTATTATTTCCAGTATACTCAATGCCTATGGGCTTGCAGATTGTGAATATCTTCCCAGAGGATCTCTAGTCAGTACAATACTTTAATGGATCTGTGAAGGACATAGGGAGTAGATGGTTCTATTCCCTTCACCAATTCATGTCACCACCCATCCGTACTTTTTGATCCTGTGTAACTCTTATTCATGTCTTCTAGTAAATCTACCTACTACTGCTGGAACCTGTCCTTTTGATCCCTTGACATTGGGAAGGTAGATAATCATGGAGGGTTGTGGTTACCAGTGGTAGTCTGCTCATCTATGTCTATCCCTCACACTTGCTCTGTGGTCGGTCCACCTCTTTCTGTCATGTATGATGCATACAGTCTTTATACTGCAGAAATGAATGTATTTCGAGTAGTTTCTATTTTTCCTTTTTTATTTCTCCCCCAATATGTATTTGGAGCAGTAGTTTGCTAGAAAATTAATAAAGTTCTGTCCATATAACTCAAGGCAAAGGATGCGTTTGTTGGCCAATGTTAGGGTCAGATGGATTTCCTCAAACTTTTCTTCACTGATTATTCTTTCCTAAAGGTCTCCTTTTCTATTTGATGTCATATCTAGAGAGCTGTAGACTAGAGCAAAGCAGTAGATTAATAAGAAGGTGCAGAGAGATGTTTCCAAAGTACTCCAGGATAATGATGATGATAGTGGTGGTGATGGAAACATCAGTCAGTTTTTATTTATTGAGCATCTGTGTATGCAGCACTTTTCCAGGTACTATGGGAGCTATACAAGAATTATAAAGCCTGTAAGGATCTCAAGGGGAATACAAGACTAATTAGAAACAATTGCCAGTAGGACATGACAGACAATATATAATTACATGTTAAATTTTGTGTTATGGAACCTGATATGAGTCAGAAGAGAGGGGGATGGTGGAATATGATTGGGAAAGCACTAGGTCTGAATGAGAAAACCAGGATTAAGGTTTCCCCTTCCTGGTCGCTTGCTGCCTGTGTTACTTTGGACAAGTCATATAACCTCCATGATCCTCTGTCTCCTCATCTTGGAGATGAGGAGTTTGACCTGGGTAGTCGCATCTAGTTTTTGATCTGGAACCGTGATGGTTGGAGCATTGGTCAGGGGTTATGTGGGATGTAAGCTGAGCCTGGAAGGGTGGGTAGGATCTGGGATGATACAGAGAAGAGGGAAGAGAGGCAGTGTGAGCTAGCAGATAGAGAGCTGACCCTTGAGTCTGGACGATAAAGGGTTGTAGTCCTTCTGATACATGCTGGTTGTGTGAGCTTGGGCAAATCACTTACTGGCTCAGTGTAAGTTGCTGAAGAGTTACTGACTTGCATTACTAAAAGGAGTTTCTTCATCTGTATTTTCTTTTGCAATGAAATCACAGGTAAAAGAAAGAAAGAAAGGAAGAAGAAAGAAAAGGAAAGAAAGAAAGAGTATTTCAAGAGAGGGGAATGGAGTGAAGGCACGGTAGGCAGAAATAAATACGGTGTTTTAATGCTATACTGAAGAGACTTGCCTAGAAAGAGCAAAAAGTTTATGTGGATGGGACCAAATTATAGAGTACTTAAAAAGTCAAGAAGAGGAGTTTAGATTTGATCTAGTAGGAAACAGCAATCTATTGAATGTTTCTGAGCTCAGAAATGAGCTTGATGGTGAAAGAGACATTTGAGGAAAACCTGTCTAGTTGTGATGGGATCTTTCCCTATGTCTTTGACTTTCTTGGAATATGTGTCTAGTTCTGATATCATTGGGTCAAAGGGCAGAGATAGTTTCTCAATGCAATGTCTAAGAAGAGACAGAGTCTCCTCTCAGATTGGAATTAGGGAGGAACTCTTTTTTACTATAAGAACTTAAACAATTCACATAAACAAACTTTTCTCAATACTACCTTTCTCTTTAGGATAAATATGAACCAGACAACTTTAAACCTATGGAAGAAAAGTAGCTTTAAATCTCTAATCAGGGAGGTTCCAAAAGGGGGGATTGGGATGGGAATAGGGGAGCCTTCTGAATCATATCAACAGTTCTTCCAAAGGTTCTGTGCTCTAGTTATGTACTTGGCTTCTTAAACATTTCTACTTAGTGCCTTCTTGACCTGGAATTAACCTCTGACAAGCCCAGTAAGCCTAGATCTAGTTTCTTAGCCCACAGGGAATTGGAAGCAGCAAGAAGGAGAAGGTAGAGTACTGGTTACAGGTTACAACAGACAGTAGCAATGACATCAGGACAAGTGGCTCTTGACACTGAGGAAGATGGCAGAGACACTCAAAACTGGATGCAACTGTAAGTATTACTACAGAGTGACAATGATGGTTGTTCATAATGGGGACTTAGGATCATAGGTTGAGAGCTTCAAGGACACGCTGTTTCATCTCTTCGTCTATAGAGTTCACCTATTCCACCCTCCTCATTTTACAGATGGAAAACCAGAGGCCCAGAGGAGTTAATTGACAATGTCACATAGATAGTAAACGGCAGAGCTGGGATTTGAACCCAAGTTCTCTGGCTCCAAATTCAGCTTTCCTTCCACTGCACCACGGTTGCCTCCTTCCAATAGAGTAAACTTCAGTTATCCAGAAAGTTAGTTTATATGAATGAGGAGCAACACGTTAGTACCCAAAGATTCTGACTAAATGAGGTATACTCTATTGAATGGAGAAGAAAATGGCAAACCACACCAGCATCTTTGCCAAGAAAACCCCAAATGGGGTCACAAGGAATTGAAAAACAATGGAACAACAGTTGTATTGAAGTCAAGCTTTCTTCATCTTCTCATTTTACTTTCCTTTAACAAAAAATTAAGTTCTAATTCTTTCTGTCATTCCAAACTACATTTCCTAGCCTTCTTTTCCATGTTGCTCTCATTCCCAAATTAAGCTCTGATGGAGAGGCAGAAATTAATATTCTCAGGTAATTTATTTATTTTTTTTTAAATTTTTAATTTTGGAGGCAATGTGGGTTAAGTGACTTGCCCAGGGTCACAGAGCTAGTTAGTAAGTGTCTGAGGCTGGATTTGAACTCAGGTCCTCCTGACTCCAGGGCTGGTGGTCTATCCACTGTGCCAGATTGCTGCCTGTCAGGTAATTTATTCTTAAATGACTGATGGCTGACAATTCTAACCTGTCATACGAGGATTCTCAATTAGAAAACAACACACTCACTGCATGAAGGTTGCGTATTATGTGTTTGATCTGTACTACCCAACACTACCTCATTGTTTTTAAAAAGCACTTTTGATACTCCTTCAGCCTGGAAATTAAAGATAAAATGAAACTCTATTCTGTTTTGTGCTTAACCTGCCTTGGAGCATTTCTAACAGTGGGCTTAGAAATAATAACATAACTGATTAGAGACAAACACATCTGGTAACTTGTTTACTATAGCAAACTACTCTTTTCTTGCTAGTGCTGGGTCTCAAGCCAGGAAGACCTGAGTTAAAATCCAATCTCATACTAGCTTTATGACCCTGGGCAAGTCACTTAACCCCATTTGCTTCAGTTTCCTCTTCTGTAAAATGAGCTGGAGAAGGAAATGTCAAATTACTTTAGGATCTTCATCAAGAAAACCCCAAATGGGGTCATAAAGAGTCAGATGTCATTGAAATGACTGAACAACAACACTCTTTCCTGGTGATTTTCCTACACCCTGAAATATTGAAAGGTTTTCTCTCTTTCCTTGTGCTCGGGTGAAACCCTTCTCTATCTAGGTGTTCAGAGACAAGCATTGTCTACACTAACCAACTGGCTGGAGAGTAGAAGAGTCACTGAGCCAAGGGGGTGAACATGCTTTGTTCAGGCCAATTATTTCTTTAGTTTTACTGAGATGAGTGATTTTCTTTAAAATGGCATTAAGTAGTTGTTTTGGCTTTGGGTAGACTTAAGTGGTTGCTGGTTTTTCTCAACTTCCCAGATGATTTATACACACCACTCTTAAGTCATTTCCCTAAAAACATGAATGTTCTTTGGGAGGACTTCAAGTTCAAAGGTAAGATGCTTGTGTGTTGCCATCTTGCAGCTGGGCAATAGCTCAGTTTTGGTTGATGGTGATAGGTAAATGATCTCATTGCTCCCTCCCACTCCCATGCTTTGGCTTATTTAATTTCCTCCTTCTCTTGAAAAACCCTCCTTACTCCACTATACCTTTCAGAAGTTCATTCTTCAAGACTCTAATTTAACACCAACAATGATTTTTCTTCATCTCTGAGACTCCTATGTCACTTTTTGTCTATATTATTACACACTTGGTCCTATATTATAATGCTCTATTGCATACCATTATTCATGTTTTTATATGTTAGTTAGTTTGGCTAACTGGATAGTGAGCTCTTAATCCAGTCAGTCGGTCAGTGAACATTTATTAGGAACTTCCTATGTGCCAGACACTGTGATAAGTGCCGGGGATATAAAGAAAGGCAACAGATATCCTCTGCCCTCAATCAGCTCACAATCTAAGGGAGGTGGGGGAAGGGAAGACAAAAATAGTAGAAAAACAAGGGAGGAGGTTAGGGCCTGGGTTTTGAACTTCTTTGTATTACTCCCAGAGTTCCTTTCAAGTCGTAGCTTTCCATAAACGTTTGTTGATGGTGATATGATAATTTTTTTTTTAACGTATGTTGCTTTGTATCATTAGTTATCTTTCCTGTGCACAAAGGCCAGATGACTACTTGTTGGGTATAGTTGGGTTTGGACTAGTGGCTGATGAGGTAAAATCCTCAAATTCTGTGGATTCTCTTTTTTTCTTCCTAATCAGCAAAAAACCTTGAAAAAACTCAAACCAAAAACAAAACAAAAAACAAACCCCCTAAGAACCTACAAAAGAGTTACCAAATTTTTCTCCATCGACATTCTAGAAACCCATAGAGGTTAGGGACTCTATCAGGTCACAGACTCCTAGAATTGTAGTGCTAGGTGGAGTCTTCCATACAATAGGCAGTTAATAGCTACTTTTTTTTATTGCTGGGTCACTATTTATTTAAGTCCAGACTTAAGAATATCTGGTTGGAACATCAGGCCAAAGCTCCAGAGTATGAATAGGCTGTGTGACAGTCGGAGAAACTTAGACAAGGCACAGATAAGGATGTGCACGTGGCATATGGAATAGTCAAAGTCAGGACGGGAGAGGTTAAAGTTGAAGACATAGTGGGTCTAGTGGAACCCAGAATCAGATGAAAGTAGTCCAGTACCCTGGAGAGCTCCTGGGGAGAGCAGTTGCTCTGATGGAGTTGGGGGTGGAGGGTGGAGGAGGGATGGAGGGCTTTTATTCTCCGATCCAGAGACTTTTTTAGGTGAACTACTTCCAGAACTATCTGGTTGTTAAAAGAATCTTCTTTTCTTTTACATTCACTTTCTCTGGGCCATAATGACCATTGTTTCAAGAAATTTCCAACTTTCCACCAAGTGGAAGGGCCTTTGATTTGACATAATAGGCTTAACTTTCTTCTTCTTCATCTCGTGCTTAGTCCTCTGCAAGGTCCTCTCTATGGTCTTGAGAATGAACCTTCCCAGAGCTAGATTCTAACGCAGGGAGTATTTCACTAAGTGAACTAGATTTCTCTACTAAAGTTGACCAATGTTGACCTAAAATAGCCACTCCTTTTTAACCTTTGATGAGGAGAAAGCAATTAAGAGACCAATAGCTCACATTTTTAAAATAGTACTTTACTATAAAGTACTATGGGGCAGCTAGGTAGTACAGTGGATAGAATACTGGATCTGGGGTCAGGAAGACCTGAGTTCAAATCCAACCTCAGACATTTACTAGCTGTGTGACTCAGGTCAAGTCACTTAATCTTCGTCTCAGTTTCTTCAACTGTAAAATATGGATAATAATAGCATGTATCTCACAGGGTAGTTGTGAAGAGATAATATTTATAAAGTGCTAAGCACATAGTAGGCACTATATAAATGTTTATTTTCTTCTTTTTCCTACTTTAAAAAGTGCTTTTGCATACTTATTTGATCCCTATAGCAACATTTTGAAGTATTCCTTCCCCTATCCATTTTTTTTTTTATTGAACCTGTGATTTCATTGGTCTAGGGTAGTGGTTCTCAAAGTGTGGTCTTGGGACCACCTGGAATTGCCCAAGATCCAGGGGGTCTGTGAGGTCAAAACTATTTTCATAATAATATAAGACTTTTAAAATTTTAATGTGGTAATTCATGATAGATATAACCCACATATACAAAATCTTTTGGTGGGGGGAGGTCCTCAGTAATTTTTAAGCATGTGGAGAGTCCTGCAATTAGAAAGTTTGAGAACTGATCATCTGGGACAGAGGCCCACAACATTCCCAAGTTCATGGGAACCAGATTAAAATGTAGTTGGGAAATATGTAACAAAATAAATCAAAATACAATAAAACATAGATAATGTTAATGTGTGGTTTTCTAAGTCAATGTGCAGCACACAGGGATTCTTATGTATGGTTTAGTAACCCCCCAGTTTTCATTTGAGTTTGGTGCTATTAGGAACTAGGGAACTCTGGAATAGGAAACTCCCTTTACCAATACAGATGCTCTTCAGGTTACAGTTTTAAAGAATTACCTTGGGTACTGAGAGGTTAAGTAAATTGCCCCAGGTTACATAGCCATTATGCCAGAGGCAAGGACTGGAACCCAGGTCTTTCTGACCCTGAGGTCATTTCTCTATCTACAACACTACACTACTTGAGAAAGTGTGTGGTAGAGGGCAGAAAGTCAGCCTCAAAGCCAGGAAAACCTTGGTTTGTGTCCTTATACTCTCCGGCCTTACAGACACTTATCTGTGACCCTAAGTAAATCACTTAATCTCTCAGTGCCCTCAGGGAACTCTAAAACTATCCTTTCTTTATGGAGGAGGAATTTGAAGAAGTGACTTAAGTGACCTGCCCAAGGTCACATAGGCTTTTTTTTTTTTTTTTAGGTAATCAGTGTCAAGTGACTTGCCTGGGGTCACACAGCTAGTAAGTATCTGAGGCTGGATTTGAACTCAGGTCTTCCTGACACCAGAGATGGTGCTATATTTCCTGTGCCCAATAACTACCCCAATATAGGCCTGTAAAGAAGGGGGAAGAGCTGAGTTTCAGAGTAAGGTATTGGTCCTAAGCCTGTCAGCCCAATTCTCTTTCCACTATAGGATGTTGCCATGAATTATGAGCTGAGAACATGTTTCTAGAATTTTATTGGAGAGAAATTTGATGACCTCTCTGTAGTCCTACTTACACCTTATTGAGAGGTCTCAAAGCTTATTTTAATCAACCAGTACCTTCATTTTCAGAACCATTGTGAAAATGCCAATGCTATACTTTGGTTTATAATTCTCAGTATGGTTAGTATTGGAATATGTAATGAGGGCCATAATAAAAACAGCAGATGGTGTTCTAAGAGAGGATCAGATTGAAATTTATAGTTCAGAAGAACACAGAACTGCAGTTTCATTTTATGCATTTTTATCATTCACATCTCGGTTTCTATTGGTACTTGAAATGATTTTGACCCGTATCAATGCGTGCACATTCTCTGGGACTGATATGCTTAGCCATCTTGCTAGACAGATGTACACAGATGAGCTAAAATTCTATTCTACAGAAATATTTACTTGAAGGAAGGAAATAGAAGTCTGGAGAAAGAGAGCTCGATGCTTAAATAAAGCTTCAAGTATAATCAAATATGTTTTAAAATATAATCACCTTCTCTCAGACATGCACATATGTGTATATAATATACATGTGTAGATACACACACACACACACACACACACGCACGCGGGGGGGTGGTCTGGACTTGTGATTTCATCAGTATAGGGAACTTCCAGTGTGGAATTCCCTCCACCAGTGCGAATCTTGCTGGCTGGCTGAGAAATTAGGTGATTTGCCTGCCCGTGGTTACACAATTAGCATGTACTGGAGGCATGGCTTTGGAGGGTAAGCCAGGCTGACTTTCACTATAGGTATATATGTTAATATGTGACTTCATTGACAGAGGGGTGACTACAGGGGGACAAACCTTTTTGGAAACAGAAGCAGATAAATACCACCTACTAAGGTTCAGAGGGTAAGCAATCTGCCAAATCCCACACCAATTAAATCACAGTTCTTTGAAATATTGAAGTGTGTCTTTGATTATTTTTACCCTTGGTTCAAAAGAAAGTCCTTTGTATAAAAGTATTTAAAACCTGTACCACACCATAAGAAAAAAGTTGACTTTTTGCTACTTCATCTAGTTTTTAAAACTTCCATTCAAGTCTAGCCTTCATTTTGTTTCATCTTGCTAAGTAGAAGAACTTCAGTTCAGGGCTGGCATAATTGTGATTTGGTGGGAGGGGTTCGGACTAAGGAAGTCAGAGTACTGTGAACTCCAGAGATGTTTATGGAGTCTCTTGGGTTTTCTGGAGAAGCAGTCTTTTGGGCTGTTAGCTCCAATTTTATCTTCTCTGTTTATTTACTACTTGAAATGTAAAGTCCTCTGCATATAGACCTGATAACCAACATCCTGGCCTACATACACACATCTGGAGGACAGCCTGCCTGACTCCCAGGGATCTGGCCAATCCTCCTGCAGTCAGTTGGGCCTGCTTGTGATAATGCTTTAAGGGAGAAGGTAGCCCCCAAAATTTCAAAAGAAATATTTACTTAATTTAGAAGGAAATAGAGGTATGGAGGAATGATATTCTATTTCAATGAAGATTAAAATTCAATTCATTTTATTTTAAACACTCCCCTCCTCCCCCTTATTGGAGTGCCATCTATGTTCCAGGCTCTGTACCAGAGTGCCCAGAAGGCTTAAGGTTCTGTCTCCTATGCAGAACTTAGCATATTCCTGCTTAGAGTCTGAGTACTGAATCAGTATGTTTCAACTTTACCTTCTCCCCTACTAGAGATAAAATAGTACCCACTTTAAAAAAGAGAGGGAGAGAAAGGAGATCCGATTGTAAAATATGCTCAGTTAAATCATAACTCACCATTCATTCAACAAAAATGTATTATATGCCTACTATGTGCCAGGCACAGTGCTAGATGCTACCGATACAAAGACCAGGGAAAAGAAAAAAAGAAAGAAACATTCCCTGCCCTCAAGGAATTTATATTCCCCAGGGTAAGGGGTGAAGGGAGATGGAGCAGCAGTGGGGCAATGTAACATAATTCCAGTTAAGTAAATACAAAGTAGACATAAAATCATGCAAAGTAATTTCATACAAAATTGTATGAAGTTTATAAAAATCATACAAAGCAGTTTCATTGAAAATCATGCAAATATGCAATCACAAAATAATTTCACACAAAATCATATACAGACTTTCATATGAAATCATACAAAGCAATTTCATAAAAAACAATACAAGATATACAAAATAATTCCATGCAAAATCATATAAATATACAAAATTTTATATGAAACCATACAAAATGTTCAAAATCATGCAAAATAATTTCATACAAGATATGTGAAATAATTCCATGCAAAATAATACAAAATATACAAAATTTCATATGAAATCAAATACCCAAAATCATACAAAATGATTTAATATAAAATCATAAATTTCATACAAAACCTTATACCTCATACAAAGCAATTTCGTACAAACATACAAAATCACACAAAATAATTTCATACCAAATCATATTATACAAAATCACACAAAATGTTCAAAATCACACAAAGCAATTTCATACAAAAACCATAC
>NW_020954588.1:14795427-14809516 GCF_900497805.2 Vombatus ursinus | reverse complement strand
TCTGCACAAAATCATATAAATATACAAAATTTCATGTAAAACCTTATGATGCAAAGCAATTTCATACAAACATACAAAATCATACAAAATAATTTCATACAAAAATCATATAAATACGCACGATTTCATACCAAATCATATTACACAAAATCATACAAAATATTCAAAATCATACAAAGCAATTTCATATAGAAAATAATTCTGTGCAAAATCATATAAATATACCAAATTTCATATGAATCATACCAAATATTCAAAATCATACAAAGCAATTTAATGCAAAATTATACAAAATAATTTCATTCAAAATAATACAAAATATATGGAATTTTATTCAAAATCACACAGTATCCAAAATCATATTTCATACACAATCAAATACAAATAATTTCAAAGGGTACAAAGCACTAAAAACTGGGGAGGGGGGAACCTCAAAGCTTACATTCCAATAGAATTACCAAGAACAGTGTTTTGTCTTTGTATTTTAAACATCTTGGGCAGTGGCCACCATATAGTGGGCTCTTAATAACAAATAGGTGAACGAGTGATTGTAGAGCTGTGATTTAGCTGTGTGTTTTAAAACAACAATTGCCCTTTCTCACTCAATGCAGTACACACGTCTCACAAAATGCAGTACAATCTTATCTAGAGTGAGAAAGAAGCCAAGCTGAAGCCTATTGATCCTTAGTTCAGTGCCCAGTGAAACTCTGATCTCTCAGCAAGAAAATGTGAAGTGGTGCTGGGGCCTTGGGAGCTGGATTGTCAAGAACGTGCACAGGGAGTGTAAGCCACACGGTACCTTTGTTGCTTCTATTTGCTTACTGCTTTCATTTTAATAACTATCGAGCAGTTGGTGATTATTAACAGATTATTCCAAACAGTGAGCACAGAAGTACCTTCTTGGCCGTTAAGGACAATTTGGAATGCCAACACAGGGGAGATTATTATTTTTTTTTAAATCTGTCTTTACTTAAATTGAAAGAAACTTAAAAGTGGGTGGAGCGGGATAGAAGGTATAGCACAATCCTTTTCAATGATTAGCCACAGCTTCATGAATAGTTTGTCACAGCCTTCTTGATTTGACCTAATAATTGGCTGGCCCTGGTTAATCAGTTGAAAAGTATAGTTTGTATGAAAGATCTCGGATTACCCAGGTAGGGGCCCAGTTGTGAATGTAGTGGAATTTCTAGGACTTCCAGTCTTTTATGTAGAATCCTATAGCAGGCCAAGTAATGCCGCTGTATGGTCAATGAGCAAGTCGGGGCGAAGCCTCAGGGACGTCGCTGGGTTTCTAGAATTCTTAGAAGGCTCCTCTGAAGCTTCGTCGACATCTTGCTGACTGATAGGGATCTATTTTGAGTCTTGATTGGAGAGCTGCTGAAAAGGCACTGAGGATGAAGTTCCAATTGAGTGTGGCAGAGTAAACCGATTCCCCTGGACGTCTGTAGCTGCTGTGACAGATCATATTTACTGACACTTATTATAAATGGATTTTCAAAACAATGTCGGTTCTGTATAGCGAGAATCCAGTCTGTCAAGGGCAGAACAAAGAAAAGTTATAATGTAGAACCAGATAAAAGGGACATTGCATGATAAATAATAGCTAATGCCATTAAAATATAAGGTTTCCTTTCTGAATGTAAATGTGAACCATTAAATTGGTGCTCATAAAAAAGCAGGTTTTTTTTCCCCGTGAGTCCAATGCACGTACCAAGTCTAAAGATGTACAAAGTGCCTAGGTCGTGTGTCCAGTTCTGGAAATTTTAAAATCCAGGCTGTCACAAAGAATAGAATGTTTCCAAAGGCAATAAATGAAAATGTTTGTTAGAATAGTGTATTCCTGATGTGAGACCCTTCTTGTCATTTCCATAAACATAGCAGTCCATCTGGGCCTTGTTAAATGCATTGTAAGGAATTGCTACAGGCCTAGAGAGCTTAAGCGATTTGTCCAGTGATTTGTCAGTGTACAAATGTCAGGGGCAGCACTGAGCCCGTGTCTTCTTGTCTGTACAGATAAGTCGTTGTTGTTGAGTCTTTTTTTACTCCAACAACAGGAGAGCCTTAAGAGTATGTGTGTATTCCAATAGATTAGAAGTTTTAAACTTGGGGTCTTTGAACTTGTTTTTAAAAATTTTTGATCATTGTATTTCTATATAATCAGCTTCTTTTGTAATCCTGTGTGTTTTATTTTATGCATTTAAAAACATTATTCTGAGGAGGAGGGATATAATAAACAGTGACTTCAAGTTTCAGAAAAACTATTCACAAAAGTCACCTGCTGAAATGAGGGGATGCCCGAGCCGGTTGGTTAATGCAGGCCTATAATCCCTGCTTTGAAGGAGGCAGGGGCTTGTGAATTGCTTAAGTTTGGGAGTTCTGGGTTATAGTGAATAAAAGATGATTTCATTTCTGCACTATCTGGCATCAATATGGTGAGCTCCCAGGAGTTCAGGGTGTAGTGGAGGGTGGTGGTGGTGGGACAGGATGGATAAACCGGCTAGGTCAGAAATAAAGCAGGTCACATCTCTTAATAGTGGGATCAGGTCCGTGAGTAGTTATCCTACTTCCAACCTGAGCAAGATAGGGAGACACAGTCTCTCCCCCAACCTTCCCAGAAAGGGAAAAAAACCTAGATCTTTTGAGATTTGTTTTGGTTATTAGAGTCAAATGAGATATTATCAGTAATGTATTTTGTAAACCTTAAAGTGTTTAATAAATGCTGAGGTTTCCAGAGTTGTCATTTTAAATGGATTTAGACCCCTTGAATTGCCATGAGATGGTCTGTTTATGGAAATGGACCTGAACTATTTCCTGAGTCAACTCCAGGAAGAAAGAATTCATAACTGGTTTGCCTAGTCAGAGGAACAAGGAAGAACTATCCTTTGGCTTAAAACAAAACAAAACAAAAAAACATTTTCCTTAAGCTGGTTTTGTTGACAATGATTAAACTTCTCCGAATGGCTTGACTTGAAAGAGGAGAACATTTCCCTGCCGGGTCTCAGGCCACATTGCACAATGGCTTTCTCTGCAGTGCCGTGGCAAGAGGCAGGCCCCATGGATGTGTCCAATTTCAAACCTGTCTGGCCATGAGTGCAGAGATGAGGCAGGCAGCAGATATCCACAGCTCTCTCCTTCCTGATGGCTGAGCCAGTGGCCAGGATTGGATCTGCTTCCTGCCTGGAGTAGGCTTTGGAAGAAGTGGAAAACCTGCTGGTTTCCCCTCATGGCCCATAATTCCTTCACTTTGTTTTTATGAAGGTTAGTACAGGACAAGAGTTTCTTTGTAACAAAGCATGTTCAGTGCTTAGGGGTCTAGCGTGACTAGCAGATATAAATTGTATGGAAGCAATTAAATTAGAAGGAAATGTCATGTGGGCTGAATTTAAACGGACAGAGTGGTGGCATTGATTATTATTATTTTTTTTTTCTTATACAGAGAATGGGTTAGAGGAAGGAAAAAGCATGGGGGGGATGGCAGATCTGAAGAGAGACTTCGTGAGAGATTAGGAGAGATACCTTGGGCATAGTCAAATGAGCAGCTTTTAAAGGTTTAGTCAGTCACTGTCCAGATCCAGGCTTAGGCTAATGCTGCCACCTGATGTGTAAATCTTAGGAGAATTATATGGGCCTGGGGATACAAGGGGAAAAAAATGAAAACAATTTCTATCCTCAAGGTGCTTACGTTCTACTGAGTCCACTTCTTTGTGCTACAGTTAAGTTAATCTCTTTTTTTTAAAGGCAGAGGTATATATAACTTGAGAGTGACTCCTAGAAAAATTTCCTTTTTTTTTTACTTTTTGGATTCCATGTCATACTTATGAATCATACTCATTTTCAGTCCATTAAAACCACCAGATCTTTTTTTAATGTAATTGGTTTACAAGTTCTTTAACTTAAATTTGAGAAATTAATGATTGAACTCATACAAGGCTCTTTATCAGTGACAAGCTTTCTTTAGATCCTGATTTTCTCATCTCATATTTTAGCTATCCTTCTTAGCCTAGAAAAATTTCAAATGCCAAAGAATGATATTCACTTAATTCATTCACTATTAGGTGCAGAACACTCTGCCAGATATGGTATATGATGCAAAGATAAAACAGGACATTGTCTCTGCCTTCAAGAAACAACATCTAGTAGAGAGTATGATACTAGGAAAGTAGTTAATTTATAAGTTCATAACAGAGGTGTAGATTGATAGAGGAGGTATAGAGGGGTCATTTCTGCCTAGAGGAATCAGGGATGGCACCACATGAGGGGGAGGGGTTGTGTATGTGTGGAATTTGAGTTAGGTCTTGAAGGGTGTTAGAAAAAACTGAAAAGAAATTTCTGTATATTATAATAGCTGTGTGTTTGTGTGTGTGTTTGTGTGTGTGTGTGTGTGTGTGTGCGTGTATTTCTGTGCTTTCCTGCCTTTGGGCTTTTGCTCACATGATTTCATCCACCTGGAATGCATTCCATTCTCCGTTCCTTCCCAAAGTATCTTGCCTACAAGGAGTTACCCTTCTGGTCCCATCACAGCCTGACGTGATCCTAGGGTCTAGCCCATGCTTCTTGAATGGAAGGTGCACTTAACAAATGAATCATGAGATAGTTGGGTCATAAAGAGATTTTGAATTGGAAGGAACCTTAGATCATCCAGGCCAATTAAGCCCCTCATTTTACAAATAAGAAAATGGAGCTCCAAGGGAAAAAAATGATTGGCCCAAGTCTACATAGGCACTAAGAAACTGCTGGAATTTGAACTCGTGTCTTCTGGCTGAAATTCAGTACTTTTCCATTAGACCTTTTTCTTTGGAACTCCTGGCAATTATATGAACTCCCAGCAGGCATTCTTTTCTGAACCCCTGCCAGTCATCTGAACTCTTAACAATTACTGCCTGTATGGTCTATTTGGCAATTAATCATGCTTACTTCTGAACATCTCCTCTATTGTCTTAAACTGTTATTAAAATCTTTTATAGTTTAATTTTTCATGTCCTAAGGTTTTATCTTCATAACTAGATTGTAAGTCCTTTTAGGGAAGTGGGGTAGAGGGGAATCGTAGAATCAAGCAGTGCCTGTCTACTTCTTTTTTTTACCAAGGGATACATTGTAACGTGTCACACACAGTAGGTGCACATTAATATTGATATTGGTGATTTTATTTGGTTTTTGTAAATCTAAGCTGAAACTAGGAAGGAGTGGCCAGGGCTTTGTCCTAGGGTGCTGAAGTTCAGAGAGATCTGATAACTACTTTTATATCTTCAACAGCTAGAAACAACTGAGCTTAGCAACTAGTTAGCAAGAATAACTAGTTGAAATAGGAAGCTACCAGAGGGGCTCCTATTTTGGCCACACTCCGGTGAGATCTTCCTTGGCCTGGCCCTCCTCTGTTCTCCCTCCTGGTGGCCTTTCCAGAAATGACCTTGTGGTATCTTGAGGACCCTGTCTCAAATTATGAGACAATCTCTTTCAACACCCTCCCCCCCCCAAAAAAAAATCTGAGCGCTCCAGGGATTCAAAAGTAGATTTCCAGTCTTCCTCCATCCTCTTCTGAGGATTGGATCTAGTTCCTGGTTGTTCCTAGTTACAGGGACTCTGATGTTGATTTTTTTCCTCTTTGAAATCACTCAATCATCCATCCTTTCCTTTCTAAATATGCCCCTACCAAGTACAGTTTCTCATAATAAGAAGTAGTCATAATTGGGTCCATGTTAACTTGAAGAGGTATTGAGTGCAATATCACAGACATCTATGCTGGGCCCTACGCTGTTGACATTTCTGTCACTAAATTGGATCAATCCATAGATGACATCCTTATCAAATTTGTGAGTGATATAAAATTAGGAGGGATTGCTAGAACAGAATATGGAAGAGTTTGGATGTAAACATATCTTTATGGTCTAGAAAACTGGGTTGAATGTAATAGGATGAAATTTAATGAGGATAAATATAAAGAAATCAGCTTTGCAAGATGTAAGAAATATGATTATACAAGTGTTGGTTCAGGGCGGGGAAGGCCTCAGGGTTTTAGTGTTAGATTAGCAAACTTAATGTGCATCAGCAGTGTGGTACAGTCATCAAGGAAAATTAATATGATTTTTTGGTTGCATTGAGAGATGCAGCTTCCAGGAATAAGGAGGCGAGGATAATCCTGTTGAATTCTCCCACTAGTCAATTTCCCCCCAGAACTGCCATTTTGGAAAAGGCTCTGATCACTTATCCTTTATTTTCTGGATTTAGCTACTGTTTCTTAGTTTCCTTTTTGGCCTGTCCTAAGACGGAATGGGCTGCCTAGAGAGGTCAAAGGCTTAAAGTCTCCCACACCATAGAGACCTTTAAGCAAAGGTTGGATGGCCACTTCTCTTTGGGGTTGTTAACAGATTCTTTTCAAGTATGGGTATGAGTTGAACTAGAAGATCAAGGAAGGGACCATCAGAGTCCCTCCGGTCCATCGCTCTCATTTACAGAGGATGAAACTTGAGTCACAGGGGGATTAAGCGATTTGACTAGAATTGCACAACTAGTGTCAGTATCAGCTGATACTAGTCCCTTCCAGCTTTAAGTATTACGGCCTCAGAGGGCAGGACTAGGAAAAAATGGGGGAGGGGAACCAGCAGATTTAGGTTGGTTGAAAGGAAAAATTCAACAGTTAGGTCTATCCAAAAGTGGAACGAACTCCTTCCATTGGTTGTGTGTGCCTCTTCCCTTGAAGCCCTTAAGTAGAGGTTGAAAGACCACTTATTGGGACTGCTATAGAGGTTCCTGTCAGGCAATGGATGGACTTCCTGTGGCTCTGAGATTTAAGGCATTGGTGGGGTAGGGCAGGAGGGAAGCAGGAAGGGGATGTCAGGAGACTTGGATTCCATTGCCACATTATTATTATTAACATTGTCACACCAACAAGCCATGCCTCAGTTTACTCATCTGTAAAATGAGGAAATCTCCAATTTTCCTTCCATCTCTATGAATTGCCTTGACTAATTGATAAATTGATTACTTATTGGACTTCCAAGATTCAGCTGGAAGGCAGAATTACTCTCTCCATGTATTCCCAGAGAGGTTACCAACACAGAATGGGATCATGGGAAGACGAAGAGTGTGGCTTAATTTATTTACCTTTATTTTTTGGAAGGGATGATACTAATAGCACTCACTGGAGTAGATCTCAGTAATAGAATGATTAATGAATAAAATAGCATCATGTTATTGAAATTCAAGCACCATGATCTATATCTCTTCCCCCACAGACATAAAAATTTTTTTTGATTGCTTAAATTAAGTTGCCAGAACACATATTAAAGATTGTAGGATCATAAACTTAGAGCTAGAAGAATCTTAGAGACCATTGAATCCAACCCTCCTCATTTTACAGATGAGGAAACTGATGCTCAGAGACATTAAATGACTTATCCAGGGTCACTCAGCTAGTAAGTATCTGAAACAGATGGTGAATTTTTAAATGGAATAAGCAATAAACATTCTTCCTAAACCCCACCTCAGCTCTTCTGACTTTGTGCTGTTGCTAGAAGAGGGTGAAGCTTAGTCTTCTCAGTCTTTTATTTAAAACTTTCCTCCTTCTCCCTTTTCCTGGCATCTTGTAAGACAGGGCAGATCTCTCCTTACCACGCCTTTGCACTATCATGAACCATCTAACATTCAGAGAGCGTAGTGAAAAGGTCAACATTTTCAAGCTGACACGATGACCAGATTTTGTGTGGGAGACTTTGACAAAAGACTTCTTGTTCCCAGTGTGACTGACACCCCATTTTCCCAATTAAGTCTGACATTTACCTCATCAGATGGTGAGCTTTTTTGGAATTAAGGATAATGGCTCATTTACTTAGAAACAAGCAAAGAGAAAGGAAAAGAAGCCTTGGGCATCCCGATTTGACCACATCCAGATGCCCAAAATCTGGAAACGAGTGAATGGAGGTGAAAATAAATTGGGCAAAGATGAAAAGGGTGGTTTGGTTGATGACCTCAGGACTCAGTAGCCCTTGACGATAGCCCTGAGATGGAGTGTTTTGTCCCTCTAAGGACACATTCCATTGCCATGACCGTGGGTGCCCGTGTGTAAGTCTGCTCTAGTGACTTTGTTTATTAATAGGCACTGCTCTTCCTAGGACTCCTAGGACTTGATTTACATGTGAACTTCTCTTCCTCTTACGAATCCAGACAAGTGGGCAGGTCTGAGATTAGAGTGTGTGAGCTAAAACACAACTGAAATCATTCCTTTGACCCACATTGTTACATACCTGCGAGCAGGTAATTATATTGCACTGTGGAGGTGGACCTGGGACAGACTGAAGAAACCCTAACTGTTGTCCTTGTACCAGGCATAGAGCAAGTTGTAGGCACCTTTAGGTAGGGCAGGGGATAGAGGAATCCTATCTGAGACACTTCCTGACTATGTGACTCAGGACAAGTGTTTCAACTTCTTTCTGCCTCAGTTTCCTGAACTCTAAAATGGAGATAATAATAATAGCATCTACCTTCCAGGGTTGTTGTGAGGATCAATTGAGATATTATCTGTAGAGTACTTCGCAGTCCTTTAAACACTATATGAACATGAACTATTACTATTATTACTCTAGGTTGTGAGAGGGAAGGTATTAGGAACAATAGAGGCTAAAACTGATCCCATTATTTTAGCCTTCTGGAAACACAAGACAATCTTTGGGCCTTTATTTATTTTGGATAGTTTGAAGTACTTCAGCAACAAACAGTAATAAACAAACAAACAAATAAACAAACACTTCCAAACTTACTTTCTTTCTCTTGTCTTATTCACTCCCAAAGTCATAAACCCAAATCTAATTAGACAGAAGGACAAAGACAGAAAAGTACTCACTTGTCTTAAATTTTAATTTTTATCCTGAACTTAAGAAACACCAAATAGAATGGGCATTGGCCTATACTTGGTAGAAAAGGAAAAAAAAAAAGAAGATTGCATATGAAACTTTAGGCTACTATAATGTATGGCTCTGGTTTGTTTTTAAGTACGTAATATGGTCAAATGGTAGCTTTCAAAGCTGTCTCCTGCTTGTCTGGCTTTCCCTCTGGCCTTCATTCTGTTCTTTTCTATTAGGAAAAAAAAAAAGATGATTCAATGACCTTTTTTTGGGGGGGGGCCATTCTTCCTTAACCTCCCTTGCTTTCCTATCCCCTCAAAGAAAAAAAAAAAGAAAAAGGAAATCCTTATAACATTTACATAGTTAAGCAAAACAAATTCCCATATTGGCTATGTCTAAAATGTATGTCTTATTCTGTATTTTGAGTGCAACATTTCTCCATCAAGAGATAGATAGTAAGAGATTTATTAATTTTAATAACTTGACTATTTTAGTTGACCAATCTTGATATTGTACTTTTGAAATGTTAGGGTTTTGGTTATAAGTCACAGGCATGCTCGGATACACATGTATGCAATACATATGTGTGTATACACACCTCTATGTATGTATGTATGTATCTATGTGTATTATGTATGGTTCCAGACCTATGATTCCATCTGTGTTGGGAGCAACCCATATGGAAACTCTCTCAACCAACTGGTAAAGTGGATTGGTAAGGTTGCTCAGCTGCTTGGGACAGTGAGATTAAGTGACTTGCACATGGTGTCACAACTAGTATGTATCTTTGGCATGACTTGAAGTCAAGTCTTCCTGATTCTAAGGCCTTTTCTCTATCATACAAGCACTTGTACACACATCTTGGCTTTCCGCCAAAGGCCATTATGTACAGAAGATCATGGATTCATTGGGAAAGAGCACTGGACATGGAAGCCCAGAGACTTGGGTTCTAGACCTGACTCTGCCATTAATTCCTTGTGTCACCTTGGGCAAGTCAGAGTGGCCTCATTGATTGGGGGAGTCTCTTTCAGTTGTGCCAGTCTATAGGCCTGCATGAAGGAAAGAGGGAACAGCCATAAAAATCAGGTAAGTCAGTACAAAAGTGAATAACCCTTGATAGCTTGTAGACAAAGGCATTGCTTAGTGGAGAAGCCTGTCTTGTTTGCCCAGTGATGACAATGTGGATGCTTAAGGGATATTGGTTGAAGTGATCTGAAGAGAATGGAGGGATTTTTCAGAATGACCTTTTGCTTCTGAGGTTTCTCTCTGTCTCTGTCTCTATCTCTCACCCCCACCCCACTTTTAGACTTTTCAATTGCTAGAGGAGTCAGAAAATGATTCTTGTCCTATGCTGTGTTATCAGCCAGATTTATTTGTAGTTAAAAAAAAAAGCAACTTTTCCTTGAAACATTGAGCTCAGATGAAGCATAGAGTAGTTTAACAATAGGAACTTTGTGTTACTTAAAAAAAAATCAACAACAACTCTTTAATAAGATAAAATGTTCGCTGTTCTTTCACAGGCCATATTGAATAAGGAGGAAAGGTGGGGAGCTGATTTTAGATGGTGCCATCCATGGAGCAAGTATTCAGGCAGAAAATCCCACCTTGAGAGTCACATTGGACAAGGAATAGGAGGGCCAGAGAAGCGTTAGCTCGTGGAGCCTCAAGGCAGCAAGGAAAAAAGCCTCTCTTTCCTGGGGCATTGTAGTAGTTCCATCAGGACACACTGGAGACCTTAATACTTCAGAACAACAAAAAGTGGTTCTTTCCTGTACAGACACTGGGTATTCATGTTTTACTTTATGTCACCAAAGTTCTGTCCTGGGCCCTTTTCTTCTCTCTCCACTCATCCTGCTCAGTAAATCCCATAGATTCAGTTACTACCTTTACACAGGTGGCCCCAAATCTAGAAACCCTAAGGTCTAGAAGTCCTACATTGCTAACCCTATTTCTACCCTAGTCGTCTCCAACTCAACATGTTCAAAGTGGAGCTCACCATCTGTTTGTTTAGTTCCTTATCACCTCTTGCTTGGACAATTAGCAGTCCTTTGCTCACTTCTGGGATCATCTGAATGCAAACCCTTCCCCCTTTCAGTGCTTTGTATTTATTTTGCATATATATACTTATCTATGTACAAGATAGCCACCCCTCCCCTAGGAGAAAGTTATCCCCTTGAGGGCTGGGACTGTCTTGTTTTTGTGTTTGCTTCCCCAAAGACTGAAACGGAGTAGGTATTTATTAAATGTATTGAACAGAATTGAATTGCTTTTTTTTTTTTTAGTATCTCTGCTACATAAAGCTTTGGTAAAATGAAAGTCTATTAAGTCAACATTTCTTTGTGTTATACGAACCATAAGCTCAGTCCAACGGTAGTAGAACATAAGAGTTTAAATCTGTATTTAATTTACACACTTTCTTTTGTAGTTACCTTTTTTCTCTTAAAATTTAATAGCGGAGTTTACTAAGCTATTCTAAGCTCAGTTTATTCTTATGCCTAAATTTGTTGTTAGGGCTTTTAAGCCCCGGATCAGCACCTGGTCTGAGGTCTCTATGTTTTGAAGGAGGAGTGATAGAATGATAATGGGAAAAGATACTGGTCTGGTAATAGAAGGAAGTGCTGGAAACAGCTTAGGTATGGGCCAGGCAGCTGTTTGGAGGCCTGAGGACAGAGTGGGTGTTCACCTACCTGCTAACTAGATTTCAGAGCTGGACTACGCCTTGTTTTTGATGCTATTCTTGGATGCATCCCTGTGTTTTGTGGATTTCATCAGCACTTCTGCCCACACAGATGCACCTTGGTTTTTTCTTCTTGGTCCTCTTTCTGGAGGCAAGAAATTCCATTATCCTCTAGTGTTCAGAATTTAGAAAGGATGGGAAAAACTGATCTGTAGCATTTTTATCTGTCTGTCAGCCCTCCCTCTCTTTTAAGTCAGAGGCGAGCGTCCTGTAAGTTGTCAGGCTTCTGCATACTGACTTTGCACCCCTGAAATATCTTCCTTGGAAGAAATATGGTGAGATTGGTACAGAAACTTGGCATGATAATATATCAGTCAGCGCATACGCATGATTGTTTTATTTGGCTTACACCAGCAGGAGAGTTGAGAGTCGAGGTAGAAAATGAGGTAGAAAAATCCCAGCTCTTTTCTGGTTTCTTTAATGAAAATTTTCTCCGAGAGGTTTTTTTGTTTTTTTGTTTTTTTTTTGATGGGAGAGAAGCAATAATTTTTGATGTGATTGCTTATACAAGCTCCTTAATTGTTTGCAAACAGCAGGAGTACTATAGGGAAAGACAGTTTTTTTTTTTTTTTTTTTTACATTTTTTCACTCCTGGAAGGATGAATAACTTTTTCTGAATTCAGCAAGAGGTTCTGGGAGAATGAAAGCAACATTTCAAAGGTAGATGTTGGGGCAGTGTGGCATACTGGAAAGAGTACTAGCTCTGGAATCAGTGGTCCTGGGTTCATATTCCACCTTTGACACTTACTCTCTGTGCCCTTTGGCACGTCACCTTGCCTCTCTGGGCCTCAGTTTACTCATCTGTAAAATGAAGTGGTTGGACTTTGTGGTCTTTGAGCCTCCATCCCTTCCTGGATCTGTGATCTCCGTACACGCTTATAAAATATGGCAAATTGGCCATATCTTTATCAAATAAATCCTTCGCAGTAAGCAGCAGTAAGTATAAGTAGAGTCTCTCCTAATTCCCTGATTTTTTTTTTAACCTTTTCAGCATAAGGTCTACTGAAGTTGTCAGTGATTTACAAATGGGAAACTTGATTACAAAAAAGGAGTTATAATCATCACAAAAATTCAGAATCTCAAGGGTTGGAAGGGACTTCAGGAGTCTTCTAATCCAATCCTTATACAGTAACTTCGTCTAACCTTTGCTTGAATACCTCCAGTGGGGGAAAGCCACTACATCTGGAGGAAGCCCATTCCACTTGTCCCAAGTTTTCATTGTGAGGAAAGGTATTCTTTCATCAGTTCGAAATTTTTTTTTTGTACCTTTTACCCACTGTTCAAATCCAAATCTCTCTGCCACTTGATAGCTTTTCAAATACTTGAAGATAGGCATTGTGCCCACCCTGAATCTTTTCTTCCCTAGACTAAACATTTCTAGTTCCTTCAGTTAATGCACTTGTGACGTGAACTTGGGTCTTGTTACCATCTTGCTTTCCCTCCTAGATGTTCTTTGTCCCTTCACTGTCCCTCTTAGATGTGGTTTCCAGAACTGAACCCATACTCCAAATGTGGTCTGACCAGGCCAGCGTACAGTGGGGCTGTCGCCTCCCTAGTCCTGTCTACTCTGCCTTTTAATGAAGTCTAAGATTGCATTAGTTTCTTTGGATGCCATGTCTTTTTTTTTTAATATTTCTTATTTTAAACTTAAACACCCGAAATAAGAACATTTCTATTCTGCCAAGTCATTATCAAGGAAACCTTTAGCTAAATCTCTGATAGCATTTGATTATTATTTTCTTAGGGGAAAAAAGCAAAAATACTGGTTAGAGAATAATTTCAAGCTACAAAGGAAACCCAATACATACAAATAGTTGAGATGTACTGTTTGTACTTTTTCTTTGTAATAATAATAACTTTTATAAAACATTTTAAGATGTACAGAGTTCTGCCTTCTTATTTCATTTAGCATTTACAACAATCTTGACTGTGATACTACCATAGCTTCTAGAGATGACGAAAAACCCTGTTTTCATCTTTCTGTAACTTATGTACATATTCTTCCAGCATAGAATTGACTATCTATGTAAAAAGTTTGGATAACATGCCCTACCAAAAGAATTAATAGCCTGTTAGTAGCCCATGTGCTCTGTTGCTATCCTTATGATCATTGGAGGAAGGTTCCCAATGTGTTGGGCGTGTGGTGAATTTATGGGATGATATGGAAAAGAGTTGTACAGGATGGGCAGACAAGGATGGATTGCAATTTGTAGTTGACAAGAATACCTACATCCAAAAGGTAATAGGTCCATTGGAATATTATCTTTGGTCTCCTAATGGGAAAGTCCATTTCCTTAAATACTACTCTCTCAAAAAGTTTTCAAAGTTTTACATTGCTCAAGATGGTTTATCTCTGGGGTCCTGTTCAGTTTTCAATGTTATAATTGTTTGGTCCTTACTGCCTCTAGGAAGAGTCCAAATGATCATCTATAACTGCTGTCTTTTAAAGCATCAGTATTTTTTTTTACATTCATTCATTCATTCATTCATTCATTCATTCATTCATTCATTCATT
>NW_020954588.1:14672259-14795417 GCF_900497805.2 Vombatus ursinus | reverse complement strand
ATTCATTCATTCATTCATTCATTCATTCATTCATTCATTCATTCATTTCTTTAATCTACCAGCTCTGTTTAGTTTTCCTTTCTCAGGTCCCCATGGACTCTATTATAGGAGAGGTAGCATGGTATGTTGGGAAGTGTACTGAATTTGGAATTGGAGGACCTGGTATTAAATCCTGGCTTTCCCACTTATTAACTGTGTGACCTTAGACAAATCACTTCACCTCTGTAGGACTCAGTTTCCTCAACTGTGAAATTAAGGGGTTGGACTGGATATGTTTCAAGGAAGTCCCTCTTAGCTATGATCTGATGGTGCATTACATCATCATTTGGATTTTTGACACATTGCCAAAATATCTAAAACGGTTCCATTTGTATTATCAACATCATATTGGTTCTGGTCAAGTATCTTTATTTGAAATGGGAAAAAAGTACATTTTTCAGTGTGTAATTTCTTTTTAAATTCTGACTGGAACAAAGTACAATCTGATAGTTACTTGGGTTGTGCAATTTAGTGACTAACTTCAATCTGTTAAGTTTTAGAGGAAAAAAAAGGACAAGAAAGCTGATCACGGGGCCTCTGGAACATTTACAGAGATTTTTATCCAACACCCCACACTACGGGATCTTGCATAGCTAAGCATGGTTCCCTTGGCACCTAGGCACTTGTTTTCAAGCTCTGCCCTGGCTCGGCTTATTCACAGCAGCTACTCACTCAGCAAAGAAATATTGAAGACCTCAAAGCACGGGAATTAATTATTTCTCCCCAAACTTCCCTTAACCTTTCCAGGCCATGCAAAACCCCCAAGACTTCATGAACTGCTTAGTGTAGTTCAGTCTTTCCTTAGGGATGCAGGGCAGTTTTGTGAAGGCTGGATTTCCTGAACACTGCAAGAAGACTCATTCGTCATCCCTTCGGTGCCATTATTGGCGGTAGTGGTCAGTTCATTGCTAGTCATAGTTTGATGATTGTCACCTTGAGCCGTGACGTCATTAGGTGTCAGAAATCTAGCCAGGGTTGGGCCTGGTCTGTGCTGAGGTAGGAAGCAATGCTACAAATAAGGGAAGTGATTAAGGAGGTGGCGCTCCATTTGAGTCAGTGCTAACTACAACATCATTTTAGGGAGTGCTGGGGACTTGTTGTCCTCCCTACAGGGAAACAGTATCCTAGCAAAGGCTCTGCCCTGTGGTTAGTTTTTTTTTTCCTTTATCTTTTTTTGGTCACTGTCATTATTTTGTCAGATGAAAAGGGTCGCCCCAAACTTTTCTGGCATGTGAGTACACTATTGAGGGAGAGCAGCATGTCCTGAGAAGCAATGGGGTGTGTGGGTAGAGGGCTGGCTTTGGAGTCAGGAAGAGCTAGTGTCAAGGGTTCCAATCCTGTCTCTGACTTACATGAATTATGTGATCCTGGTCAAGTTTTTTAATCTCTTGATGCCTCTCATCAAATAACTCATCTAACTATAAACTGCTGCCCTACTTTGGTCTAGGCTGATGAAATCAGATCTGGAACAACAACAATAAAAAAGATAATTTTATTAGGGGGATTAACTGGGGATTAACTTAGCTATGTTTGGAGATGCTTGGTTATGGGGTAATTTTTTTTTAATTTAACAACTCTCTATTAAGTTATAAAGGGATTGTGATCAGCATCAGTGAAGGCAATACCTACACCAATAAAGTCTTGAAGAATTTCATGAGGAACAGCCAGGACACAAACCTTTTTCTTATGATTGGTCAATGTTCATTGTCGGCTTGTTATCAGAAGAAGACCATGAAGTCTGTCTTCCAAGACCAATGAATGATGGGTGGTATTTCTAAGTCCAAACTGAGAGAAGTCTCTATATCCATTATTTAATGGAGATGTAAGAGAAGAAAATACATTCCCTGGGAGGTGGCTCCCTATGTGCAGAAGCAACCCTTGCTATATTGGAGACCAAAAACAGGCCTGCCAACCAGCTGGTATTTGAAAGGCTTGCTTACTGCTTTATTGAGAAAGTTTTTTACTTCTCACTACTGTCTTGTGTTTTGACCATTTTTTTATATATTTCAATTTTGCCTGGAGGGAGAGAGCATGTAAAAGATATTCCCAAGATGCTAGTCTTAAATTTGTAAACTGATTGAAGAGAGCACATACATGGTATGTATCCTGCATAAATGTGCTATATTGGACATTGTTTAGTAATAATGCTACTAATACACTCAAAACCTCACTGTGATATCTTTCAGCCAGTCATCCACTTATGATACTTCTGATGGAAATGACTGTCCATGTCACATTTTGCTTTATCATCATGTTTTGCAGGAGCAATTAATGTCAGAGGTGGGGGATGGGAAAGTGTTGATTTTTAATGGCTAGTTTCAACTTTCTCCTGAACAAACTTTTTTACTAGGCAGTCACAGACAAATAGAGACATAGCCTACATACAGTTGTCCCTGCCAATGCTATTGTGACCATTAGTGTGGTGTGGTGGATAAAACATAGAACTCCAAGTCAAATGACTGGGATTAAATCCTTCTTCAGGTACTATGTGCTCATGGGAAGGTTGCCAGCTCTAAAAGGGACTGTTTATTTGTCTGTAAAATGGGCAAGACACTCGGCTAATTTTAAAATATTCTGCAAATGAGTTGCCAAGATAATACAGTCAACCTCACACAGTCAAGAATTGGGTCATATAGCCTTGAAGGTCGTTTCCAATTTATTAGTTCTGGGAAAGGGTTATAATAAGGATGATATTTGACAATGTATACAATATTCTGCCATGAAAGCAGATGGAATGTAAACTTTTTGAGGGCTAGGACTTTTTTTTTTTCTTTGTATGTGCAGTAACTAGCACAGTGCCAGGCATGAAGGAGGAGCTTAATAAATGCTTGTAAATTTGACTATTGATGATGGTTTTTCAGCTCTTTGCCTTTTGATGAGATTGTTCTGATGGATGGGACCATCTCTCCCTGTAAAATCATGTTGGTGAACACCGTCTAAATTCAGAACTAATAAGGGTGAAATGGTCAAAAGTTGGGGCTCAAGGTTGAAGCAGTAGGAGCAGCTGAATAAAGCTATGAATGATTGATAGTTGTATCAGCCTCCAAAAAGCTCTATAAAAAGCCACTTGTAAGACATATTTCATACTGCCACTCCACCCCACCCACTCCTCCAGGTATGACAGTTACTAAGACATTACCTCTTGAGACTTGTTCTGTTCAGCTCAGAATCTTGCCTGTAAAATAATGGAAATTTATTTGTGGCTTAATGGTCTCTAGCAATCCAATATTGAATCAAAATCAGGTACAAGGCAGAGGAAACCAACAATGTTTGGAATCAGAGGACTGGGTTCTAGTTCTTATTCTATTGACTGTGTGATAGTGGACCAGTTGCTTCTACTCTCTGAGCTGAGCTTTAACTCGTCTGTAAAAAGGAGAATCCTAATCATGTTTACACTCCCTATCTCATGGGGTTGTTGTAAGGAAAGTGTTTCGTAAACCTCCTTTGGGAGCCATTGTTTTTTGGCCCTGTGGTATTGTGGCATTGGGTCATCTGGTAGTTATTTTCATTGTGATTCTGTCAGTGATTGTCCGTAATGTCTTTGAAAGGCCCCTCAATATCTGTAGGCTTCAGTTTCATCATCTATACAATGAAAATAATTATGTTACCACCCAGATAAGTCACAGGGTTGCTTAAAGTCAATTAATAAAACTTGTCTTTTGGTTGTCATGGCCAAAGAATTCCTCATCTTGAGACCAGCTTTCTGGTGATGAGGCTCCCCGCCCAGAAGCTACTCCTTTGATTGCAGGCACAGGTTATGTTTTTAAATCTTTGGCAGCTTGGTGGAATCTACTAGAGTTTGTGCCTCACTGGCACCATCTTTAAGAACCCAGAGTCAACTCCATTGGATAATGAGGCATCCAAGTAGGAACTTTTGGGTGGCATTATGCAATAGATAGAGCATTGGATTTGCTGTCATCAGAGGAGCTGGGTTTCAAGTCACCACTGATGCTTCCTGGCTGTGTGATCTTGGGCAAGTGATTTAGCTTCTCTAGATTTCTGTTTCTTCAACTGTACTCTGAAGACATTGACCTACACAGCCTCTGAGGTCCATCTAAGCTTAAGATCTCTGATCCTGTGATTTTTTAAGACCTTCCCTCTTAATTCACAGTAACTTTGCTTATTTTTTAAGTGTAAACAAAACATTTTCTATCATTTGTACACAGCAAGGGATCATAAGTATTGTAAAACTTATACCAGTTGAGGGTTGAGAATATTCTGAATTATATATTTTTTAAAAAGTGGCGTTAATTTGAAGAATATAACATAATGGAAATTATATACTTTAAGAAAGTGTAGCCAGTATGTTTTGTCAAGTAGAGCTCCTTCAACATGTTTTTATGACCAGATATCCAATTGAATGGTATATAATTAAAATATCAATTGTTTGACTATAAATGATACTTTGAAGGTGCTTGAAAATTGTTTGTTCTTTTAAGTAGCTTAAATATTCCCCTCGGAAATCTTGTTTCAACTATTCATTTGTTTAGCAAACCCATTTTTCACAGGGCAAAAGTAAAGTTTAATCTCACCCCTTTTAAAGGGACCACAGATTCTGAATGTGTGCAAACAATTTAGGCATTGCCATGTAGCCAGCCTCTAAGATGGGTCTGTAAGGTAAATTTTATCACGATTTTAAAAAGAATTAAGTGAACATTTTGATATCTAAAAGAAATAGGAAAAGAACTTTGTTTTAATAAAGCCTGCGAATTTATAGGAAAAAAATCAAATTATTATTTTATGTTAATCCAGCGACATCTGTCAAGAGATAAATTCTTTTACAACACTCACCTTTTTCCTCTTATCTCACAGCAAAAAAAAAAAAGCCTTTTTGGTTTTTAGATCTTTTAAAAACTTTTAAAAATAAGTTTATTGATGCATTTTGTCTTTCACTCCACAGTCATTTCCTAATTGAATGCTCTCCTTTCTTGTATGTTTTCTACATTTGTCTGCATTATTAGTATTCAAAAATAAAATAATATTCATCCATAGAACTAGAGAAAAACTCAAATTTATGTTCCATTCTATTCATCAGTCATTTATTAAGAGCTTCCTCTGGACAAGGCACTTGTTAAAGTGTTAAAACAGATGCACACTCTGTTATCAGGAGCAAAGGGAGGTTCTGGTTGGTGGACAACCATCACCCAAATCAGAGCACAGAACGTCAGGCAGTGCTCTCTGTATACAGACAGCTTCTTCAAGCGGGCAGGCAGATGGACAGACAGACAGACAGATGGACACAGTGCCAGTGGCTCACATGGCCACTCCCATGCCCATGGGAGGTGCCCATGATGACAGCATCATTTTCATAGTCGAAGGACAACTGTTGCTTGTAAGTAATTTTCATCCCCAAGCTAATGAAACTATATAATACTCCTGTCATTGTTGCTTACATTATTAGGGTTATTATGATTATGTTGAAGTGACATCAATATGTCTCATTCATTTCAACTCAACAGCATGAGCTATGCGCTTGTTATATGCAAGGTACTCAGCTAGGCTTTGGGGATGCAAAAATTCTTAATTGAAACCCAGGTATTTCAATTTCGATATAATTTTATTGAACTATTATTACCAAAAATTAAAAAAAACAGACTAAATCATGCTAATGAACCCCTGGTATAGTGCTTTTTGCCCATTACCCCCTTTGATCTTCATGTGTGTCTCTGTCCTTGTGTCCCTGTTGGAATGGAATCTTGTGGGTAGGAATTGTTCTGTATTGCCAGAGGCTAGTACAGCATGTGGCACTTAGAAAGCACTTAATGGATGTTGATTGGTTGATTGATTGGTAAAGTGTTGCCAGGGTGCAAGTATTATTATAACGCCATGGCTCTAAGAAGTCATAGGCTCATAGATCTAAAGCTGGAAGAAGCTTTAGAGACTGTCTGGTTGAACTCCTTTACTTCTTTTTATAGATGAGGAAACAAAAGACCAGAGAGGTTAAGTAATTTACCAAGATCCCACAGGTAATAAGTGACAAAGGCAGGATTTGAACCCAGATCCTTTAAATCCAAATATAGTGTGCTTTCCACTTTATCATGTGGTCTGTTCTCTAAAGTAAAGTGACTTGCCCAAGGTCACCCAGCTGGTGAATGGGTGGAGACATAATGAGAACTGAGGTCTTTTTATTTGGAGTATAAGGTCTTTCTACTATCAGTTCATGCTGGCAGAACTAATTTTGTGACATAAATTGTCCCATTTGATCTCAGTTGAAATGAATGGAGTATGGTAATGCTAATGGACTTCTTGATGCAGCCCCTGATGGATGCCAATTGTAAAGAACTTACATTTTAATGGGAACGACAAGCAGTAAATATACAGAGTGCCCTAAAAATCTTAGGATAGGCTTTAATAGCTAAAAATTGACTTTTGGTGTACTGGTGTGTGTGTGTGTGCATACATATGCATAATTCATACCTTACGTATGTGTATGTATATATACCTTATGGATGTGTATATAGATGTGTATATGTGTATAAAATAACAAAGAATAAACACATTTATATATATATATATATATATATAAAATGTGTTTGTGTGTGTGTGTGTACACATATACACACACAAAGACAAACAGAAAGAATAAACACAAATAAATCCAAAGTAGTTAAATATAAGGTGGTTTGGGAGGTAAGGCAGTAGCAGTTGGGGGCATCATGAAGGGCTTCACTTTAGTATCCTTCCTAACAGCCCTAATATCTTAGCAGTTTTTAAAACAAAAGGTTATTGTTTAAACAATAATATTAGGTAGAAAAAGTGCCAGCACTTGGAAGTAAGGAGGTAAAGGGGGAGGGAAGAGGGAAGATGGATTGACCGTTTAAAAAATTTATTCAACTGTCCTATAACCAAAACTTTGTCCTCGTAGAAGTGGAATGGATTGGAGTTCTCGATTGGGTAGTGTTTGGAACGTAATGGGTTTAACGTTTGTGGGAAGTCGTTGTTGTTAACAGAGAGGTAGTTTTGCAGTGTGTAGAGTGCTGAACCTCCGCTTAGGAAGACTTTGTCTTGTCTGACTTTAACTGTGTTACCATTGCTGGGTAAGTCTCTTAACTTCTGTGGACCTCTGACAAATTTCTAAGACGATCTAGTAACACGTAGCTGCAATCCATACAGGCAATTAGAGGAAATTGGAAGTCAATTCTCATCCTCTAATTTTACGGTTAGGCAAATTGAAATTCAGAGAAGGTAAATGAGTTGATCCATGTTACGTTGGCACTAAAGGGCAGAGATAGGGCAGCTAGAGAGTTGGACCTGAAGTTAGGAACATTCATCTTGCTGAGTTCAAATCTGGCCTCAGACACTTACTAGCTGTAAGACCCTGGGCAAGTCACTTAACCAGCTTTGCCTCTGTTTCCTAATCTGTGAAATGAGCTGGAAAAGGAAATGGCAAACCACTCCAGTGTCTTTGCCAAGAAAACCCCAGGTGGGGTCACAAAGAGTCAGACGGGGCTGAAACGACGGAACATCAAAGGACAGAGCTAAAATACACAGCCAATTTCCATCAGCAGCATCCTAGATTCTTGCTGTGGTTCCTGCTAACTCCTCACAAGAACAGGCCCCAGTATGGGCATATGTTGTGGAAGGAGTCACAACCTTGACCAAAGGACTTTAAATCTTTGAGCATCCGTAGAAGAACAAAAGGTGGTAAGTGAACCTTGAAAAAAGCCGTGATAAGGAAAGTGGAAGAATGCTCCCGATGGCATTTGTGTTCTTTGGGTCCCCCGAGCAAACATTCATGTTCTGTTATAAAGGAGCAGTATGCCAATGTTGAATGGGTGCCAGCAACATGTTGAAACAGTAGGAGAGGAATGCAGAGAGTTGGATATGGAGCCCTGTATGCACACAAAGATTTATGATGCTGCAGAGTAGAAAACCAAGAGCTCAGTCCTGTTTAATGTTGCCATGTCTTTATGGCTTCTGCCATTGGTCATGTTCACTGTTTGCAGTGGTTTGGTTCTTGGGGGAGGAAGGCAGGGTTTTTTTGCAATAATAGGTCACATTTATATAATGTTTAAGGTTTATAAAGTGCTTTATTTATTTAACTCATAGGTTTCTGGGTTCATTCTCCCATCCCATACTTGGATTACCAGGTCAGGTCCCCAAAGCTCTGCTGCTACTCTTTTTAGGGTTCTAGGGCTAATATTGAAGACCTGGGAGTTTTTTTCTAGCACTCTACCATGTTGAACGGTCAATAAAATTGTACCTGCTCAGCTAGATTCTATTTTTAAAAAAGCTGAAATATTTCATTGCTATCAGTCCAAAGAAACATAGCTGTAATAATGTATGGAAGATGATTTCACTCTTGTCTTCTTAAAGAGTGATTTAGCCTGTGTTGGTACTGAATCCCTTCTGTTCGGCACTGTGGTTTTCTGTTTCCTTGAAGTAAGATAGGGTCAGAAACATAGCTGCGTAGGTTGGGGATAACCAGGAAGTGAGGTGGAGGCTTAGAAATGGGCCAGATAAGTGGAAAACTCAACTATTAGAGCCTCCCTCGGGTGGTTCCAGGTGTGGAGTCCAAGTTTCTGGTAGGGAGGAGGTGGGGAAGATGGCCAGAAATCAAGTGCTGTGGTTAGGAGATGGCCAGGAAGTGAGTGGATGTTAGACTATTTCTGTTAAATTAATTTGCAAGATTTGTTTCCACCAAAAACATAAAATTGTGGCTACCCATGTTTTTTAGGTCATAAGGTCATATTGCTCTTCCCGAATCACCCTACACATGCCAGACAAGGAATGGGATCAAGGTGATAAGGATGAGTGACCTTCAGAACTGAAAGGTCAGAATTATAGAGGCCTCACATGGAACTGTTATTCTAGCATTGACGGGAAACAGACCCTGGTTTGTTGTGCTTTGTTTTTTGTTTTTTGTTTTGCTTTTTAGTGAGGCAATCAGGGTTAAGTGACTTGCCCAGAGTAACACAGCTACTAAGTGTTAAGTGTCTGAGGCTGGATTTGAACTCAGGTCCTCCTGATTCCAAGGCCAGAGCTCTATTCACTGCACCACCTCGCTGCCCCGGTTATCAGGCGCTGTTAATAAGTCATTCAATAAGCTTTTTTTAAACACTTACAATGTGTCAGGCACCATGCTACACAAATAAATACAAAAACAAAAATTAAATATTCTCCAGGAGTTTATATTCTATTAGGAGAAGCAACAGATGAGTAAATAAGAATATATAAAATACTAATAAATCCAAGGTGACGGGAGCATTACCACTTTGGGACAAGAATTAGGCAGTTCTGGCTAGGCTATTCTCACGAAGGGAGTGCCCAATATTTGGACTGCGGAGCACGGCAACAAAAGGCTATGAATGCCACATTCAGCCTGTGTGTCCCAGTAAAGAGCAGTAGAGAGCTGAGGAATTACCTAGTGAATAATGTTCAGAGCAGACAGCCTGTCTGGATATTTCAGCCTGTAGAGCTCTCCTTTTCAATCCCAGAAAGCTTTTGGGAGCCTGAAATGCCCAGATAGTTGGCCTGACTTAACCTGTGCTTATGAATCACAGAATTCTGGAGCTGGAAAAGACTGTTGAGTTTATGTGGTTCAACAGCATCATATTACAAAGGAGGAAACTGAGGTGAAGGCCAAGAGCCAGACAGTGAGTTTAGTGGTACAGCTGGGCCTCCTGGCTACATACAGCGGCCCTGTCAGTAGGCCATGTCGCATAAGAGGAGACTGCCCTCAAGATTGAGGATCTGAATATGGGGGACTTTACTAACTTCTGCAGTGCGTAGAGAATGGCCTTGTGGCCTTATTAGCTACAGGACCCTAGGGAACCTTCTTAGCCTCTTAGAGATTCAGGAAATTCTCTTTTAAGATACATCAACTAAGCTGCAGATGGTTGGCATGTGTGTTGGGATGAGCAATCGCAGGGTCTTCAGGTACGTTTGCTATCTTGTCTCTTGTCTCTTTCAGCTTGATGGGTAAGGAAGCATTTTGTGTACCTCACCAGGGAATGGAGAGGGTTGAACTGGATTGTTTTTAAAGGTTCCATCTAAGGGGTAGCTAGGTGGAGCAGTGGCTAGAGTACTGGCCCTGAAGTCAGGAGGACCTGAGTTCAAATCCGGCCTTAGACCAAACACTTGACACTTACTAACTGTGTGACCCTGGGCAAGTCACTTAACCCCAATTGCCTAAAAAAAACCCTAAAAAATAAAAAGGTTCTGTCTAGTCTTAAATCCTAGATAACATGAAATTTTTTGTGATAGGCAATGGAGGGGACTGATGATAGGGATTGGTGAGAAGGCATTGAAACCACTCTACTGCCAAGTGGGGAAGTTAATGTACAAGGAGTAGTTTAGAAGACCACAACCTTCTGCCTCATCTGTCATCTTGATTGCAATCTAGCCTGTCCAGTCCTTCTAGGGCTGTGCAGTCACATCCTTCTGTTATTTGAAACAATAACCAGGGAAAGTAGAATTCCATTGTTATTCTCATTGTATAGACAGGTAAGCTGAGGATAGATATGGTTAAAATAACATTTCTAAGATTTCACAATATCCTTAAGATTGCAACCCATGTCCTAAGTCCAGTTAAGCCAGTTTTCATTTGCAGTACTTTATTTACAATCTTAAAGTAAATTCCCAGAAGCATTCTGGAAGAATACATTTAAAAAAATGCAGTAAATTTTCATCTCAGAATATAATGATGACTGACATACATATAACTATTTTTTCCTCTTTTAAATTAAATTTTTTTTTCAGTTATCATGCATTTATTTTTTCCCCTCCCATCCTCTCCTCCCAAAAAAATTTTTTTTGGATTTCTCTAAAACCATTGTCCCTTTCCTTGTTTTTTATGGCACAATAACATTCCTTTACAATTACCCCAACTGATGGGTACCCCCTTAGTCTCCACCACAAAAAGACCTAGCATAAATCTTTTTTTTTTTTTGGTTAGGCAACTGGGGGGTTAAGTGACTTGCCCAGAATCGCACAGCTAGTAAGTGTTATGTGTCTGAGGCCGGATTTGAACTCAGGTCCTCCTGACTTCAGGACCGGTGTTCTATCCACTGTGCCACCTAGCTGCCCCTGCATAAATCTCTGTATGGCTAATAGCTGTTTTAAGGTATAGAGAGTACTTTAAATATATTACTTGGCCCTTATGTCTGTGACATAGGTGCTCTTATGATTATTTTGCAGAGGCAAAGTGAGTTGTTCACAATCATACAGTAATAAAAAAAAAATACTAGCTCTCATCATATAGTACTAGAAAGTGCTTTACATAAATTTTCTCATCTGATTTTTACCATAATCTTGAGGTAGGTCATATCATCACCCCTATTTTAGACATAAGGAAATTGAGGCTTAGTGGGGTTAAGTGACTTGCCCAGGGCTACACATCTGCTGTGTTTAACTTGGCATTTGAACTCATATCTTACTGACTTTCAAGTTCAGCACTCTTGCTAAACTCACTCCCTTTCAAGCTACAGCCAACTCCTAGCTTTGTCTAGTGGTGTGATGTTGAATGTTTAACAAATAGCTCTCTAGGTTGGGAAAACCTGTGTGTGTGGGATATGCGTTAAAGTTTAGTCTGCATTGTTAACATTTTTTCCCCATCACTTTCTTAAGTCTAGGCAGTCAACAAACGCTAAGTCCAACCCTAATTTAGAGAGTTTGTCCATTTCTGAGGTGTCAATGCTCACACTGAAAATTTTAAATCAGCTCTTGAGAGTGTGTCCAGTGAATGCCCCTAGACATCCCCCCACCTCCTACACTGCACAATCACCACAAACAATTAAGTAAGACAATACCATGGAATGATTCTAACTGACAGTACATTCAACCCTACTCTATGGATTTGGGATCTCATTGATTTGAGAATTCCATCCTAGCCATGGCTGCCCATCCTTTGTGTCTCTTATGCATATTCTCCCATAAACTCAATGTGTTGGGTTTACCCAACATCCTGGATGCCTTCCTTGATCTTTCCTTCCATAGTAAGGATGCCAGTGGAGCACTCGGCTTGTCCACCTGTTATTCCTTACCCTCAGCATGTGACCAGTCTATCTTCCCTTTGTGTATTCTCCACTTCTCCAATGACATCCTATACTACTGCTTGTCTTTGGAATTCCTCCTTAGTTACATGTGTCTGTTGAGTTCCCCATGTACTTCTCTACTGCTCTCTGTGTCACACTCATTTTTAATTCTTTGGAGTCAGTTCCATGTCATGTTTCATTGCCATAGTGAAAGGAAGGGGGTAGTGTGTGCTTTAGTAAGTCAATGCCAATAGTTTCCATTTACTTTGATCTGAGGTTGCCATTTAAAACTCCACTTACGTAGTTATAATTATTGCTCGCATTTTGTTTTGTTTTATTTATTTTTTTTCCTGCTCTCCTTTCTTCATCCTGGATCTTTTCATACAAGTCCTTTTAAGTGTGTAATGTAATAAAGCACCAGGTTCTGTGGTCATGGAACCCAGGCTTTCAGTCACGAGGACTGAAAGAGAGGTCAACCCCAGAGCCTCGCTGGTGCATATGGCAGAATCTTCTGTAGTTCCAGCTGCCCGGGGCCTTTAAATGGATGAACCAAAATTTAGAAATCGACTTCCTGACATATGAGGAAAAGCCAACCATTGGTGTAACCCGATCACCAGGTTCAGGCTGTGAGTGGAGGGACAACTGCTTCATTCTTCCCATCGGAGGCTGCGCATGCCTCAGGAGAAACGCAGAGTCAAGTGTGCTGTGACCGGAGCATAGCTTCGAGTAACAAAGAAAACATATACGGCTAGTACCTCTCCCCGGCAGTCATTTTCACTGTGTCAGGCTCTCATCCTAGACACATTCTTGAAATGATAGGTTGGAACAAAAGTGCCATCAGCGTCCTGCAATAAAGGGAAAGGGCTGGGGGGAGGTGTCAATGAAATGGCAAACTGGACTAGTTCACATCATTTCTTTTTCTACTACTACAGTAAAAAAAAAAAGTCTTTCAACAGTTTTGCTTAATTAGCTAATTAATATTATGATACGATAAGTGACATGTATATGGCACTTTGAAGTTTACAAAGCCCTTTATACAGGGTGTCACAAAAGTCTGAGTATAGTTTTAAGCTTTAATATCTTCAAGTTTAATAGTTTAACCTAGTTTAATAGCTTAAAACTGCACTCAGACTTTTGGGACAGCCTGTATTTATAATCTCATTTCAACTTCACAACAACCCTCTTGGGTAGGTACTACTGACAGTACAGTCAGTTCTGCTATAACTTGGCATGCATTCCCCGAAACCACAAGGCCTATGGGAAAAATGGAGTTAGTGGCACAGCACTCAAAAAGCTGTCAGTGACTCATAAAAAGATAGGAATGTAATAAAAATGGTAGCACAGTTTTATGCATGTTAAATGGTTAAGAAATACATAAATACTGTGATAAATAGTGATGTCTCTGCAGCCTCAGGCTAGAGAAAGTCTAGCATAGATTGGGCTCTATGCTGTGGGGCCTGAGCCGCTGGAAGGTGGAGGTGTGCAGCTCAGCCCGCTTCCTTCTTCCTTCTCCTCCTCTTCTTTTTCCTCCCCCAGCTCCTCCTGCACCAGATGATTTAGAATAAATATGGCGCATTACCTTGGCCAAGACTGGGAGTTTGCTTGTGGATGTGGACACTGAAGGGACACAATAACTCAGCTTGTGAGTTGTTGTGAAGTGGTATAGTTTTCTGCCTTCTCATGGGTTCTCAAGAAAGAGAAAACCAAATTTCAAGTTATGTTCTAAGTGTTCTGTAATATATCAATCATCTTGGAACAAATTCCCATTTTTGAAGTAAGCATCATAGCAGAAATGATTATATTAGCACCCCCATTTTACCAGATAGGAAACAAGCAATTTTTTTTTTTAATTTACCAAAGGCCACATTGATCTAGAAAATGTCATAGTCAGGATTTGAATTTACATCTTCCATATGTCAAATTATATACTTTTATTCACTATCTCCTATTGCCCCTTGTGATATTTAGCAATGATATTTTGAATTGCTACCCTGTATCCTCTTCCCCAACTACTTGGAGCTGAGATTACCTTCTCCCTGTCGATGGTAAGCATTTTGAGTTCAGGGATTTATTTTCTGACCTTTGCACATAGTAGGGGCTTAATAAATGTTTTTGGAATTGAATGAAATTATGTCTCAATGCTTTCATTCCATAAAATAGGCACAGTGCTGTCCTACCTAGGGAGGGAGGATGAATGTTGTTTTAAAATTCTTCCGGAAGGTACATCTACAAAATAAAATTCTAAGTTGCCATGATGTTTTTCTGTCTGCTAGCCAATATAAGGTAATGACAGAGATAAGATTATCTTTTGAATTTCCTTGTTTTGATACCAGCCAGCTTGTCCTTCAATTTGAACATTTTCACTTTATAGAGGGCATCCTGTGATGTGACCCCTGAGTCCTGGGTCTGGGTGCATTATCTCACATTTGTGTTTTGCCTGTGAGAGTGGGAAATGGATTTTCTTCTCCCAAACTCTATTATCTAAGTGGGGTTTATGGCAGAGGGTATATGCAGTAGAAACCCTTCATACTCACATCACTCCTTCTGTCAAATTGACTTCCGTGACTTCCCAGGTTTCTGCTAAACCTGTTCTAACTGGTTGGGACACCAAGGCCTTTGTGTCTTGTTATTTCTGCCTATGCTCCTGAGCAGGCATACGCATCCTGACCCAGTGGCCCAGTTGGGACCTGTGATTCCCCCTTGGAGCTATGTGGCTACAGTGCCATTTTTCTGGGCTGGAAACAATCCAAAAGGGCCCCTTTGGCTTTTTCTCTGAATTCCTTTGTTTTTTGTTCAAGTCTGAAAACTTGACAGTGGCTTTTTAGAGTTCATGAATAATGTTGGTATGATTTACGGAATCGTTGGCATTTGGTAACAAAATGAATGGAGACATTTAGAATGAATTTTTGACTTCTGGAGAGAGAAAACTCAGTTTTAAGGGAAGCACACATCTAAGTAATTTGCCCATCATCCCACAGCGGGCAAGTGCCCGAGGCCCAGCCTGGTGGATAAAGTCCAAAGTCTTGCCTCTGATACATATTAGCTTTGTGATCCTGGGCAAGTCATGGACTGGTGCATCAGGCAACTCAGTTTAAGGCAATCTTTAACAAGTCACAGATCTGGAGTGGTGAAGGGAGTTTCTGCCATGATGAAATCGCTGATTTGGATTTCCCTCCTCTTCCTTTTCCCCCAAATGCAACTAAATCCAGTTTTACCCCCATCTGATTTAGAGCTAAAAGGGGCCTGAGAATTTAGCCAACCCCCCTTTGTTTTCTATAAGGAAAGTGGTTCAGAGATGTGGAGTGATTTAAGGAAAGGCAGCAAGGGTGCAGGAATCCTGAACTGGCTTCCAAAGACCCATATTTTAGTCCTTGCATTGACAGAGTGCAAAGGGTGGCTAGGTGATGCAATGAATAGAACACCACACCTGGAGTCAGGAAGACTTGAGTTCAAATTCAGCTTCAGACATTTATAAACTCTGTGGCCCTGGGGAATTTACTTAACCCTTATTTACCTCAGTTTCTTTCTCATCTGTAAAATAGGGGCATGCTGGAGAAGGAAATGGCAAACCAAAAGAATATCTTTGCCAAGAAAAAACCCCCAAATAGTCTATGGGATCACATACAGTCTGAAACAACTGAACAACACTGGCAAGGTAGCTCTGTGTAATCTCACGTTAAGGTCACTTAACATCTCAGTGCTCATAGAAACTGACATTTAGCTTTCTTATCTGTAAAATGAGGATAATTGTATCAGCACCATCTACCTCACAGGGCTGTCTGTAATGAGAACACTTTTAAACTCTGACAGTACCCTATGGATGAACTAAAGAGGGGCAGGGTCAGGCCTGGACCCCAGTTTTCTTGATTCTCACTTACATATATCTTTCTACTATGTAGTGCTTACTTTCTGTTCTGACATTTTCCTAGTGTCCCTGCAGTTGTGATCTTACTTTTTCCTGCATTCTTTAATCTGAAAAGGGGAAACTTATAAAAAAAAAAATCTATGTAAAGAAGGCACGGTTCAAGTATAGAGTTTGTGGCCATGGATTTTGGAAGCCAAAGAAAGAGTAGAATGGCCATTTCTATTAGTTGAGGTCACTGGGCACCAACCATCTTATTTCAGTCTAGCATGATGCTATCAAAGAGCCATACGGTTTGGGCTATTTCTTCTCTGACCCGGAACCATTCATTTGGGAGCATGCAATAGTCCAGGTATATGTTTCCAATCAGCAAAATGGAGAGTTGAGGGGAGTTATCTACAAGGTTCTTGATCTAGAATTGGCCTCAGAAACTATCTTGTTCAACCTTCCCATTTTACAGGTGAGAAACCGATGCCCAGAAAGTGGTTATGACTTATCTAAGGTCACATAAGTAGCAAATGGATTTAAATCCATCTGACTCTATCTAGAGCCATTACTCTTTCCGCTGTACTGTGTTTTTCCCCAAGATAAATTATTTGGATTACTTGGTCAATAGAGATCATAGAATGATAGGATTTTGGAGCTGACAGGGATTTTGGAGTTCATCAGCAGGTAGGTAGGACAGTGGTACTGTGATGGGGCTGGAGCCGGGAAGAACTGATTTCAAATCTAGCCTCAGACACTAGACTGTGGTCAAGTCACTCAACCTCTGTTTGTCTCAGTTTTCTCAACTGTAAAATCAAGCACACTCACCTTGCAGGGTTGTTGTGAGGATCAAAAGTGAAAACATCTGTAAATAAAGTGCTTAGCACAGTGACTGGAACATAGTAGGTGCTGTATTCTCTTCCTCTTTCCCATCCTCTAGTCCAGCAGTTTTTAAATGGATTCCCCTGATGAAGCCAACAGATCCCTTTTCAGAAAAATGTTCTTAAATGAATAAAATACAGAGGCTTAGAAAGGAAACCTAGTATAGTTATCTAAAGATACATATTTTTAAAAAAAGTTTACAGATTCCAGTTAAGAGCCCCTGATCTAGTCCATATCATTTTACAGGAGAAAAGGAAAAGGAAGGGAAAAGGTGTTTATATAATACCTACTATGTGCCAGTCACTGTGCTAAGCACTTTACAAATTATATTACTTCATTTGATCCTCACGACAACCCTGTGAGATAGGTGATTATTGTTCTCATTTTAAAGTTGAGGAAACTGAGGCAGACAGAAGTTAGGGGACCTGTCCAAGGTCACACAGATAGTGTAGGATTTGAGGTAGGATTTGAACTGAGCTCCACCTGACTGTAGGCCTCAGTTCACTGTTCCCCCAAAGAAATTGGATAAAATCCAGAAAAATGCCTCTTTTAAGGTCATGTCATCAGGACAGCTGGGATGTGAACCCAGTTTCTCTGACTTTCAAATGCACTACAATGTTCTTTCCACTACAGATACATGGGGGACAGTAAATTCCTTGATTTCTCTATTGTAATTTTTTTTTAACTCAGAACTCTTTGGATAATTAATTGCCTCCACTTTCAACTTGAGATTTGCCTGTGTAGACATAGCCAATAAAAATACAGTTGAGCGAACAGAGAGCAGCCTTCCGTGTTTCCCTCTCGGCTACAGATGTCTGAACGCTTTCGGATCAGATCTGGTTTGTTTCGCTGAGGGGATGTCTCTTGTGGAGGATACTGTGACTCATGGACATTTCCTTTCTCAGCCAGGATGGCTCCTATCAAACTAATATTGTTCTTGCATAGTTCTGTTTTATCTTAGATAAACAGAGAAGTCTGATTCATTTTTCTAGAAAAACAGGATGCTCCAAAGCACCCAGCATGACAATGGAACAAGTTTACTCACAGACAATAATATTTATAAAAGTCCAGGATGATATTAAAGTGTGTGCCGGGATGGGGATAGGGATAGGGGTCAGCGGGTTACCCTTTTTCACCATCCTCTCTGGCTTCTCAGGCAAACAAGATGGATTCTATAGGGAGGAGAGATAGGCCCAGCGAATTCTGAAGTGGCTGATGAGTCGATGGCTGATAAGGAAAACTCTTTGAAATGATGGAAACCAGTCTTTGAAGCTGCCAAGTGACCCAAATCTTTTGCAGTTCAGGTTTCACATATCAGAAAATGGTGCCCTTCTCATGCCCCTGGAACATGGCATATTCTTGGCAAAAAGTAGTATTTTGTTCACTGAGTGCTTTAGAATTTGGGTTTGGTACCAGAGGGACCTTAGAGGGTCACCTAGTCCAACTTTCCCCTCATTTTACAGATGAATCAAGTAGAGGCAGTGAGTATGGTGCTGTGTACAGATACAAGACAAGACTTCCAATCCCACTCTGGTACTTAATAGCTGTGAGCCGTGAGTGGGTCACTTACACTCTCTGCATCTCAGTTTCCTCACCTGTAAATGAATATCTGGACGATCTACCTCAGAGGATTTTTATAAGGCTTAGATGAGATAATGTCAGTACTTTAAAAGCACTGTATAAATGATCCAAAACATTGATGTATTGGCAATAGTTTGATGGATAGTTTTAAAAATGTTCTTCCTCCCTGGCAGGTTAGATTGAGCTGAAGTTGGATGTTTTAGAACTTGAAGTTATAGTTAAATGGTATCGTAGGCATCATGAGGCGTCCCAGGTTAGGACAGATTCCTTCTCACCATACTGCTCGTAGCCTAATGTTCCTTTTAGAATGTTTCCCACTTTTTTCACATTTATTTATTTATTTTTAATTTATAGAATAAAAAAAGCATTTCTATAACATAGTGTAATTAAAAAAGATGATTGCACATGAAACTGCAAATCTATTATGTACAGCTTATGATTCTTTTTAAATATATAATAAAGTTATCATGGAAATTTTTTTTCCTTTTTTTTTTTCTTACCTCCCTGAGGACCCTCTTCCCCCCAGCCCTAGGAATGTTTGCCACTCTTATTGCCTCCCCAGTGGCTAGTATAGTACCTGGCTCATAGTAGGAGCTTAATAAGTGCTTGCTAATTGATTGAGTTAATTGAATTTCCTGTTTGTGTCTTCAGAACTTAGCCCTGTGACTGAAACATAGTAGGGGCTTTATCAAAATGCTCATTGAATTGAATCTGATATAGCTTAAAAGAGGTAGCATGACTAGTGGCTAAAGAGCTGGCCTGGAGCCAAAAAAACTTGAGTTCAAATCCTTCCTCTGACAAGGACAGCGGGACTCTGGGCAAATCCTGTAAGTTCTCAGGACTCTAGGAAACTCTCTTCAGTGGCAGAGAAGGTGGTGCCCTGTATGGGAACGTTTCTGTATCCTGGAGTACTTCATACCAGTGAAATACCAAGTCTACCCCTTCTCTCGAATTTAAAAACTTGAAATGCTGGAGATAAAAGATCTTTTTCCCCTCCTCTCTCCACCCTATGGCTTAAGACTGAAGGACTTAAAAGTGAATAGGGCATTGTAGTGCCGCCCTGGAAGGTGAAAGGTCTACTCCGCTGCTGGTGGGTATGAACTTTAGAATATTCATGGTGTCCTTAAAGAGCCCAACACAAATACTGCCCTCCTGAGAGTGACTTCATTTGTGTTGTTAACTTGAATGAAAAAAGCATTTGTCCCATGCCTGCTAAAAGTCTCAATTCCTAAAACCTGTTGAGTGAAACAGTTTTCCTGCTCTCTGTGCTCCAACCGTATCTTGACCTTGCGCCAACAGTCGGCAGATATTTATTAAAATCCTTACTATGTGCCAAGCGCTGTGCTAAGAATCTTTGTGGGTCACCTGAGAAATATATAGGTTTTACAGCTGTTCTCCAGAAACTGGTTTTTCTGGAGTTGGTCAAGCAGAATCTGACTGTGTGATTTCCATGATCTTTAAAGGTTTACAATGTTTAAAACAGCAAGAGGAACACCTAAACACCTGAGGCATTTGCTGGGACAAGGAGTCATGGGGTTGGAAGTTGTCATGTGATGGGAAGAGAGCGATTTTCCCTAAAACTCTAGGTCTTTGCCCTTTAGCAGGTCACCTGACACATTTAGGAGCAATTTCTTCATCGCCGAAGTGGTGGCATGATTCCTAGCTCTCTGACATGAAATCTCTAGGACCAGGTATTAAGCTACCTGTCCCAGGATCTGGGGATTACTACCTGTCTCAGGGGTCTCCCCTTGTCATCCAACCTCTTTCCTCCTATTGTTTAGTTCTGTCTTTTGCTTTTATTACTGATTGTGGGACTTTGAGCTAAGTTGATTAACCTCTATAAGGCTCAGTTTGTGCAGCTATAAGATAATAATATAAAATAAAATAATAAATTAATATAAAGTAAAAACCTATAAAATAACAACAGCAACAACAACAATAACACATACCTTACAGGATCGTCCTGAAGGGCAAATGAGATAATGTTGTTAAAAGCATGTGAGGCAGTAATTTTAAAAAAGCATTTCTTTTTATGTGCAAGACAAAGTACTAGGAGAACCAGACACAATGGCAGGAGGACGTCTGGCACTGAAAACTAGACATTGGTAAATGGATGATAGGACTGTTCCTCTGATCACCTTCTTTTGGAATCTGAAAGTTCAGCTGTACTTAACCCATTGGACTTCTGACTTCCTTCTTCTGCTCCCTCCTTTGGAAGCGAGGTGACAGTGAAGGCGTATAGGTAGGAAATGGGATTGTTAGGTCAGTTCGAAAGCTTAGCACATACATAGTAAGCATTTATTAAATGCTTTTTGACTCATTCATTTCTTTATGAAAAGAATTTCATGAAGGGCTCTTAGCCCTTTAACAGACTAATGGAAGATAATGCCAGTAGTCACAGTTAAATCATTTGTAAAAGTTGGTTTGTAGTTTAAAAACTCCAACCTTTGGGTATTCCAGATTGCGGAATAACTATTGTTTTTTAAGAATATCTACTGATAGGGGGGCAGCTAGGTGGCGCAGTGGATAGAGCACCGGCCCTGAAGTCAGGAGGACCTGAGTCTAAATCGGGCCTCAGACCAAACACTTGACACTTACTAGCTGTGTGACCCTGGGCAAGTCATTTAACCCCCAATTGCCTTAAAAAAAAAAAAGAAAAAGAATATCTCCTGTTGGAGGATAAAGCTCTGGGAGAGGAGTCGGGAAGATCAGAGTTTAAATCTGGCCTCAGATGCTTACTAACTGTGTGATCTTGGGCAAGTTACTTAACCTCTGTTTTCCTCAGTTTCCTGAAGTGTAAAATGGGGAAAAAGTAGAACCTGTCTCCTAGGGTTGTGGTGAGGAACAAATGATATAATACTTGTAAAGCACTTAGCATTGTGCCTAGTATATAGTAAGTGCTATATAAAGGCTAGCCATTTATTATTATTATTATTATTATTAATATCAGAATTTTATAGCTAGGAACTTAGGGATGAAAGAGAGCTGGTCTTACAATAAGAAGACTTAAGCTTGAGTCTTGACTTCCCACACTTACCAGCTATGTGACCTTGTTTGTCAATCACTTAACCTTTTCTGACCATCAATTTCCTAATTAATAAAATATGGATAATACCACTTGACTGTGTTGTGATGAAAATGTTTTTTAACCTAAGAGAGTTATATTAATTAACCTTTGGGAGCTATTGTCATCTGGTCCAATGTTCTCATCTTAAAATGAAGAGGGACTATGGACTTCTTGAAGGATACCCATCTAGTTCAAGGTAGGGATTAGCTTTTTCTGACTCCAGGTCAATGCTCTTTCCATTACACCCCCAAGATTGCCTTTCTAATCCAAAGGTAATTTCTTTTTTCCCTGTTATTTGTTTTGTTTTGTTTTGTTTTAGAATATTTTAAAAGGCCAGTTTTTAAAAAAAATTCTGAACTTGAACATCAATTAGAATGGACATTTACGTATACATCTCTATTTTGTAGTCTTTCTTTTTCTTTTTCAATATATAAATTCAACCTGTAGCTTTCAGAGCTATCCTTCTCGTCTATGCTTTGTTTTGATATTCCCTCCAATCTCTGCATTTTAAAAAAAGGTGCCACAATAATGGTCATTTCTTCCTTTCTTCCTTCTTTCCATCCTTTCTTCCTTCCTCTCTCCCCTCCTCCTCCTTCCACCCCATTGGGGAAAAATAGTCAACCACAACAAATTGCCAAATTGGCTGTGTCCCAAGATGTATGTCTTATTCTGCATCTTGACTCCATCCCTTCTCTGTTAAGAGAGGGGTAGTAGCCTATTTTATCATCATCCTTTGGAACTGTGGTTAGACATTGCATTGACTTGAGCTCTCAAGTCTTCCAAAGTTGTTTTTCTTTATAACATTGTTATTGTATAACACATTCTCCTGGCTCTGCTCACTTTACTCTGCATCAGTTCATATAGGTCTTCTCAGATTTCTCAGAATCTGCCCATTTTGTCATTTTCCTGAGGCGCAAAATATTTTATTACACTCATATACCATAATTTGCTTAGCCATTCCCCAATTTATGGGCACCCCCTTAGGTTCCAGTATTTTTCTTGCAACAAAAAGAACTGCTGTAAATAATTTTGTCCATGTGGTCCCCATAGGCAATTTCTCAATCAGACTTTGTATCCTGCTGATAAAGAGACATTCAGTCCCATAGCCTCCTATCTTCCTGCTTAGGAAATATTTAGTGACTTAAGATATAACCTCTCTTATGGCATTTCCCTGAAAAGGCAGTATTACTCAATTGGCAGGCAATTGTGGTTTCTAAGGCAGTCACTCAAACCTTAGTGGTATTTGGTCAGCAATGCTTGTTGTGTACCCATGTATACAGAATGGCCTTTGGGGAGTTAGCAGGGGTCCTTTACCCCAGGACTGAGTTTTAGTTTCCTCTGATAGCTCATGACACTATGTTATTCTTGGCTTACAATGATGAGGTAACTGATGACATACATTTGCAGTTGTTGTTTTTCCCACATCTGGTGATCGTTTTATAGTCATTCTGTTCTGTAGTCACCCTGCCTACATTAGGATCCACGGCATGCATGTTTCCAATCAATTTGGAGCTCATGGCTGTCTTGCTCCCACCAGGATCATACCAATTAACTTGGGCCACCTTCCAACAATACTAACCAGCCCCAACCAGGTTTAGAGGAAATGTACCAAATTCATTAGTGCTACATTCTGTCCCCCCACCCCAAAGCATCTTCATTGGCTTAGAAGAAGATGTAATCTTTCTTTTTTGTTAAAAAAAAAAATCTGGTGATAAGATTGTATCATCAATAACATTGAGATTTTTACTTAACTGTTATTTAATAATTAACAGTCCATAAAGCTGAATATGCCCCCATCCCACCAGTCAAAAAAAAAAAGATAGGTTTGATAATGATCTCCATGGTCTCTTCTAGCTTTAAAATTCTGATCCCAGGTAGGAGTTCTCGGCTGAGTCTGTGTCTTAAGGTGAGAATTTAAAATCCAAATCTTAAAAGTCGGGAGGAACCTAGGAAATTGTCACAATACAGTCCTTTATGTCATCAAGGATTCAGGGTAATGAGTCAGAATTAGGGATCAAAATCCTATCTGGGACACTAAGCACATTTTCTTTAAAAGAGAAGTAATTTCATTGTATGACTAGAGTTGTAACTAGGGCGGGAGGACCAGAGCTCTGTCCTTAGGAGCCAAAATTGAGAGGGGGCCATTGGAAGCACTTTAGATCCTTTGGCAGCATAGACACAACTGAGTTTAGCAAGTGTAAATCGGTAATGTAGGAAAACTACAAGAGGGTGGTTTCCTCTTCCCTTTCCTGTCCCACAGTGGCCTTCCGAGAAATATCCTCGAGTGTTCCAGGTCTCTCTTGACCTCTTTTGCCAGTCAGATTGAGGGCCTATTTTGTGCTGCTTACTGTCAATGCAAAAATTACTTGCTATGGCTCTGGGTATGAGTGGGTAGTGCTCTGCTGACACAGATCGCACATCTTAAGTAATTTAAAAAAAAATCACTGTAGTCAAAAAACCAAACCAAATCAAACCCAGTCAGGCTGATTTTCAGACTATAGAGTTACAGGCCGTTACCAGGTACATACCGAATTCTTTCAACTGTAAGCTAATCGAGAACATTTTATTGGGTACCAGCAAGGTGTTGGTAGGGAAGCCAGGGTCTCTGCCTTCCACAACTTACAATCCAGCCACGAAACATGTAGCCAACACTGTTTAGCCATGCATTCTATGCCAGATGGTATGTTCTGACCAGTGCCAGAAGGTTCTCAGGACGTGGGTCTAACAGAGGTTAGGCTTGAACAATTACGTTGCCACTGATTTTTGAGTTTCCTCCATGATGACCAAGGTTTCTTTTGGGGTTCCCATCCCTGCTGTCTTCTGGTAGCAGCCTCAGCAAGGAGATGTTACAAGACAGGGAAGGGAATACTATTTCTGAACTGGAAATGAAGTCTTGATATATCCTCTCATATCCCCCTGCCATGATTTTTGGTAATGGGATTCTTACTCTGTATTTGAAGTGGTTTACCCATTTATAGCTAACATTTTAAGATTCCTTCGAAATGCTGGTTTGTAACTTGAGCCTAACAGCTGTACTCATGATGTAAGTAGCTGGAGTTACCCTTAAAGTGATTTAGAAGGAAAAAAGGTGAGGTCTTCCTAATTTATGTTTTTAAGGTCCAAAGGCTACCTGAGTCTGTAGGGGATGCTAACTGCTAACAAACCCATTTCTTTGATCATTTGACTTGATTTAATTGCTTTTTAAATATTCTAGTGTTTTTTATTACTTTTTTCCCCATGAAAGGCTCTGAAGCTTTAAAGGTGAGTCTTTAATGGTTAACATAGACAAGACTATAGATCATAAAGCTGCAGTTACAAAAATCTACTTTGATAATTTTATGGATGAGGAAACTGAGACCCAGAAGTGGTTAAGATCACTCAGGTATTAAGTGTCTAAAGCCGGATTTGAACTCAGCTCCTCTGACTTCTTTTACACAGTTTATTTTATTTACACGTGGGCTTAGGGTGAAACAACAAGTAAGTAATAAGGGTCATTGAGAAACATATATCAATTTTACTTTAAGGCTCTAGAAAGATAAGTGGTATGGTAGGGTGGATAAGTAGGTAGTGCCATAGTACACAGAGCACTGGGCCTGGAGTCAGGAAGACTCATCTTCATGAGTTCAAATCTGGCCTCAGACACGTACTAGCTGTGTGACCCTGAGAAAGTCACCTAACCCTGTTTGCCTCAGTTTCCTCATCTGTAAAATGAGCTGGAGAAGGAAATGGCAAACCCCTCCAGTATCTTTGCTGAGAAAACCCCAGATCGAGTCTCAAGGAATAGAACATGACTGAAGTGACTAAACAACAACAAATGGTGGGTAGAGAACTGACCTTGGTGTTAGGAAGACCTGAGTTCGAAGTTAGCCTCTGATACCTACTGGTTATATGACAGCTTTTTGGTGCTCCATTCAGCTCAACTGTCTTAGTCTAGAAGGTAAGGATCTACCAAGGTCAAGGAAATTGTTTATCCAGAGCATCAAACCACAGGGCTAGTCAAAAAAGTCCTAAAAAACAAAACAAAACTCCAAACCCTAAATTGGTGTAGAACGCACAATCAAGAGGCTGCCATTTTGGAGATCAGCAATCTGACATGAACATTGAAAGACAGGAAGGTGGTTTCAGCTTCAGACAAAGCTGGGCAGTTGTTTTTCTTTGTTGGTGTCGGTTGGCATAGAACTCTCTTCTTTTCCATGGCAGGGTTGACTAGTGGAAACACGCCGCCAGAGTCATCCGAACTCATTTGGGGAAAATGACGACACACACAGTCCCTTGCTCCCTCTCACAAAGGATTCCTGTTGATAATATGAGAGGTTAATGCGTGTGCTCATAGTGCTGGCAGATTGGGTACTTGGAAAAAGGAAGGTTATCATGATTTCCTCTGTGGAAACTTTCCCCCCCTTTGTTTTCTGGGCAACTGGTAAAACAATGGCTTTGCTGGGGAGTTTTAGTAATCAAAAAAGAAGAAACAATGTAGATAGGAAGGCTGGAGCTAGTTAGATCATAGATTTTGAGGAGAGAAGGACCTTAGAAATCACATCAATCCAACATATTCCATTTTACAGATGAGGAAACTGAGGCTCAGAGGGGTGAGGTGGGGGGGGTTTAGAGTCTTCTCTGACTACCCAGGAAGAGTTCAGATTGTGATGAACTAAGGAAAACTAATGAAGGAATTTTCCAGGAAAGTTACAGCATAGACTCTGAATTAAAATTTGGATTAGGGAACCAAAGGAATTTTTTTTTCCAGTTCTTGTCATTGATTCTGTTTCCTTAAGCAAATGACTTTGGAGGCAGAACAGCTTTGTTGGCTCCAGTGCTGATCGCCATTTCCCTCTCTGATGGTTTAAGCTGAAAGCACTAATTGGTTAATGCCTGTGACATACTCTGGATCCTTTGGAAATCCTTTGGGAGGTGGAACACAAAGAAAGATTGCCCTGAATTTCCCCCTCCTTGGCCTCTCTCCCAAGACCTCACTATCTTCCTCCAATGCATCCCTGTTTGTTTTCATGCTTCAATGCACTTTTAAAACAATGTTATGAATGAATGAATGAATGAAAAAACATTAAGAGTATGCTATGTGCCAAGCCCAGAGTGTATGCATGTGTGTGTATGAGGTGGGGATTTAAATACAAGAACAAAGACAGTCTCTGTGCCCTCTAGGGGCTTACATTCTAATAGGTTATGGTATTATGTGTCAGAAAGTTCCAGAACAGTGAGTAGAGCCCTACTGGGGGAGACTGCCACGTCCTTTCCCTCAGCAATGGCAGATTCATTTGATTATGCATCCAGTATTGGAAAAGGGCTGAGCACAGTGTTAACGTGGAAGGTGGTGAGGCATGTGGCTGGTTGGCCTGGCCTGAACTGGTGGGCCAGTCTCTGGTCCCAGTGAGGAGGCCAGAGAGGAGATGGTTGAAGAGTAAGTGATACAAAGATCGTCAGTGTTGGTTTTTTATCCCCCACTAGATAGAAGCACCATTGGGACAAGGACCTTGTCTTAATTTATCTTTGGTCTTCCCTAGCCTAGTGCCCAGCTTGAGCAGAAGGCAATTAACACATGTTTATCTGATTGAAGCCTGCCTGGAAGGGTGTTAGCAAACACAGCCTAGGCTTTTGGGGACATAGCCACGTGACGTGAACAGTCACTATGACAGTATCTATGGCATGGTAGTTGTTAAAGAAGGTATCACTGGGTAGGTATGTGTCTAACAGGGATGGGAAAGGAATAAGCATTTATATAGCACCTACTGTGTGCTGTGCTTAAGCCCTTTACAAATATTTCATTTGATCCTCATAACAACAACCTAGATAGAGAAGTACTGTTATTATCCCCATTTTACAGTTGAGGAAATTGAGGCAAACAGGATTAAGTGACTTGCCCAGGGTCAAATGGTTAGTAAGTATCTGAGGCCTGATTTCAATTCCAATCTTCCTGATTCCTGGCCCAGGGTTCTATCCACTGTGTTACCAGCTGCGTTGACTGATCTGAAGGATAAGTATGTTTTGGATAGACTGAGGTTTGAGTATAAGCAATGCTGATTGTGGGATTGGCATTATCCTACTTAGAAGCAGAACTAGGGATAGACAAAGGTAGACTTTTTCCTAGGGCACAGAATGTGAGGGGAAAGGTGATGAGGGCAATAAGAGGTATTTTAAAAAAAAATTAGTGTTTTTAATACCTGAAAATTTGATGGCTGGATGATACAGTGGAAAGAATGCTGGGCCTAGAGTCAGGAATACTCATCTTCATGAGTTCAAATTCAGCCTCAGACACTTACTAGCTGTGTGACCCTAAGAAAGTCACTTTCCCTGTTTGCTTCAGTTTCCTCATCTATAAAATGAGCTGGAGAAGGAAATGGCAAACCCCTCTAGTATCTCTGCCAAGAAGACCCCAGATGGAATCATGAAGAATCAGACATGACTGAAATGCCTGAACAGCAACAAGGTAGTTTGTGATGTTATGCATCACAGTGAAGGCTCAAAGTTTCAGTTCAATGTATAGGTTGAGTGAAGGGTGGGGAGGCCAAATTTTCAAGAATAAGATGTGCAGATGTTTTATTCTGGTTTTGGCCTTGACTTGTCCTATAACATAACCCATAATTCCTGAGGGTTGTTGCGATGATCAAATAAGATAATAATTGTAAAGATCTTAGCCCAGACCCTGGCACATAGTAAGTACTTAATAAATGCACATTTCTTCCTTCTCCTCCCTGCACCATGCCTGTCTTCCATTTTACATGACAAGGCAGAATGACCACATTTAAGCCTCATTCACAGTGGAGAGGAGGGAACATTTCTCCTTACCATCTCAATGTTAAAGTCCTGGTCATGTTTCTTTTCTAACCTTTTATATCAAAGGTTCTTAACCTGAGATCCACTGACTTCTAAGGAATCCATGGATAGATTTCAGGGAACCAATGAACTTGGATGGGGAAAAAATTCCATTTTTATTTTCATTAGCCTCTAAATGAAATTTAGCGTTTTCTTCAATTATTTAAAACCATTACTCGAGGAGCCCATAGGCTTTATCAGACTTCCTGAGGGAGTTAAAAACCTCTTCTCTGTGTAAAGGGGAAGGATAAAATTTACTGGCCAATCAAAACTATGATCAGGTATTTTTGTGTTCCCTCATATAAACAAGTACCACAAACTGAAGAGAGAATGATGGCAGGGTTGTGAATGAATAAATGAATGAAAAAGATGGGAGAGGAAGGAGTATCTCTTAGCTTTCTCTTTTAGCTAACTATTCTTGCCAATTAGCAGTTAAGCTCTGGTTCTTTTTTCTTCTTCTTCTAGTTAGAGAAACTAGAAAGTGCTGTCAGTCTTTTAAATTCAACATTCTTGAACAGAGACCATGTCACTCAACCCTGGTTATAGTTTGGTTGTGATGTATATTAAGACATAAAATGTTTTCATTTTAATATAGTTTGCATCTTGATCTGTTGACTCAGTTGTTTAGTGCCAATGAGGTAAAGGACACAGGATAGGCCTTTGTATGGGTCAGCTAGTCTCCTTTGATTCTGGGGTGATAGGATTACATGGTCAGTGCCTGCAGCTGTCTTGCAAACATGTATGAGTAGTTAGAGTGCTCTGTGAGTGATGTTGTATTAGTTTGACATCTGCCCTTCTGCCCCCAAAGAGAAGTTGAGAGCAGGTGGTTAGCTTACAGCCCCGGTCAGCGGAGAGCAAGGCCAGAGTAAAGAGGATTAAGGTGGCTATTACAGTAGCAACTGTGACCCAGGTTTTAGGGTCCCCTTAGGAGAGCACAGCCTATCTAGTTTTTTCTCTCCACCTCTAATAGATCCCTTCCCTCAGCTTGTGAATCATGGTATTAAAGTGAAGGGATGGGGTTTCAGAATCAAGATGGTTCTCATGATAAGTTATACTAGAGGTTGCTTTGAATTTAGCAAAAGATTATTTGCGGCATCTAGAGGACCCCATGGGTAGAATGCTGGGCCTGGAGGCAGGAAGACTTTAATTTAAATCCGCCCTTAGACACTTAGTAGCTGTGTGACCCTGGGCAAGTCACTTAACTTCTGTTTGCCTTAATCCTCTGGAGAAAGAAATGGCAAACCACTCCAGTATCTTTTTTTTTAAAAAAATGTTTTAGTTTAGTTTAGTTTTCAACATTCATTTTTATAAAATTTTGAGTTCCAATTTTTTTCTCCCTCCCTCCTTCCCCACGATGGCAAGCAATCTGACATAGGCTATACATGCAAATCATATTAAACGTATTTCCACATTAGTCATGTTGGGAAAGAAGAATCAGAATAAAAAAGAAAAAAAAAAACATGAGAAAGAAAAAAATAGAACAAAAGAAAAAGAGAGAAAACAGTATGCTTCAATCTGCATTCAGACTCCATAGTTCTCTCTCTGGATGTGGACAGCATTTTCCACCATGAGCCTTTTAGAATTATCTTAGAACTTTGCATTGTTAAGAAGAGCTAAGTCTATCACAGTTGATCATTGCACAATGTTGCTGTACTGTGTGCAATGTTCTCCTGGTGCTGCTCACTTCACTCAGCATCAGTCCATACAAGTCTTTCCAGGTTTTTCTGAAGTCCACCTGCTCATCATTTCTTATAGCACAAAAGTATTGCATGACATTCATATACTAAACTTGTTCAGCCCATTCCCCAATTGATGGACATCCCCTCCATTTCCAATTCTTGGCTACCACAGAAAGAGCTGCTATAAATATTTTTGTACATGTAGGTGCTTTTCCATTTTTTATGATCTCTTTGGGATACAGAACTAGAACCACTCCAGTATCTTTGCCAAGAAAATCCCATGGACAGTATTATCAATGGGGTAAGGAAGAGTTGGACAGGACTGGACAGCAACAAAGATTATTTGCTTTTGGAGGACAGTTGTTGTGAGGATCATATAAGATAATGCTCTAATATTTGCAAAGCACTTCACTTATTATCTTATGTGAATCATTAAATAAATGCCATCTATTATTATCAGTAATACTGGGTGAATTTACTGAAATAATGCTTGAGAGATAAGCCTTCCTGAGGTATTCAATCCAATCAGCAAGTTTTCTGAGACCACTCAGTGGAGCACTGGAGAGGCTCTCCTGGATTTAGAGAACTTTCTGCTTCCTCCCAACATTTGTACTCACCACAAATGCTAAGGTCCCATGTGACATCTCTGTAGCACCAAGAAGGCAATCTTTACCCCAGTAGAACTTCATTGGCATTAGTTTGTAATCCTATCATTATTAGGAGAAAATGTCAGTTGATTTTCTGCTTTACTAAGGATATGAACAAAGAAAACTGTAACACAATGCTTTGTGTGTAGGGTAAAGGAGCTGGAATGCTTTCATTGGTGACACAGTTCACAGTCTGCAGGGCACATATACATACTGAGGGATAGATACCATCTCATGATTCATTTAAGAAAGAAGAAATTGACTAGCTTTACTGGCCGGGGTGGGGGGGTGATCATAGAAGCCTCTATAGCACAATAACAAAAGGGGGAAAAGCCAACCTCACAATCCACATAGGATTATTGCTAATGAAACACCTTTAGAATTTCTTTGAGGAGAAAAAATTGTAAAAGAAAAAAAAAAAGGAAAAACAAAACAAAACACCAACCTTATAAGTCCAATGTCGTCATTTGTGAGTCCATTTTCCCTTAGTCTTTGAGTTTTTGTGTGCCAAAAATTGATCATAAATCTTCATTAAGATGTCAAAATTCCTTATGAAGCCTATCTTCATTTGCATCCTCTTCTATGCTGATTGACAAAGAACTCTTTATGCAGCCAACCAGCTTGATTTTTGTCCTGGGCTCCATCTTTCTTCTTTCATTAAGGGACTGGTGGGGAGTCAGAAGGCTGGTAAAGGTGGGGGTGGGGTATACACAGACTAGAAGGTGGAGAGAGGAGTTGATGATCAACTAATGGGGTTAATATAGAGATTTTCCAGCTCCTGTTAGGATTGCAAAGCAAACCCTCATTAGTATATCTTTTCCAATGGATCCATGATCTCCCTGACCCCTCAGAGCACTCCCCATTCATGGCTCTTTAGTTTGTGTGACTGTTGTCTGTGCCCACATCTTCCCGCAAAACTATCATGCTATGGGTAAGGACTCAAGAGTAACAGCTGCCATTTATATATTATACTGTAAGATGCGCAAAGCATTTTTACAATTATTGAGAGGCAGTTAGCTAGGGGTACTGTGGATACAGTGCTGGGCATGAAGTCAGCAAGACCTGAGTTCAAATCAAGCCTCAGACACTTACTAACTGTGGGCCCTGGGCAAGTCATCACTTGTCTCAATTTCCTCATCTGTAAAAAAAAAAAATGGATATAATAATAGCACTTACCTCTTGGGGTTGTTGTAAGGATCAAATGACATAATAATTGTAAAGTGCCTGGCACATATTAAGCATTATGTCAACATTATTATCTCCTTTGATACTCACAATAACCCTGGGAGGTTAGTGCTATTATTACCTTCATTTTACAGATGAGGAAACTGAGGCTAAACAAAGTTAAATCACACAGTAAGCAAAATTTAAATAAAATGTATCTACTTGAAAATGTTCATGAAGATGGAGGTAAGTTAATTTCATTACTTAGTCAGAAAAGACTGTTTTTTTTGTTTTTGTTTTTTCTTTTTAAAGATAGGTTTTACACCATGGACCTATAACTATCAATGAGCAAAGCATTTCTTAAGTTCCTGTTCTGTCTGAGGCCCTTGTAAGCAATGTTGGGGGTATTCCCCCAGAGCAGTGACTATGTGCTTGACATCTTCAGATTTTCCTTGCCCCCCACCACCCCTCCTCAGCCCTTCCTAGAACTGTGCAGTGGCCGGGGATGCTTCTAAATAAATATTTAGGGAATGACTCCATGGATGACATTCAAAGTCAGCAACCTGGAACTCTGGAGGCTATATCCAGAGAAATTTGATTTGGACTGTTTAAACATTCTAAGTGGGGGAAAAAAGTGGCGGGGGGGAATCTCATCCTGTGTGTGAAATACAATCTTTCAATCATGTGCCACTTGGAATCTGGGACTTTACTAATTTACCAATGATTAACCGTGAAAGTGAGTTTATAAAAGCATCCTAGATTTGGAGAGCAGGTTAGATTCTCTGCCAATGTATTTTGAGATGCTTCATCTCACTAACTTCTGGGGAGACCTTGCATGAAGCACTTCACTTCAGGGAATCAGATGAGATGATATCTAAAATCCCTACCAGTTCTCCAGTGGCCAGGAGACATTTCTCTTTGTTCCACACTGGCCCATTTGGGCAGTGACTCATGCTGATCAGAATTGGAATCACAGGCATCATGTACTTCAGCTCCAGAACTGAAGCTCAGAGCTTCAGCACCTAACCTTCAGCACTTAACTTGACCAACACTTAACACAGTGCCTGGTACATAGCAGGCTCTTACATCCTCTTCCCCTTCTCCCTCCCTTCCCTTCAAGTCATTGGTTTTATTAGCTTAGGGTTGGGAAAGGACTTCTCCAAGGTCATGAATCGGAGGAACTGCAATTCAAACTGCTCTGATTCCAAAGCTAGAGTTGTCTACCACATCATGGTGTTTAACCTGGACACAGTGAATAGAGCATTGACCCTGAAGTCAGGAGGACCTGAGTTCAAATCTGGCCTCAGAAACTTATAAACTGTGTGACCCTGGGCAAGTCATTTAACCACTGCCTGCCTTAGTTTCCTCATCTGTAAAGTGAGCTAGAAATGGAAATGACAAACCAGTCCAGTACCTTTGCCAAGAAAACCCTAAACGGGGTCATTAAGAGTCAGACGCTACTGAATAACAACAATTTATATGTGGCCCCAGTGGATTCTACAAAGTTGCAGTCCTTATTTAAGTATCACGTTTGTTTGTTTTAAACAAGAATAGGGCTGAATGATCAAATGTTCTAACTCTTTTTAAAAGAACAAAACAGCATTGTATTAGGTAGTTCAAATGACCCTGAAGTCTAAGCTTTGCTTATCTTTCATGTTCCAGATTTCTAGTTCAACTGAGAATATACATTGATATGTCAAGGATCAGGATTTCATGAATCTCCCTTTCTCTCTCCATAGAGTTCTCAGATATAAAACTTCAGATCGAAGACCTAAGGCTAGTCATCTAGGTCCAAACCAATCATTTAGTCTTTTTTTTTTTTTTTTAAGGCAATCAGGGTAAAGTCCAAGGCTGAATTTGAACTCAGGTCTTCCTGACTCCAGGGCTGGTGCTCTATTCACTGCGCCACCTAGCTGTCCCAAGTCATAAAGAATTGTCTGAGCCTCAGAGAGATATTATGTTTTATTCGTGGTCATATCACTAATTCATGCCAGAGGAAGGATTTGAACCCAGGTCTCATCCTGACTTTAGGTCTAATGCTTTATACATTAGTTCATGCTATCTGAGAATGTGCTTACAGAAAATAATTAGTAATTATACAAGCAAGTATTTAATTGTTATAATGAAATTGATTTTTCTTTTATTATTTCTGAGCAGCGTAGATTTAGAGCCGGAAGAGACCATACTTAGAAGCCATCTAGTGTGGCCCCTTCATGAACTGAGTCCCAAACAAGGAAGTGACTTGTCCAAGGTTAGTAAGTAGAGTCAGAATTTGAACCTGGGTCTCCTGCACTGATTTATTTCTCAAAGAAGATACAGGTAATTAGAGACTGTCATTAAGAGTGATAGACTGAATGGGGAGAATAGTCAAGCAATGGCTGTATTGTTTGTGAATATGTTACTGAAGCTTAAAAAAAGAGTCATCACTTTTTCATAGTTCCCCCACAGAACCTTGCCTTGCAACAAAGAAAAAATTAGGTGAGATCAATAGTCTGAGAGTGTATAAAACATTCCATCCCTGGGGGCTGGTTCAAAGTCTTGGTCTTGGACCAAGACTGGACTTTACTGTTCTCGCTGTTGTGTTTTCCTTTGAGATGTCTTTCCATCCCCATTATTGTAATAATCACGTGTATTCTTCTGCTTGTGCTGTTCATTCTGACTTGATACATATGAGTTTTCCCATGTTTCTTTCAATCTCTCCTATTTGCCCAATGTCATTTCAGTATTCTTTCAATGATTGTGGTCACTTGGTATATAGTTCTCCTGGTCCTGCTCTCTTTACATTGGGTCATATGAAGTAGAGTAACCATTTCTTAATGGGTATTAGATTATATTGAACCACAGTGTGTTCAAATGCATTAATTTCATGTTATGTTTCATTTTTCTGACTTAAAATAGCACTGCCCAAATATAATTTGCTTCTTATATATGTTGCCTATGGGAACACCTCTTTTCCTCTTTGCTAGCCTTATAGTTGGTGGAAAATCAATAAAACCAGTACTTATAGCAAAAAGGTATAAATTTCTTATAGTAGGTGATTTCTTTGGGGGATTTGTGGAGGAAGGTAGGAGTGGCATGTGGTGGCTGATCATAATGATGATAGGTATTGATTAAGATTAGATTTTGTCCCTGCTCTTAAGGAGTTTAACTTATCTCATGGATGAGATAAATGAGACTATTAAACATATTCATTGTGAGTATGTTTGGATAGAGAATCTATAAAGTTAACTGCTCCTTATCATCTTTCTTTTGCTTTGAATTCCCTCTCTGCTTGTGGGCATATTATTTACCATCCTATCATAGCTTAGCTTGTATTTACCACTTGTAGAATTATTTGCTGATTGGTGTGATCTTGTCCTACTAAATATACGATAAGAACTTCAAGCGGCCAAGTCACTTGTCTCCTTTTGTACAGTCTGAGTCATTAGTAGACAATTCATTTCAACAAACCCTGCTTTGTATGAGGCATTTTTTAAGATGAAAAGATGGAGGCCTTGACGTTAATGAATTAAAACCTTCAATTTTCTTAAATGCTTATTGAATGAATAGGTGTAATGTAGAGTTGAAGAAACTGATGAGGCAGAATTAATGTTGATTGGTTGGAGGATAGGTTGTTGTAAAGATTTTGTGTTGTAGGATAAGGTGGCCCCTTTCCTGGTCCTAGCAGAACCCTATGTCTCAAGTCCTTTATTCTATTCCCTCTCACCACCTAAGGGCTTACCCCTTTGATCATCCCCTCTCCGCCCTTAATTTACAGCCTCTTCTTATCTACTGTCTCCTTTCCTGCTGCCTACAAACATACTCAGATCTCTCCCATCCTTCAAAATGACTTTCATTTGCAGCTCATTCCTTGTACTCTATCTCTCTTCCTTTTCACAGTCAAAATCTAAGAGAGGAAAAAAAAAGTCAGACTCTGCTTTCTCACCTCCCATCCTGCTTCTCATTCCCTTGCAATTTGGCTTCTGTTCCTACTAAGTGAAACTAAAGAGTTATCAATGATCTGATACATCTATAGCATTTGATTCTGTTGACCACCCCCTTCCTTTGGCCTACTGTCTCATCTAGGTTTTCTCTACTGCTATTTTGGTTTGTTTCCTCATTGTCCAACCTGTCATTCTGATTCTAAGTCTCACTGACTAGAAAATTATCTATCTTCCACCCCTTCTCAAGGCTCTGTCCTAGGCCCTCTTCTCTGTAATCTCTCTGTGATCTCATCTGCTTTCATTGATCTCTTATTTCTCCTCTTCTCCTGAGTTTCAGTCTATCATCTCTAACTTCTGGCTGGACATCTCCTCCCGTAGACATCTCAAACTCAGCAGGCCCGGGAACAGAAAACAGTTTATCTCTTAAATGACTCTTTCTCTAATCCCCCATCCCTCATTTCTGTCAAGGGTACTACTGTCCTTCTGATCTTCTAAGTTCACAACCAGAATCAACCTCAACCTTCCCTTCCCTCTCCCTTACCATCTTGTCTTGTCTGATGGATTGCCGAGTCTGGTTGATTTCATCTCCATCTTGCTCTTATCCATCCCCTTCTCTTCATTCACATCACAATTACTCTAGTTGAGGTCCTGATGACCTCTCACCAGAACTATTGCAAATCTCCTGAGGGCACTCTCTGCCTGGAATCTCTCTCTCCTCCCCAATTCCTCCTCCTCCTTACTGCCACAACAGTGAAATTACTAAAGTGCATCTTACTCCCCTTCTCAAAAAGCTTCGGTGGCTCCCTCTTACCTGCAGGAGAAAATAAAAAGTTAGTTTGGCCCTTCAAATCCTGCACTATTTGACTACAGCTTGTCTTTCGAGAGTGATTATGCATACTCTTCCTCACTTACTCTGTTCTAGCCAAACTGGTCTCCTTGCTGATTATGGTTTGTTACACTGCATCTTCTACTTTGGAGTGTGTCCATAGGCTACTCCTCATCACTGATATACTCTCCTTCCTAACCACATTTTGGAATTCCTGGTTCCCCTCAAGGTTCAATTCAAGAAGCTCTCTCTTTTTCTTTTTTTTTTTTTTGGCTAGGCAATGGGGTTAAGTGACTTGCCCAGGGTCACACAACTAGTAAGTGTTATGTGTCTGAGGTCAAATTTGAACTCAGGTCTTCCTGAATCCAGGGCCGTGCTTTATCCACTGTGCCACCTAGCTGCCCCTCAAGAAGGTCTTCAAGAAGCTGTTACTGATTTCCTTCATCATTTGCTTTTTATATCCTTGGTTTGCTTATCTGGATATGTGGTATCCCTCCTAGTCCCTATTTCTTTATTATTGTATCCCCCAGGATAGCACGTAGTAGACATATAATAATTGCATATTTGTGGATAGAATGATTATTATAGTCCAGTGAAGAGAGCGCAGGCCTGGGAAATCTGATTGTAGTCATGACTCTGCCTTGAGCTGCGTGTTGAGCCCCGGCAATTGACCTCTCTGAGTCTCAGTTTCCTCACCTGTAAATTGACCCAGTAGAATGTATACTACTTGAGAGCAGGGACTGTTTTCTTCTTTGTCTTGGTACCCCCAGGACCTGGCAGAGTGCCTTGCACATGTGGGCATTTAGTTGAATTGAAGTTAGACCAGATGGTCTGGAAGGGTCCCTTCCACCTTCGGCTTTCTGTTGGTATAGATTCATGCTGGAAGAGGAAGAATGTTTTCTTTTAAATATATTATATTTATTATACATTATATAATCTATTGTTTTATATTTAATAATAAACAATAATTACATATATTTTCCATCTTAAAATATTTGAATATTTTTTTCTAGCACCTGAGAGTTTCCCTTAAGTAGGGGACTGAGAAGAGATTAATGATTTACAGAGATAATGTTGAATTAAAATAGACATTTCATAATCTGTCCAATACTTTATTGAGTTTAACATCAAGCAGAGAGTCAGTTTTGAGTTCCTTTTTCTGTACCATCCTCATTTCCCTGTAGCCTGCTAAGCCTTTTTTGGAATTGAGCTGGTAAAGTGGTTCTGTTGACGTTGTTAATAGCTCAGGCCATTGTGGGCTGGCTGTTGTCAATTCAATTCAGCAGACATTAAGCACCTACTACAAGCAAGGCATATTTTATGAGAGTTGCCTCTAATTAACATTTGGAAATTTCTGAAATGAAACGCTTACTTGTATTTTGCTTTGTCTACCATATGCCTTAAACCTGCTAAAAGGAATTCTGAAAAACCTTGTCTGTCTTTTGGATGGCTTGGAAAATGTGGTCTAAAGTGCTCTTATTTATATCACTGTAGTTTTTTTCTTTTCACCCTAGAATGGAATTCTTCCTATTGCATTTTTTAGCATTGAAAAATTTTTTTTCTGAAGCTCATCACATCTTAGATTGGGTTATTAGCACAGTTTCATAATTGGTCACATATTTTCCCTTGATTAAGTTGCATTTCAATTCCTGGTCCCATTTAAAAAATCTTGAATTAGGTCTAGTGAGCATCAATGCAGAACTGTCACCCTCTTTCAGCTGAGGTCAATTAGCAGCTAGCATACACTGTTTCTTTATTTTGGAAAGGTTTTTCTTGGGCAAAGACTTCGTTCTTTTAACCAGATCCTGCTTTTCATCTGTTTTTGATGGCAAAAGACCATATTTCCCAGCCATTTGCAAACAGCGACTGTCTGGCAGGATTTCCTGGATACACGGCCAGTTACAATTGTTAAGGCCAACTTTCTGAACTTCAGTGATTAGCCTACTTATTTGTACTGTTGTTTTCTTCCATGGGAACTAATCAGCTTATCATTTGGAGAAAAGAAAGAGGGTCCAAGAATAACCTGTTTGCTAATTGAAACTGTTGCCTTCTTCCTTCTTCTATTGATTCCACTAAATTGGAACCAAATCTGTCTTCATCATAATGTAATGAAAAATAAAAATCTGAAAACGATGAAAAGTTTCGCTAATGAATTTTTCCAAAGAGTTGATCTTGGAAGCTACAAGTTTGAAAGACATTACTTTAGAGACTGGCTGCTCCAAAGAGGGTTGTAAATTGGCACTCACAGGAAAGTGTCAAAAAATCCCGGGGTAATCAATGAAAAAAAAAATCTTTTCATGCCAATAGATACTTTCAGAGACACCCTTGTGGATTTAGCAAAGATTAACAAACACACTGTTAAGTATTAAAAAATGAGTTGGGGCAGCTAGGTGGCATAATGGATAGAGCACTGGCCCTGAAGTCAGGAGGACCTGAGTTCAAATCCGGCCTCAGACCAAACACTTGACACATACTAGCTGCGTGACCTTGGGCAAGTCACTTAACCCCAATTGCCTCACCAAAAAAAAAATGAGTTAACGTTTTTATTATTTGTGGATCCTGAGGCTACCTCAATAGGAAAAAAAAAATCCAATTTCTTTATGTTTCCAAGAACATTTCTGGTTTGTTTATATATACATTTCAGTTTCCTAGATGGCAGCATGAAAATAATATAAGACCCAAGGGAAGCAGGATGAGTTTGTTGAAGGAATCTGAGATTTGGAGGTGAAGGGCCTTAGTTCAAATCCTTGCTCTGTTCCTTATTATCTGGTTGACCTTTGGTAAATATCTTGACCTGTCTGGACCTCGGTTTCCTCATTTGTAAATTAATTTCTTGTTGTGACTAAGGTATGAGAATAAACATGCTATACACACTGGGGCTTATATGATTATTGTGATTTCCTTGAAAATCAGAAGAAAAAAGTCAGATGTTATAACCTGATGTTTTGTTTTGAAAATAAAGCAACTTGTCAAATTTCTATTCCTTTGTATAACTACTGACCCATTGCCATTGGGCCTCTTGGCCTTTCTTAGGATCATAGACTCAGAGGTATAAGGATATGGACTAGATCCGAGATTTAATTAATAAAAGAGAATTCCTGGGTGAGGAAACTTGCTTTGCCAATGCAGGTCAACATTTAGGTAGTGCAATGGATGGAGTGCTAGTCCTGGAGTCAGAAAGAACTCAGTTCAAATATAGCCTCAACTATTAGCTGTATAATCTAGGACAAATCACTTGACCTGTTTGCCTCAGTTTCCTCAAATGTAAAATAGGAATAATAAATAGCATCTAACTCACAGGTTTGTTATGAGGATAAAATGAGATAATATTTGTAAAGTGCTTAGTACAGGGTCTGGCACATAGTAGGTGCTATATAAATGCTAGGTATTATTATTATCAAGATCATTGTAGTCATCTTAGAGTTACCTAGAAGAAATGTTCATCCTTCAATTTTGAAGAGGACCAATGACATCTAACTTTTTCATTTTTCATATGAGGTCACTGAGGCCCAGAGAGGTTAAGCAACTTGAAGAAAGCCATGTAGAAGTCCAATTTGGCAGAGCTGGGGTTTGACCCTTGGTCTTCTGCTTCCAAATCCAGGACTCTAATTATCTAAATAAATGGGCAACATACTGGACTGACTGGTATAAATTTGGGATTTCTTTGCAATGGCATATTTTAGTAATAGTGTCAGTACTGCTGCCTGAGTTTGGGAAACCCATATATTTGACTGCCCCTAGGAAAAGAAATGGGCTTTAAAAAACCTGTTTTCTAAGTGTGCTAAGTACAAACCAAAAAGTGATTCCCAGCCCCAGTGTTAACATCCGATAACTTATGAGCATCTCAAAATGTCATAATTTTAAATGGGTTGGATTTTACTTTTATTAGGCTCAGAATAACCCATGAAGGTAGCTTCATAGAGGCTGGCAGTCTAAATATCACCTACATTTTTCTAAGGAAATGACAAGAGATTAGCCCTATTTTTTCAGGCTGAAATAATACCAGAAGCATTTGTCCTCCTTATTATCGAGTTTTCATTTTTCTGAATGGGAGTGGGAGGAAGGAAGCCTGGTTACTGGGAGGTAAAGGAGAAAAAAATGAGAGGGACTTGACGTTTTTATTGGGTCTTTTAGCAGTCCAGTCCTTTGCAGTGAATGCAAAGGCCATGGCTAAAAGAAGGTGTTTGTTATCTGGCAGAGGGAAGGCCCACTTCAGATCCTAGAATAGCTGTCAAATCCCACCTTCTCTTTTTGAAGCCTAGAGTTTGAATCACATTCTTTCAGAAACTCAATGAGAAAGGAGTGCCTCTCAGAATTCAGCCACCTCTCCCCAGCTGCAATTGGACAGAAGAATGGGAATCTCTGGGTAGTGTGCTGCTGACAAGCCATCCATGAAGAGCCCAGACCCTTGATCGCTATGGGATGGCTTTAGGGGTGGGTGGTAGGAGGGAATGGGACAGAATTTATACATATTAAAAATGGTGGAAGGAGGGGGGAGTGCCTGAATTTCTATGTCTCTTTTGGACTAAAATCTTACAGAAATTTAAGAGCATGATTTGGGTCCATGCTTTAAAAAAAAAGAAAATCTTAAATATTTGCTTCTTTTCTCAAGAATCAGGGTATTACTTTTTCAGTGTGACACCAAAAAAAAAAAAATGAATGAAAGAAGATTTATCTTCCACAAAATTACTTCGGAACATGCAGTCTTCAGGCTCTGTTTCTTCCTTCTTTGATTCCTCCGATGAAATGAGTTCCTTCTGGTGACCTGACATGCTGCTAAGGAACAGAGATATTAATCTATATCTGGAAAACTATGCCTGTGTGGCTGGCCTGCTTTGCTCTGGGGACCAGTCGAGCGGGGTTTATTGTGACTATCACAAACATAGGTTCTGGTGTCAGGGACTATAGAGAGCAAACTTTTTTTTTCTTCTTCAACAACTGTGCAGTGGTAGGCATCAAACATTTCTAATTAAATATAGAGATATATTACTTTGTGGAAAACTTAATATGAAAGACCTGCTTTTGTAAAACAGATAAATTAGTGGGTGGTGCCTACAACTATATATTTAAAGTTAGGGAACTGAAGGGCAGTCTTTTCCAACCTTTCCTCCCCCTGAAAATGAAGAAACTGAGGCCTACAGCAGTTAAGTAAGGTCTTCTGTTGATCTTTAATTTGATTTTTTTTAACATTATCTTTTGAAAGTGCTACATTTATGTAAAGAATGAAATCTTTAAATAGTCATGAGGAGGATTATTATCTCTGTTTTTATAGTGGGAGAAACTGAGGCACAGATTGGTTTGAGTTTCTTCTCACTGAGGAAACCTAACTCAAAAGTAAAATCCATTCAGTTGTACCTTGGTCTTGGGGAGAAGGTCCAAGAGTACCTGAGAGTAAAGAGCTATATGAGCAGCTGATAACAGATATGGGACACTCATTCCTATTTTCCCAAATCATTTTTTGCCATTATGATGTATACATAAGTGGTTTCCTTTTGTGATTTTAGAATTTAAAACTTTGGCACATAGTAGGTACTTAATGTTTATTAACTGACTGGTATGAGCCTTTTGATCTGTTCTGTAGATTACTGATTAAAATTCAGTTCTTTATTTCTTAGTTCTAAAACTTTTGGGATGTCTTTTGTTTTCTTATCACTTCCTTTGCCCAGTATAGTTCTCCCTCTTTCAGAAAGCCTTACGTTACCACAAAGACAAAAAGAGAGAGAAAAGAAAAAAAAACCCAGCAGCGAAGTGGTATGCATATTCCACCCCACCCTGCAGACCACACCCCCTACCCCAGCAACAAAGGGGGGAGGAGCAAATGGGATAATTAAAAGAAAAACTTATTTTGAGAAAGAATGTTGGAAAATTAATGATAACTATATCGACAATTTTTTGTTATAAGGAATGGCTTTCTGGAAGAAATTTAGGTGACATAAAAATAAGTTATCAATAAAAAAATCTATTTAAAAATAAATTATTGAGGGGCAGCTAGGTGTTACAGTGGATAGAGCACTGGCCCTGGAATCAGGAGGACCTGAGTTCAAATCCTGTCTCAGACCAGACACTTGATACTAACTGTGTGATCCTGAGCAAGTCACTTAATCCTGATTGCCTCACCAAAAATTTAAAAAAAAATTATTGACAAGTCACAAGCCCTAGTCTAGAATATAAGGTTTACTGTGCATTGGGTGAGGGTGAGGGGAGGAAGGGGGGATGGCTTTTTAAAAAATTTTTATTGTTTTTTGGGGGGGGGGAATGGCTTTCTTGTTGAAAAGATAAGTCATTTTGGGGTCCAGTTTAGCACTGCAGGTCTGTTAAGCTGTTGCTGTTGTCATTTGCAATAAAATCTAAACTTTCTTGCTTTTCAAGGACGGAGTGCTACAGATAATACACTGTTGCCACTTTTTGTAAGTTATAAATGTAGGGACTGTGAAGTTGAGGTTGTGAGAAGGATTTGTCAGTAAGAACTGTGATCCTAGAACATATTCTTTACCAGCCAAGATCTTATTTGACGCTCCCAGGCTCTTTTTTTTTTTCAGAGACACAGAACTCTTCATCAGAGAGATGAATTCCTTTAAGGCCTTTGTGTTATCAGTTGGAAAGGCTGTCTGGATAGTGCAGGAAACTGATAGCTTGTCATTGGGAAACCCATAGAACAACTGTGCTGCACACTTGTAGGAACAGATTCCAGAGCTTCTGCAAGGACAAGTCCTTTTCTGAAGTTACTCTTTTTAGTATGGCTTAGGGGTAAGGGTGGGGGGAAGGGGGAAGGAGGCCTAAGCTTTTAGTTTCAATTTATTTATTAAAAATTAGATTTTTATTCATAATTATAGAATCACAGAGCTAAAAGGGACATCATGGTGGGAGTGTAGAAAAATAACTGATGTCAAAGCCAAAGGAGCTGGGTTCGAATCCCACGGCTTGGGTGACCAAAGTCATTTAACCCCTTCTGGTCTCAGATTTCTTTATGAATAAAATGAGGGGGTTGGATTATTGGCCACTGAGGTTCTTTCCAGCTCTAAATCTCTCATTCTATGGTCTGGTTTGGCTTCTTACATTCAGCCTATGGATGAATAGTTTGCAGTTCCTTTCCAATTCAAAATGGAACTTAATTAGAGAGGATTACTAGGAAAGCTTATTTAAATTCCTCCACTGATGGCTTGATCACAACAGGGTCACATTTTGCCTTTTTTTTTTTTTAAAGGAGAATACTAATATAAACCATGTTTTAAATACATAAAATAAACAAGAGTCTTGGAGCTGATCACAGAGATGCCCTGTCCCACAGACCCACATTTTTCCTTTTTTCTTTTTTAGATAAATCCTGCTTTCAATTGTTTCATCAATAAAATCAGCAAAATGTAGAGGAAGAAAAAGTTTCTTCTATTTAATGTTTCAAATAGCATCATGAGAGACGTCATCCATCATACAAATATTTTAAAATTGAAATATACTGTATATATTTTCTCACACACACACACAAGTTTCCCACAACAATGTTTCATATAATGGTTTCCTTTCAATGGCTCTAACCCCTCCCTTTCTCAAGAATTGGGATTGCATCCAAACGCTAAAGGTTAAGTTATCAATAGAACTCAAAGGGTGTTTTGTTTCCATTTGTATCACTAGTTTAATGTTTTTTAAGTCTATAGCATATACTGACAATGGAATCAGTCAATTACAGGGAAGCTTAGCAAGACATTCTCAAAAGTTCTCTTCCCAGCAGTGAACAGTGTTGAAACTAAAGCAGGAAAAAAAGAGCAATTCTTTTCACTGAGGGAAATAATTTTAATTAGTGGCTTCCATAGTATAATAAATAGCTAAACAATTCTGAAACATCTCCACTTCAGGACAAGTAATTAACAGTGAACTTGATGTAGGAAAAAATAGGACCTAGGGTGTAATCAATTAAATGCAAATAATTACATTGTAACCCCCTTGTTAAAGTTTCAGGATACATTAAGAGTAAGAGAAAAAAACAAGTGTCTTGCATGTTATTAGAGGAGATGGAGACAGGCGGCTCATTTTGAAGTCATGGAGGAGTTTGGCTTCACTGATATATTTTAATCCTCCGTTAAAGAGTAAAAATGAATGATTGAGATTAAAAAAAAAAGCCCAGCTAGTATTTATATAGTGTTTACTATGTGCCAGGTACTAGGCTAAGCTCTTTACAAATATTATCTCATTTGATTTTTACAACAACCCTGGGAGGTAGGTGTTGTTGTGATCTCTATTTTACAAGTAAGGAAACTGAGGCAAAAAGAAGATCAAGTGACTCGCCTGAGATTACACAGCTAGTGTCTAAGACTGAATCTGAACTCAGATCTTCGTGACTTTAGGCCCAGCAATCTATCCACTGTGGCGCCTCCAAGTTGCTTTTTTGATATTTTGTTGTTCAGTTTTTCAGTTGTGTCTAACTCTGTGATCCCATTTGGGGTTTTCTTGGGAAAGATACTGGAGTGGTTTGCCATTTCCTTCTCCAGCTCATTTTACAGATGAAGAAACTGAGGCAAACAGTTTAAGGGTTAAGTGACTTGCCCAGGGTCACAGTTACCAAGTGTCTGAGGACAGATTTGAACTCAAGAAGATGAATTTTCCTGACTCCAGGGCTGGCATTCTGTCTGCTGTACCACCCAGTTGCCTCTCCCCTTCTCCTTTTTAATATAGGTATCAATATATGGATGTTGCAAGGTAATGGAGTGGTTGAGCGGATAAGTTTGAAATGTCCCAATTTGGGTTTTCTAGCTATTTCACAAGGGACTGGAATTTTGAAGATCCCTAGAGCAAACTGCCCAAATTAGGTTACCCAGCTTGTCGCTTTTTGTCTCGTTTAGTCCTATCAGCTAGAGCAGGCACAGACCTAGGTGGTTTCATGATTTTTAGAAGAAAAATCATCGACCACCACCGATCTGATGTTCACTTTGAATGAGTGATAACAGGGACTCCGGAACTTACTAAAGTTAGAAAGGCAGATCTAGCAGCTGCGCTAATTGCCTGGTGCTCTATGTACACCAGTTGTTTCAAGGGTATCGAGAGGAGCCACCCAGAGTGCTTTGCAACAGCTGTAAACATGGGCCAAAGGGAGCTAAGTTTATTGTGAGTGCCAACAAGTATTTTGAGTGCACACTAAGAATAGATAGAAACAAGTTGTTGCATTTCTGAGTTATGGGAGTTTGAAAGCTTCTATGTAGAAAAACAGTTTAAAAAAATTTAATCTGTCTTTGAGGTAAGGAAGCTTAACTTTTAACAGGCTTTTTCTAGAACTTGGGTGTTTTTGCACAAAGCTTTGAAAGCAGGGGAATATTGATGCTTATGCCCTCTTTATAGTCCCATTATGATACTGCACAGTACAGTTTGCCCAGGGTCTGTCTCCACCGATTACCCATTTATTGTTCATTCCGAGATGCTAATTATCTAAACAGAGACCATGTTTGCCTCAAATTTCACCCCAAAAGTCCTGGAAGTCTTCATAATCGTGATTTTGAAACACCTCAGGTTTTGGATAACTTATTAGCAGTTAACGTGTAGCAAGAAAACCTTACCTGACGTACAATCAATTCGATACAAATAATTCCATTATAATCCCTTGCTAAAGCTTCGTGAAAGATTAGTGAATGAAAAATGAAATCTCATACACTTGACGTCTACATACTCTGACTGAGGCAATACATTGGTTCATAGGCTCATATGTCAAGAGTTAGAAGGGAGACAGGTGATAGCCTTAGAGCTGGAAGGCACCACAGAAGCCTGCTGAGGTCCAAGAAGATTAAATAACTTGAGGAGTGCCAGAGCTGGGCTTCGAACTCATGTCCTTTGACTCCAAAGCTAGAAATCTTTTCACTGTACCATACTGCCTACTTCTTAATAAGGAGCAGATAAGACATGAGTCCTATACTTATGAAACTCAAAATTCTGTGACACAAACAAGTATAATATAAAATTGTTCATAATGTTATACATCATTTCTCCCTAGTTGTGGTTCTGAGGATTCAGAGTAGTCTGGACTCAAAAAAAATTGGTCACACTCATGCATAATATTGTTTGTAATGAAAGTATCGTGTTTAGTACAGCAGGGCTAATAGAAACTATTGTGATCCTCAAGAAATAAGGCAACCTACTTGCGGAAATGGTTTTTTTTTTTTTAGTCCCATGTGTTTCTGCCCATATCTTGTAATGATCCAGAATGGTCTAGATTGCCCTTGTGGGCAGCTAGTTACTTTTGCAAGTTGTATTCTGACTTAATGCTCCCCTGAAGGTTGTACTCTGTAGTAAAGATAAGCCTGCTACAGATGTCTTATGGACTCTGAGGGGTGAGGGTGGAAATCAAGGGAGGTTAACTGGAAGAAGAGACCTTTGAATGTGATTGGGAAGGATGAAGGGGAGAAGCAGAGTGAGAGAGAGAACATTCAGGGCATAGGGAGCTGACATGGGCTCATTTTCCCCCAGTTTTGAGCTCTTATCTTTCAGCAAGTTCTGGATAAGGGCGTTCCCTCTTTCTTCATTACCCCCAAACACTCCTTTCCCTCAGGACAATAGGTGCAGAATTAGACCTTTAGCATACTTAGCACCCATAACTGATGAAGGATGATGCTACTGAAAGAAATTCTGAAGTTAGAAAGAGAAGGGGATTTAGGAAGAAGGATGAGTTCAGTTTTGGCCATGTTGAGTTTGAGTTGCTGGTGGGACATCAGGGTGGAGATGGCCATCCTGTCCTGGGAGTTGGAGATATAAGTCTGCAGCTCAGAAGAGAGGTCAGGGCTGGAGATAGAGATTAAGTATTTACTTACATCGTGATCTTAGTTGAAGCTATAGGTGAATGACATTGTGAAGAGAGGGAGGAAGGGGATGGGGAGGAGGTGCCTTTGAGAATTGAAGGCCAGGGATGGGCCCTTTAAAGTTCCGGATAAGGCACATTAAAGGTTTGGGGAAAGGTTGAGCCAGTAAAGGAGAGAAAGCAAAGAGCATTTAGGAAGGTGGCAGGAGAAAAAGGCTAATGGTCATGTCTCTCCAAGGCTATAGAGAACAGCTTCAAGTGAGGAGACCTCACCAATGTTAAGCACTCCAGCTAGGTCTGCTTACATTCTGTTATTCTGCATGGTAGCCAGGGTAGCATTCTGATAAGGGGAATGAAGTAAGGTAAAGAGCTGTGGGAACTGATTCCCCCCCCCCCCCCACCTCCAACTGTCTTTGGTGTCCACCATTGTTTCTAGTTGTTTTTGCTGATCGCTGAATATTTTGCAGACTAAGGCTTCTCCAGTGGTGGACTACCTTATCTTAATGTCCTCTGGTTCCACAGAGAGAAAAGCCAGGATTTGAGGAAATGTTTTGAGCCAAAATAAGAAACAACAGTCAGTGTGTGGGTAGCCTTACATCACTTCATCTGTTTGTCATGTTAGAATTTCCTTCTCAACAATGTTTCAGTTTAATCAGAGTTCATTTGTATGTCTGACTATACAGCCATTTGTCCTTTTCTCAGTAAGTAATCAAAATATCTGTAGAATTTAAACCCAAATGAGACTTACATAAATGTATGTGTACACACACACACACACACACACAATCAATTTGAATGTTATTTTTTTAAGTCTTTTTTTCATAATTAACAAATTAGAAATGATGCAATCACTATTTTGTCAGACATGCAAGGCACACTGTCCAGAGGAGCAGCTACAGCTATTGCTGATGTTGGTCAGTCATGGCAGACTCTGCGTGACCCTGTTTGAGGTTTTCTTGGCAAAGATACTGGAGTAGTTTGCCATTTCCTTCTGCAGCAAATTTTACAGATGAAGAAACTGAAGCAAACAGGGGTAAGTGACTTAATCAGGGTCATGCAGCTAGTAAGTGTCAAAGACCCAGTGCTCTATCCAGTAAGCCTAGTTTAAAATAGTAGCTCTCCCAGAGAACTGGCTCCAATGTATGTTCCCTTCCTCGACTACGATAGACGTCTTAGAAGTTCTGTTGATGTCTTTTGCTTTTATATCACAGTCATTTCCAGATATACCTAACCTCCAGATCATTGAATAAGAATAGCAATAACTAGCATTTATTAGGGCTTTAAGATTTGCAAAGCACTTTACAAATATTGTTTCATTTTATACTTCCAACAACCCTGGACAGTAGGTACAATTATCCCCATTTTACAGATGTGGAAACTGAGGTCCAGAGAAATTAAGTGACAAGACCAGACTCACATAGCTAATGAATATTTGAGGCTGGATTGGAACTTAGGTCCTCTTAATTCCAGGTCCAGAACTTTATCCACTGTGCCGTGATAAATGTAATAGTCTGTATATGACGAGGTATGTAAGATTCCATGACTATAGTTCCCCTCACCCCAAAATTAAGGAAGGTAGGTTTTATTCTCTAAGATCAGAATTGGTCTTTATAATTACTTAAGAGTTCAACTACCGTTCAGTCTTATTTTTGTTTCTATTTCTGACACATTTTGCTAGCCAAAAAATTCTCTCTATGTATTTGAACAAATTGGATTAAATTGGAGTTTCTATAGCAAGAAATTTTTTGTTTGTTTTTAATGTAAAATTCTGTGTGTATTGCTTGTTTAAATATATAGATGCAGCTCCTGAGTGGCATATATCTATATCTGGATCTATCTATCTATCTATCTATCTATCTATCTATCTATCTATCTATCTATCTATCTATCTATCTATCTATCTATCTATCTCTGAGGTCTAGCAGAGAGAAGGAGGACCATTCATGCTCTACCCGGAGGAAGGGGTAGGCAAGAACCATGCTGGCTGAGGGTAGACAGTCTCTCCTCCAGTTTCCAAAAGGGGTATTAGACTAGAATTAGACTCCTTACCTTTGACCTTACTCTTTGACCCGGAGGGCTTCAGGTTTAGGTTCCAAAGGAAAACAATGTTCCTGGGGTAGCCCTTTTATTTACTAACTTCTTTGCACTAAACAGCTAATTACAAGAAAGATCATTATAAATAGCAAGTAGTGAGTAAATCCATTTGTCCAAGCCATAAAAACAACAACAAACTGGAGAAGTTCTATAGATTAGAGTGTATTTGGAAAAAACAGTAAATGAGCTCTTCACCAGAGAGTAAGATAAGATCTCCCTTCAAAGGAGAAGGAGAATGATCTTGCCCAGGGGAGGTCCTCTCTCAGCAGTCTCTTGAATTGTAGGCTCTGGAGATCAGAAAAATGATAGGGCCTGGCTTCCCCTGTGGCTTGGAGGGCTGCAACCCAACAAAGTTCTTCTCTTTTGCCTGCCTTTTCTGGAACTTCCTTCCCCAGATTTCCTACAGTGCTTCAAACCAAAGTAAGCCCTTGTGAGTCTTTTACGGCAGGTACAGTGTGTCAGGCTTGAGGAGAAGCTGAATTACAAAAGTTTTTAGTTGGAATCACTTCTTGTGTTGCTTGTCTGAGTCTTGTCATTTTCAGCCATGACTATCCTTGTCAGAATAAATTACAGCTGATTTACTTACCCAATAGAGTTGTAATTCCTGCCTGACAAAATAAGATCAACCAAATTCTCTTCCCATAATTTGAACTTATTTGAAGTTTGAAATTTAAAGTCTCATTTGGACTTTATTATACATATATATATTTATATATATTATATATGTATGTATATATGTGTATATATATATACACGCATATAAATAATTTTTTGTGAAGCAATTGGGGTTAAGTGACTTGCTCAGGGTCACACAGCTAATAAGTTTCAAGTGTCTGAGGCCGTATTTGAACTCAGGTCCTCTGGACTCCAAGGCCAGAGCTCTATCTACTGCACCGTCTAGCTGCCCCCAATAAATATATTTTTGATTGATCCTTACAACGATATTAATAGAGAAAAATATATATATGTGTATATAAAATTATAAATAAAAACTAATATAAGAGGGAAATTGTATATAAATAATTAATATCCATAATTATAAGGTGTTGCTTTCCTATGAGACTTGATACTTTTTGAAGTACTTTCACTTTTTTTTGTTTGTTTTTGTTTTTGAGGCAATCAGGGTTAAGTGACTTGCCCAGAGTCACACACAGCTAGTAAGGGTCTGAGGCTGGATTTGAACTCAGGTTCTTGAACTTCAGGTTCAGTGCTCTATCCAATGTGCCACCTAGCTTCCCCCAAAGTGCTTTTACTTCTAAGTAATTTGTCTTTTTGTTTTTAATGCGTTCAAGACAAAAATAAAACTCTTATCTGCTACCTAGAAATGGTGAAGTGTAGAGTAGAGAGCATTTAAGAGATGGAAATAGGGAAGTCGACTTCAATTTCTTTCCCATTCATTCTTTAACATTTTAAAAAAAAGTACTTTTTAGTTTGTTTTGACACAAGGGACATTTTCTTCCCTCCAAAAAAAGCTCCCAAGTAACACTCCCCACCCCCACCAAAAAAAAAGTGGTCCACAGAAAGTAGGATGTAGCTTTTACTTTAGACTTCTCCGAAGCATCATGTGGAGTTAAGCCATTTTACATTGAGATAAAGTAAACTGTTATAGCCAATAGAATTGGCATTGAGACACCATAGGCCCATTTAGGGAGGTACTTAAATATGTTTTAAATTCATTAACAAAAATATTCCTTTGAGAAGCAACTTTCTAAAATCTTATAAAATCTGGAATTCAAAGCCCATAAGAAATCAATTTATAGATAGTCACCAGTATGTGCTTTCAGTGTGATTTAAAATCCTAGAAGAATAATGTGAGATGAAAGATCAAGATTTAATATGAACACAGGTTATTTATTTTATAAAATGTACTCTTGTGTGATTAGTGTAATATAAGATCATTTTTTAAAAAAAATTCTATTTTTTAAAAAATGAATCATTATTAACTTTCCTCATCGTGGTGTTGGGAGACTTTAGGTCAGGATTTGTTCTGTGACATTTAGATTCACTCAAAGGGCCACACTTGAGGACCTAGAGGGCCACAAGTGGCCTTAAGGTTGCTGGTTCTCCACCCCAGCCTTAGGTTCCAGAAGGCAAGATCTAGCATATTCTGCCAAAGCTTTGAAAAGCCTGCAGTAGTGACCTGGTGTTTGTCATTTGAGCATTGGGCCTTATCTCCAGGTTAGCCTCAGGGATTGGAGAAGATCATTTACCAAGGGGTGGAGGGGTTGCTATCTGACCAGTGGAAAGAATGCTTGCACCAATGAAATCCATGGTCTGCTGAAGTGTCTTATAATGAGAGTATTTATATTAGTGAGGTCTTTAAAACATGTAGGTTTGTAGCATGCAGGTGCTGGAGGGGACCCTCCAAATCCTTTGGTCTGACTCCTTCATTTTATGGATGAGAAAATAGTGACCAAGAGGTTAAAAGAGACATGTTCTAGGTTTATGCAGTGAGTGATGTTGGATTTCATTCCAGCCTCATACTTGTTGGTTCTGTGCTTATAGGCAAAATCACTTCATCTCTTTAGCTTCAGTTTTCTCTTCTGTCAAAACAAGTCCATGACACAGACCATTCTGTGCCTTCTTTAGAGGTTTGTTTTGAGGATCAAATAAGATAATGTATATGAAGTTCAAGACAGCTAGGTGACACCTACTATGTGCCAGGCTTTTTTTGGGTGGGTGGGGGAAGCTAGGTGGCACAGTGGGTGGAGTGCCAGGATTGGAGTCAGGAAGACTTGTCTTCCTGAGTTCAAATCTGACCATAGACACTTACTAGCTGTATGACCCTGGCTAAGTCACTTAACCTTGTTTGCCTTAATTTCCTCATCTGTAAAATGAAATGGCAAACCACTCCAGTATTTTTGCCAATAAAACTCCAGATGAAGTCATGAAGAGTCAGATGTGACTGAAAGGACTGAAGAACAACATTCAAAGTGCTCTGCAAACCTTTAAATGCTATAGTAATGGCAACTCATTCTTATTAGTTATGAGTCCACAGGCTAAAAGCACTGAAACCCAAGTATAAGTTTGTGGGTCAACTGAGAGGCCATGTGGAGTAGTGGATAGAGAGGGATTTCTGACACGTAGTGGTTATGTGACCTTAGGCAAATCACATAATGTCTATTTGCTTCAGTTTCCTCATCTGTAAAATGGGGGTAATAACAGCACCTACCTCACAGAATTGTTATGAGAATCAGAGATAATATTTGTAAAAAGCACTCAGCATAGTGCCTGGCCTAGCAGGCACTAGGCTTTCCAAGTTTTGGGGCAGCATTGAAAACCTTTCTTTTAAGAGTTGCAAAGATCCTCTCGGTTATTTCAGACTACTTTTTTGTTCTTAACTTCATTAAAGAACTTAATTCCATGTCTTCTTTTGCTAGCCCCAGCTGGCCAGATTTAATGTACACTTTTAGGAGTGGCACGTAGATTAGCCTAGTACTAGTGGTTTTTTTTTTTTTTAACAAGGTCACCAATCTCCTAACACCTAGATGCAGCCCTAACATCAATTAATTAGCAAATTCATTTTTCCTTTTGTTCCTCCAACTTCCTTATTTTCTCTATCATTATGCTGGTAGCAATGAAAATGCTGAAGTCTGTTTAGGGTGGTGACCTGAGGCAATTGACCTCCATGTACCAGATGTTTGCTTGGAGTTTAAGGTTAGAATACTTATGAGTGAAGGAAAACATTCAAAACAAAAATCTATGTAGCCACCTGTATACTGAAAGGATTTCACCTTATCCATAAAAGAGATCTCTGGTGGAAAACATCTTAGGAAAGGATTTATGTGCCAATTCATTGTTCACTGTCTTGGGACAGTGTAGACCACTAGCTTTAGTGAAGTCAGATGCCAGAATACAACATACTTCAAATTAATCCTGAGGTTGTTTTATTGGTAATAATAATAATAATAAACATTAATAATAGCAGCTAGCATTTACATAGTGTTTTGGTGTTTGTGAAATACTTTACATATGTCATTCGATCCTTACAACAATAATGTGAGGTAAGTGCTATTGTTATCCTCCTGGGGAAACTGAGACAGAGAGAGGTCAAGTGATTTGCTCAGCTAAAAATGTCTAAGGCAGAATTTGAACTCAGGTCTTCTTGCTATTTATGCCCAACCCTCTATCCACTATAGAACCATATATCCCTTTGATGAAGTAAATGGAACTTTTGACTTTATTTCTAAAAACTGACTTTAAGAAGAGGAACACAAGATATCACTAATTTTTTCCTCCCTTGGGTGGGTGGACGTTTAATAACATATTTTTAGTCTGAAAACTTTCTTATAAATCAACTGAAATCATTAAGGTCAGAGCACTGGGTCCTTTTGTTATCACTGTCTTTAAAATCTGGATGAAGAAAGTGGATTAATACTATCTCTCCCTTACAAATACTCAAGTGGATTTGTGATCTCATTATGTGGTTATTCCCTCTCAGTGCAAGACTAGAAACCCACCCTTGTCTCCTAGTCCTATAAAGCACTGTATAAATGCTATCATCCTTATCTTCATCATTATTATTATCTTTTTTCTCCTTCCCTTACTTCTTTCCACCTCTGTTAGGATAACATAGTATTTATCACTGGTAAGATCCTCTAATAATTGGATTAAGAGTTGGTGGGGACTTTAGCAAATATCTAATGCATTCCCCTCAATTGAGGGAAATGGTTCCCAGAGAGTCACAAAGATCCTTCTTTAAAATTGTTGTTGTTGTTCCTTCATTTTCGAAGAGGACCAATGACATCATGAGGTGATGTCATGATTTGGGTGTGAACTGGATTTAAGATTAAAATTTGAGATATCTTTAAATGTGTTTAAGATGGCATTGGGTCACCCTTCTGCATGACTCCTGCCTACAGTTTCTAGAGAAGAACTCAGGGACACAAATAGCTCCCTCTTCTGTCTGGGATAGAATGGTTTCATCAACAGTTACCAATGGCCAATAAATTACTTCTGGAAGTCTATTTCATGGTGTGGTTCTGCTCCTATTTTTTTATAGTTTTCCCTTCCCTCTAGTCTTGTTACTTGATTTCAATTTCAATTGCCTTTCCTTGGAGTTCCTTTCTTTTTAAAATTTCTCTTTAGAACTTTTCCTGACTTCTTTTTAGATCAAATGGAATTTTTGTCCTAAACAGTGAATGCTTAATGTTGAAGACAAATTTCAACTAGAAGAAGCAGGATGAGGAAAGGAGGCCAAACTCTAAGCAAATATTGGTCTGCGTAATCATCAGTAATAAAAAATAAGGACAAATTGCTGTAACCGTGACTCAACTGGAGATTTGTCTCTGTAAGAAAGGGTTTTGGTTTTCCCGGAGGATTGACTTAAAAAAAAAAGTTTTTACTGATGCCGTTTGTTTTTACATCAGAGTCATTTCCAGATATAATTTACTTTGCGGCTAGCATCAAGGCAGGGGTGGAGAGGGAGCACTTCTCAGAGGCTGACTTTGCCCGGAAGTCCATGCAATAGGTGACTCAACAGGGGAGGGGGAAGTCGCTGCTCAGATCTGTTGAAGTCGGAGAAGAAAAAGATTGTCAAATAGATTGATTTCAGGTCATAGCAGACTAACCTTAAAGACACCATTTTCCTAGATTTTAACAAAGCATTTAAGAAAATCTCATTATATTCTTATGGAAAAGATGGAGAGATGCCAATATAGTTAAGTGAGATTAAGGACTAGCTGAATGGCTAAGGATTAACCATCAATGTTTACTTGTTAATTTGGAAGGATCTCTATCTGAGGGATCTGGGCTTGGCTGTGTGCTATTTAATGTGTTTATTAATGTCTTCATTAAAGTCGAAGATGGCATGCTTATCAAATTTCCGGAGGTAGAAACCTGGGAGAGGACAGCTTGACAGTCAGTGGACTTAATCGATCCAGACAATGATTGGGCCAAGCCTAATAGAACGAAATATAATAAGTACAAATATAAAATCTTATGCTTAATTTCACCAACAAAGCAACTTTTCAAGTATAAGGTGGAGGATGCCTGGCTGGACATCAGTTTGTCTGAAGAAGATCTGAGTATGTTAGTGGACCACAAGTTCGATATGATTCAGAAAGGAGTGTGTGGAATAAGGAGGCTTAGAAACCAAAAGGTATAGTGTCCAGGACTAGAGAGGTGATTGTTTTGGTCTGATTAAGAATATATTTGGAGTACTGTTGTGAATGCCACATTTAAGGAGGACATTGATAAGCTGGAGATGGTCCAAAGGAGCTCAACTACGATTGGGAAGGAAGGAAGGAAGGGAGGGAAGCAAGGAAAGAAAGGAGGGAGGAAAGAAGGAAGGAAGGACTTACAAGCATCTATGCATAAACTATTTCCCAACCACCCTGGAAAGGAGGTATAATGATTATTATCCTCATTTTACATTTGGGAAACTGAGGCAAATAGAGATGAAAATGACTTGTCCAAGGTCAGTATATGTCTGAGGCTGGATTAGGGTTTGTGGTCATAATAGCTAACATTTATGTAGTGGTTTAACTTTTGCAAACTGATTATATCATTTGGTCCTCACAACAACCCTGGGAAGTGGGTGCTATTGCCTCTATTGTACAGTTGAAGAAACTGAGGCAAATAGAGGTTTGGGGACTTGCCTAGGATTGCTCAGCTAGTAAGCACCTAAAATAGGATTCAAATTCTGTTCTTTCTCACCCCCAAATATCTAGTGCTTATCCATTATGCTACCTAGCTGCCATATGAGGTTGAACTGAAGAAACTACAGAGGGACGTGTTCACTGTCTTTAGGTATTCGAGGGGCCATTGTTAGATTTATTCTGCTTGTTTCTAAAGAACTAGTAGGGTGGAGGCTGCATTTAAAATGTATTTTGGAAATAACTTGGATCCTTGCAAAAATGGAATTGGTCCCTTGGCTTCAAGAGAGGTCTTCACGAGGACACTGGATGCCCACCAGCTGTGTTGTGGAAGGAATTTTTATGAAAGTATTTAATGGAATTTGTGGCTTCTGAGGTGCTTTCTCATCCTGGTATTTTGTGATTCAGTGTGACTGAAGCAGCTAGGCCAGGACAAAAGTCAAATACTGACTTAACTGTCCATTTCCCATCAGTCAATAAACATTTATTAAGCACCTACTGTGTGCCAAGCACTGTGCTAATCACCTGGTGTACAAAGAAAGGCACAACACAGCCCTGCTTTCAAGGAACTCACAATCTACGGGAGGAAGAAACATGCAAACAACTATGTACCAAGATTAATTAATATAGTTAAGAAGACAAGGATTAATTAGAAATAATCAGTGGAAAGCTTCAGTATTTAAATTGTTTTATTATAATAATAACCTCCATCAGTGTGGTTACTCCTCCTTTTATACTAAGAAAAAAAAATAACAAAAGGCAGGTTTATGTTTCAGCTCAGAGGATCCCTGGGTCCTGTGTAACCCTGGCCAGGCCAGTTCCTTGTCCTGTGTCACTGCCCTCAGGCAGCTGTCTAGATCTCTTTGCGTGGGAGAACAGGTGCTCATCTGTGTTGGCAAAGGAGTTTTCTCACTGAGGATGGACGATTCCAAGGAAATCACTGGTTTGGTCCAACAAACACAAAATTGGTTAAGGAGAATCTGGAAATCAAGGGTCAGAAATCTCCAAAAGATTTCTAGGTTCCTTGAAGGGGTTTCATGTCACAGAGCATTAGGAACACACCCAGTGACTTGCCCAAGGCTACCGGTAAATATTCACATAGCCCTGGCTCCCCCAGACCCCAGGTGTGACGACCACAGAGCAGGTTTGAGACAATTCACATGGTTGAATGACTTAAAGTCAAGGCCAACTTTGACACCATAAAAAAAAAAAAAAATCTGAAGAAAAGGAGCCCCTGAACGAATCCTGTTAAGAAAATGCTGTTTCCTCTGGCAATTATTACAGAGCATATCCTGTTTCATTTCTTACAGAGTTCCCCTTTATGTCAATGGGAATTGTGTACCAGGTTTGGAGGCAGGATATGCCTCATCCTATGAAAGGGAGCAAATATGGTCATCGTGAAACTAAATTTAAACTCTGATTTGTAGTAAAGATATAATTAACACGACGGGCTCTTTTCAAAAAAGAAGGAAAATACAGCTGCATGGGTAGGGTTCTCCTTGTGATTTCCTTTAATGAAAAAAAGAAAGGGAGGGAGGAGAGAGACGCAAACAAACACAAACAGCAGTGGGCACGGGCTCTCTTTCATGGCATCAATCAAAGATATTTCCAGCCTAATCTTTCTCTCCCAAACAATAAATGCCTCTCCTCTTGTGGATTAGGGGGATGACAGCAATAACAGAAGGGCAGCCTGGAGTCTCCAAAGCTGACAGGTGGGGATCTGAGCCGGCCCTGGCTGCCTGTGATGTATTGACAGGGCCCAGGAATGATAGGCTCGGCTTGATCTGCCCACCATGAGGGTGGCTGCTGGTGGCAGTCGTAGGCTCTCTCTGCCTCGCCTGCTCCTTCCAACAGCTGCCCGAGGCAGCTAAGAAATATTGCTTAATTATAGAATTTTCTTTGATCCTCTTGATCCCTTTCTTTACCCTCTTTTTTGGTGGGCCCCTCCCTTGTTCCAATGGAGAGCCTTCTGGCGAGGCATTTGGAGCAGCCAGCTTTAGAGTGGCGCCGCTCGCTCCTGCCCTCCCAGCAAAGACCTTGATGGGGCTTCAACCCGGAACTCCTCTTCTCGGGGAGATTGCTCAGAGATGCTAATTACACCTTTTAGTCAACGGGTTCACTTATGGAATGTGACATTTTTTTCAACATCTTGGAGGACATATTTTGGTGTGTTGACCACAAGTCCTTCTTATTCATTCATTTTCTTTTAGGGGAAAAGAAAGAAAGTGGCATTTAACAAGTACCTTCTATGTTGCAGGAACTATGCTAATCACCTTACAAATATCTCATTTGATGAATATTTTAAAAATATCACTGTCACTTCCCAAGTTTCCTTTCCTTCAATCCCCCAATCTTGAAGAACATTCTCTTATAATGAAAAAGTAATAGTAAGCAAAACAAATGAACATACTGGGCATTTTTGTCAATGTATGCCTCATTTCCTGCCTGTAATCCATTGATTCTCTACTAAGCAGAAGGAGGCCTACCTGTGGTATTCATGGGTCCTGTGAAGTCACATTTGGTCATGGCACTGATCATAATTTTGAGGTCTCAATATTGTTTATTTCTTTGTATTTTTGTAGTCACCCTGTAGACTATTCTGGGTTTAAAATATATAAATGTATATATATAAATAATGCATATATATATGCTCCAAATCAGTTCATATGAGTTAGAATTCTCCGTATTTACTTCTTGAAAACTTTTTTTTTTGGCATTGCTTCCCTTTCCAAATATATCTCTCCCCCATCACCTACCCAGAAAGCCATACCTTGTTAGAAACAATTTTTTTTAAAGAATGAAAAGCCACTCAGCAAATCTAACACATTTACCATATCTTTACAGTGTATACAATATTCCACATCCATAGTCCTCCACCTCTGCACGGACAGAAGGAAGGTGCATTTTCTCATCTCTTCCTTCGGTTTCATGCAAAGTGGCTTGTGTGTTCTCTCCCTCATCAGACTGTGAGAGGCTTGAGAGAAGGGACTGACTGTCTTTTGTCTTTCTGTGTATCTCCAGTGTTTAGCACAGTTCTTGGCACATAGTAGGTGCTTAATAAATGCATATTGACTGATTGGGCTAAGCTTGGCCATTATAATTATGTGGCATTGAGGTTTGTTTTTTTAATATTGTTCTTTACGTTTACGTCGTTGTGGTTATTGAGTATGTTGTTTCTCTTGTTTTACCTGCTTTGTTTTATATCACTTCATATGTCTTACCTCCCTTCTCTTTGTTTTTCACAATCATTGTTCCATATAGCCCAAATGACAATCCAATGCATTCATTTCCCATAGTTTCTTTATCTATTCCCCAGTCAATGGGCATCTACTCTACTTCTAATTTTTTGCCACCACAAAAAGCACTGTTGTAAATATTTTGGTGTATGTTGGCTCTTTCTATCTCTGACCTTCTGGGACTGTTTGTTAAGAAGTAGTGTCTCTGGGTCAAAGGGTACCAAGTCTTGAGTGAAGCTGCTTTGATTTTTTTTTTAGGTTGAGCTGCCTAGATAATGGGCTAGAAACTGTGCTTCCTGATCAAAATGAAAGCAAACCAGCTTTTTTTTTTCTTTTTAATATAGTCACTCAGTTTCTAAAGAGCATTTTGCTAAGGAATGTACTTGTTCATCACATTTGAACTGCTCACAGAAGCTTCTTTTGAGGGTGTCATTTGAGCTAATAACAACAGGTAAACTGACCAAATGAAAGGTGTATTGTAAAGTAGTTGATTCCTTCATGTTCCTTTCTGCTATCTTTTTCATTAAGGTCTTTGCTGAGTGGGGGAAAAAAAAACAAAACCAAAACTTTTCTCCCAAAGAAATAGAAGGATTTTGTGAGAAACATTTAAATTTACATCACATTACGGTGAAATGAAATCCTGGAAGAACTGGACAAGTTTGGGTGACAATCTTTCATTTATTCTCATCTACCCATTAGCCTTCCTTTTACTGGAGCTCCTTAAATGGTACCAGCCAGTTACCTGTTGAATATTGCATGTGCTTCAGCGGCGCCATGTCCCTTGGTTGGTTTTTCCTAACTTATTGTTTTATTTTTTGTCTTCTAAATTATTTCTTTTCTCATGTATTGATTAACTTTTCTCAAAATCTCAGGTCTAGAAAAGAAAACAATCAAAGTTTATCCCTCTCTGAGGAATTTAGAATGTGTGCACAAATCCAAATCCTAGTTTATTGTTAGGGAGCTGTTATGGTAGACCTCAGATTGAGTCTAAGGACAAAGAAAATGTGATCCTTAAAGGGAAGTGACTTGCCCCAGGGTCACTCAACTACTTAAAAACGAGGTCTGGGATTCAAACTCAGGTCTTTATAATAACAAGTGGCCTTTCCACCATTTCACACAGTCTGCTAGTATACCTAAGTTTCTGAATGGGACTGAAAATGAGGTCATAAGACAATTGTGAATGGGTGGCACCTAGCTGGGGCAAAATAAGAGATTTTATTTCTTATTCTTGCTTTTCTGTCTAATAGACATGGTTCTGGGTAAGGCACAGAACTTGTCTGCCCCTTTTTATTATAACAGTAATAAATTAATCATAGGGAAAAAAGAAATTAATGATTCGGGAACTTTCAAGATAGTATTTGAATCTAATCTTGTCTCAGTATAGCACCAACAAGTATTCCAATCCAAAGGAGTATTTGGGCAGCTAGGTGGCATAGTGGATAGAGCACTAGGTCAGTCAGGAAGACCTGAGTTCAAATTTGGCCTCAGACACTTGCTAGTGACTAGCTGGACAAGTCATTTAACCCTGTTTGCCTCAGTTTCCTTATCTGTAAAATGAGCTGGAGAAGGAAATGGCAAACCTCTCCACTGTCTTTGCCAAGAAACCCCCCAGGAGAGGGTCACAAAGAGTCAGGCACAACTGAAATGACTGAACAGCAATAGACTATTTTCTTACATTTGAAGCCAGACAGATTCAGTATTTTTCTTTTACAAAGAGAAAGTTTTATCTCCTCAGGGCTTGCGTAAATCTTGCATAAACCGCGGGAGAAAAAATGGTATTGATTTTTTTTTCTTTTTCTTTTTTTTTCAGACTAAAACTTTGCTTTTCACCTAAATGAAGTTAATGAGCAGAATTACTTTAGAAGTGTTTACACTGATGTGTAATTTGTCTTAAACCAAATACTATAAAACAGTTCACCATGCTTTCATTAGCTAACTCTTGTAAATGGCTTAAAAAAACATCCTTTCAAATTGAGCTAAAACTCTGTTTAATGAGAATTTATGGCTTGATTTATTAGGTTTATGGATTTTCTGGACTTAGAGAAAGACATTTCCCGTCCTTAAGGAGCTTATAATCTAATGGGGAAAGACAACATACAGAAGTAAACTGAAAAGCAGGAGGGAGTGGATGGTGAAGATGATGAGATCTTGCAGGGTCATGAGGCTTTCCCTATTATGGGCTTCCTGGGGCATGGTGGAGAAGTCCCAGGGTAGTTGAGTGCAGCCAGGTGAGAAGCAAGGAGGAGGTAAGATGATGATATAACCAGAAGATGCTCAAGAAAGTAAACAACTGGTACTTTATGCACAGGAGGCAATCATTCGACCTTTATTGAATTGAATCCCTACCATGGATAAAGATGGATTTACATAGTATTTTTCTAACTCAGAATCCTGTTCAAATCACAAAACAGCATGGAATTAAACCTAGAAGGGGCCTTAAAGGTCATATAGCCCAACCCCCCTCATTTGACAGGTAAGGAACTTCAAGCTCAGAGTAAAGTGACTTGTCTAAGGTCACACAAGTGGCGAGTAAGGAGCGGGGCTGAATCTAAATCCAGAACCTTGGATGCCAACTCCAACACTCTTTCCTCACAGTTGAGAGAGATCAAGGCAGTGGCCATTAAAAGAAACTGTGAAATGGGAGTCGCTGTGCAGAGTGTTTTGGACTTTGTTTAAAAATCCATCACTTCTGCAATAAAGTCGAACATTATAACGCCGTAGAAATTGTTACCTAAGGCCAGCTACCCAGGTCCAATCTGCTGAAAGGGTTTCCAGTACTGAGTAGGCACACAACTACGTGTTGCTGAGCTCAACGAAGTCAGTCCTTAGAGGAAAATGACATTAGATACCAGGTTTATTGCATATATGAAAATGACTTTAATTTCCTATTGTCAAATTTGCTTAGTAGTTGACCTAGGGACAAAATGTTTCTAATCACAGCAGAGCGACCTAACCACAAGTCTTTGGCTATTCCGTGACTTGAGTTTGAATCCTGCTTCAGACACTTACTAACTTTGTGATCTTGGACAAGTCATTTAACCTTTATCTGTCTCAGGTTTTTCATTTATAAAATGGTGATAATAATAACAACATCTACCTGCCAGGGTTGTTGTGAGCACTGAATGAGATGTTTCCAAATCGTTGTCAGACCTCAAAGTGCTATGTAAATGTGAATTTCTAATCTAGTAACTCACATGTCTCAATGTGATCTGAATCTGTGATTTCATCAGATATTACCAGTGGTGTTAAACTCAGGATTAGAAAACCTCAAATGAACATTATCTATATTTTATTGTATTTTTATTTTATTAAACATTTCCTAATTGTTATAATTTGGTTAAGGCTTCATTCCTTCCACCAAAGCAACCAGGCAGCCCTTCAGCAACCAATAATCTTAGAGGCTTGCTTGAGCAGCTACTAAGAAGCATTGCTAAATTTTGACATTTTCTATACTGAGGATCACATAGACATTGTGTGTCAAGCTGACTTCAAGTCATTGTTTCCCTGAATCCAAGACTGGCTTACCATTTATTACCCATGATGCTTCTTTTCCTGGGGTTGCACTGGCTATCCCCTCATAAATGGAATGAACTTCCTCCTCACCTCTGCCTCTTAAAATTCTTAGTCAGCTAGACCACTAGAAGGCATAGTAGATAGAGTTCTGGGCCTGGAGTTAGGAAGACATGAGTTCAAATCTGGCCTTAGACACTAGCTTTTTCACCCTGGGCAAGTCATTCAATCTCTGTCTGCCTCAGTTTCCCCAACTGTAAAATGGGGAGAATAACACCCCCTACCTGGAAGGGTTGTTGTGAGGGTCAAATGAGGACATTTGTAAAGCACCTACCACATAGACATTTTTATCCCCTTCCTTTAAGACCTAGTTTAAGTGCCATCATCTATATGAGGCCTCTTCTGATCTCTCCAGGTACAAGTGTGTAGAACAGGAGTTCTTAACCTTTTTTTTGTGTCATGGGACCCTTGGGAAGTCTGATGAAGACTGCATCCCTTCTAAAAATAATGTTTTAAAGTATATGAAATAAAATACTTAGGATTACAAAGGAAACCAAATGTATTACAATACAGTTATCAAAATGTTAAAAAATGAGAAAAAAAATACAAGTTCATGGGCCCCAGGTTAAGATCCCCTCCTTTAGAGGAAGGTATCCCTTCCCTTAGGTAGAGTTTCTATAATGAAGAGTAGATTGGGTGTGCACAGAGGTAGGAGGCCCCACTTTGATTAGATTGCAAAACCTTTAAACAAAATAGAGAGAAGTGTAGTTGGTTAGACCAAATGATTAGAGAAGTCAGACACCCTGCCCTCATGAAGCTTAAACTCCAAAGGAGAATAGAATGTATATATGGAAGAATGGTAATACCCAAGGATACTTGAGAAACACATTAGAGAGGCCCAAGACAAAATGCCATGTGAGGCCCAAGAAGGAAGCTCTTTGAGGTAAGGAAGCAGAAAGGTAGGAAGACTTCATGGAGTAAGTGATATTTGAGTTGGCTTTCTTTAAGAAAGGTGAAGGCAGGCGTGGAAAAGTTTAAAGCTCCACTCATTCTATATCTCAGTCAGTTCATTTCTCTCAAATGGGCAGGATGGATGAAACCTCAGAATTCAAAGCCTGGATTTTCACATCCACTGTTCAACATATGATTACAGAATTTTTTACATGAAATGAAACTGAATGCTTTCAGATTTTTCTTCTTTTGTGTTTCATGTGAAAGTGGGAGAGAAGATAAACCAAGACAAAAAAAAAGTGACTTTTTGAATCAAAAATGGCCTTCCCCTTTATGTTGTGCTTAGCAGGCAATTCTGTCTGGCCACTTAGAAGGAAAAAGAAGAAAGTCAGTAATAATTTGGGATTTGGGATGTTTCCCCAAAATATCTGGAATAGCCAGAAAAAGCAATGATAAAAGTCTCCTTTCAAGATCGACTGGAAAAATGACAGGTAGAGAAATGGACATGACTTTTGAGAGTCTGAGAAAGCAATTTCAGAAGCTTTGAAGAGTTAGTCACTCAAGGGTCTCCAAATGAGCTTCTTCTAAAAATGTAGGATTGGTAGAGTTTTGCAGCTGGCCAAGCAATTAACGTACAGATCTTTGGATTTAATGCAAGACACTTGAACAACCAGGGACCTTTAGCAGCTGCCCAATTAGCCTTCTGCAAGAAATATGTCTTTCAGCTTGTGACTCCCCAGTTTATGAAGCCCAAACTCCTTATTTTTGAATGAAATCAAGTCCAAGATCCTCCACTTAGCTTTCAAGTCTCTCCATTAGCTGGCTTTACCTTCCTTGTCCAACCTTTATTTTCACCACCAAAATGCAGATGCTGATTTTCAGTTAGTGGTTAGTAAAAGTGAAGATGTGATTTTTTTTCCCCCATCCAAGTGTATGGACTCCCTCCTGAAATTCTTTCCATGGATCCCTTACTGGTTAGAACCTCTGGGGTAGTATATAAAGAGATGGTGCTCAGAGGAAGACTTGAGTTGATTCTTGTCTCTTGACACTTATGGGTTACATGCCTCTGGGGAAGTTAATCACCTCTTGTTTAGAATTTGAAATATATCCTTGGTTCCACCTATTATGTAGAATATACCAGTTCTTTCTTACAATGACAGTTGGTTTTTTTTTTATGAAGGAGGGAAAAATGATTTAAATGTACGGTAATCAATGTTGAATTGATTTTATTTGAATTGAATTGGGTGGTTTATCTGTCCTGATTAGTAACATTTGGGGAGGTAGGGAAAATAATAATCCTGTCAGATTGTGTTTGTGGCATGGCGAGAAACTCTCAGCAGTGGTGGAACTTGGAATGTGCTACTGTTCTCTACCAGTAACTTGAAAATAAAGGTCTGAATGTCCTTTATATTGAGTTCTTGTTCGGTGGAACTAATGTCACAGACTTCAGCTGCCTGGTTATTTCGTCTAAATTATTGGAGTCGTTTGTGGTTCTAGCTTCACCCCAAAATCTTCCACAAGGGAGTTGAGGTCATCGTCTCCTGGGAGACCACAATGCTGAAATCCAGGGGTTCAGCTGTTGTAATGAAATAAACTATTTCTACCAAAGCCTGCTTGAATGCAAAGCTAAGATCTGAGCCTGGAGAGAGGTCTCTCCTTTTCAGGGAACAGGAAAATTAAAAAAAAAAAGTCTAAGGCAGGGTTTGGCTCGGTTTCCAGAGTTGGAAACAGGCTTACCCACATTTAATGATGGCAGGGAATGATTTGGTGCCCTCACTCACACAATGTGAGTGGTCACCTGCTGAGTCAGATTTCAGGGGCGGACTCCTGCATGAGTCACCAATTTCCCATTTACCCTAAAACAGGTTGACTTGGAAAAGTGGCCCAGTCATGGGGTTGCCCCTGGGGCAGAACTGTGAGAAAGAAAGTGCCACCTTGAAGATGGAAGAAATATGAAAACCAGCAGCCCACCCCGTAGGGTCCATGTCCAACAGCTGTTGTGTTTGCTTTCATTTCTGCCCCACTCGGATCGGGTTCAAATCAAGGCCGAAAAGATACCAACGTTTGTGCCCTTGAAATACATGGGGTGGTGACGTCATCACAGCTGGCCAAGGCTGGAGGCTGTTGCAGCTTTCCAGCTGCTTCATCCACTGCTGCTAATTTAGAATAATGGAGGCTTCTTGGCAGGTCTGCTGAGGAAGTTGGGGATTAGAGCCTGCCTGCTAGTTAAAAATACAATCTCTGCCATTCATGTAAAATGCCAGAGGACTCTGAAATGTTTTTAAATTGGGACATGAATGGGAAGAGGACCCAGAAGCTCACCACCAAAATAACCCTCTGGCCCCCTGTCACCTTAGATTGGGTGCTTCCAAAGGCCTTTAAAAATGTCTATTTGAATTATTGCTCCTTTTTCTTTGAGGTCAGTGAAGACATCTAGAGCTCTAGTGGACTGTCCAAGTGGAAGAAATAAAACCTAGACGGTCTTATTTTGATTTCTCAGTGGCTTTAGAAAATGATTTTTCTCAGCCTTGGCATCCTTCTGTTCTTTGAGGCTCTTGCTACTGTCCAAATAAGTTTGTTTTTGTTTTTTTTTTTGTTTTGTTTTGGCTAGGCAATGGGGTTAAGTGACTTGCCCAGGGTCACACAGCTAGTACGTATTATGTGTCTGAGGTTGGATTTGAACTCAGGTCCTTCTGAATCGAGGGCCAGTGCTCTATCCACTGCACCACCTAGCTGACCCCCGAATAAATTTTACAGTTTAGGGGTTTAAGCCCTGAGTAGTATAATTTGTTTAACCAATAGATTGCCACCACAGCTGTCCATCAGAGGAATACTTTGACTTCGATAAGGATTTGTTAAGTGCCGAGAGTCAAATAATCTATGCTACCAATGAGCTTATATTCTCCTGGGGGGATATAACATATAAATATACACAGAGAGAGAGAGAGAGAGAGAGAGAGAGAGAGAGAGAGAGAGAGAGACAGACAGACAGATGCACTCAGGGTGGTGGGGGGAACAAAGAAAGGAGGAGAGAGTCCTAATTACTAGGAAGCTAGCATATAAGATGGACCTTGAAGAGAACACTGCAGGCATGGGAGTTGGGGTGGGGCCCTCAAGGATTCACATTCTAATGGGGGAGACAATGTGCAAATAACTGTGCATGTCCAAGCTCGGAATGAAGTAAATGGAAGGTGATTTCAGAGGAAAGGTCATGGGTGGAGGGGTGTGAGTGGGGATAGACCAGAAGTGGCCTTCTGCAGAAGGTAGGATTTGAGTCTTGAAGAAAGAGTGAAACTAGGAGATGGAGGTGGAAGAGAACATTGTTGACATGAGGAAGAGGCAGTGAAAAAACACGGGCCAAGAGATGGAAGTATTATGTTTGAAGCATAGCAAGGAGACCAGAGTCACTTGGTGGTAGAATGGATAGAGGGGAGTAAAGTATGAGGAGATTCAAAAGCTAAGAACCAGGTTATGAAGAGCTTTAAATATCCAACAGAAGATTATATATTGCATCCTGGAGGTCACAGGAATTTCCCAAAGCCCATTGAGTGAGGGACTTAACATGTTCTTTAGAAAAATCACCTTGACAACTAAATGGAGGATCTATTGGAGTGGGGAGAGACTTGAAGAAGGGAAACTAACCAGAAGGCATTGTCAGGGATAAGGTGATAAAGGCCCTACACTAAAATGGTGACTATGTGTGGAATTTGTTGTTTTTGTTCAGTCATGTCTGATTCTTTGTGATCCCATTTGGGGTTTTCTTGGCAAAGATTCTAGAGCAGTTTTTCTTCTCTGGCTCATTTTACAGATAAGGAAACTGAAGCAAACAGGGTTAAGTGACTTGTTTAGGGTTGTCACACAACCAGTGTCTGAGGCTGGATTCGAACTCAGAAAGAGGATTCTTCCTGACTTCAGCACTCTATCCACTGTACCACCTAGCTGTCCAGTGTGTAGAAAGATGAAGATAAACATACATTCATACATATACAGACACACACACACACACATATATGTGTGTGTATGATATACACATACATACACTATTTATGTGCATATGTATTAGAGATGTTATGAAGGTAGAGACAACACTTCCTTGACAATAGGGATTGAAGAGGCGTAATATGAAATGTCTGAAAAGGTAGATTCTATCTGGACTGCTGAGGGCTTTAAATGTTAGGCTGTGGATTTGGAATTTTATCCTACAAGTGGGGCTAAAGACACTGATGGAGAGCACAAAGGGTAGAGTATCCCTTGGGGCTGAAAAGAAGAGCAGTTATGCTTCATCCCTGTTTTTAAAGGCTATTTGCAGCCTAAGAATAGTAAATGATGGTGGTAGCAGTAGGGAGCATTGTAATTTGGGGATTGATATTTTTAGAAATAAGACAGACATTAAACCATATACAGTCAACCTTGTAAAAAGCATTCCCTTAATATCGAGTTTGAGGCTGTAGGGCATACCCCAGAATTCTCCTTTCACCATAGTTTTGGATCAATAGACTTAAGCTTTCTTCAAGGCGTAGCTCAAATTCCTTCTTCTTTGGAGGGTCTGTTATATTTATGAGCTGTTATTGTTGTAGATCTAACTTCAAGTGTCCTTTGGGAAAAGAAGAGAGATAACTTTAGGTTATTCTTGTAGTAGAGTTTGGCATGAGATGTCATTAAGTGTCTGTTATTCTGCTATATTGAAACAGAACGTTGAAATGATGAAAGTGGTGCGTAGACATTTACTTGATATGGCTGCCTGCTACCAAAGCCACACTGAACGCACTCATACGGCTCTTGTGGTTCTAGCTTTCAGGTTGATGGTTAATGTGTAGATATTGATGACTCCTGTGTCAGTTAACTAGCATTTATTAAGTGCCTGCTGTATGCTAAGCACCGAGGATACAAAGAAAGGCAAAAAAATAGTCCCTGCGTTTCAGGAGCTTACAGTCTAATGTAAACTGGGAAAAGGGAGATAAAGTAGTGTTATCAAATAGAGGGCTAGCTTTGAAGTGAGTCAGGAAGACCTGGTTTCAGGTCTGATCTCTGATACATACTAGTTATATGACCTTGCAGTTATATGACCTTGCAGAGGTCACTTGACTTAGTACCCTAGACAACTCTCTAATAACGTGAGTTATGGAGTTGAGAGTCTCCATGACTGAAGGGAGTTTTCACACTGGAAGATTCCTCGATCATGAAATCACAGGTCCAGATTAAACAAAAACAAGAAAAAAGAGAGCGAGAGAGAGAGCACACACATAAACCAAATTGTTTTGATGTTTCCTAGATCTAACTTTTTCATTGAAGACCTGCATTCTTGCTCCAAGATACTTACTCAAGTGAGAATTGATAATTAGGTTATTACCCAAGGATTCTTTATATCATAAACATCTTTTAGATGTATTTAGAATAGTGGAAATAGAGGTGGATTAGAGGGCAGAAGACCTAGATTTTAAGGCCAGCTCCATCACCCAGTGTGACCTTGGGCAAGTATTTTAGCCTTTCTGGGACTCAGTTTCCCTACTTATAAAAGAAGTCCTTTCTAAGTCTAAAATTCTGTGGTTTTCCATGCTCTACATTTTGACTACCATGATTGGAGGAAGAGGGTGTTATGGGAATGAGCTTTGTAATGAATGTTAATGATTCATAATAAGTGTTATCTCTCCCTCCTCAGGTCGTCTGCCTTACTGTCCTTTTAGGAGAAAAGTAGTGTAATAAAGGGTAAACTGGTAGAGAGCCTTAGAGGAGGTGATTAAATTATATTTGTGGTAGATAAAAGTAGCTACTGGTGTGTGGTTTAAAGACTAAAGGCTTCTGAGCAGAAATGAGAAAATAACAATACTATTAACTCAAGAAAACTTAACTTTAACCAACTTCTTATCTGTAACAATCCTCCCCTTTCTTTCTGTAGACACAATAACCTGAAATTTTGAATGCAGCCCAATGGGTGAGGTGGTTTTAAACCTACTTTAATTGTTTTTATTTCTATAAAGCCATGAGGTAGGCTCCAGGGGAGGAGAAAGGAGCAGAGAATGGATTTAAATTGGAAAAACAAATGGAGTTCCTGCTCCTTCTCATGGAGGAAAATCTGGACTTTTCAGGGTGTTTGTAAAACCTTTGATATCCATGCTGCTGCTGCCACCAGCCCCCTCTGCTGCTTTTCTTGTCCCCAAGGAAGAATTTCTGCATACATTGCACTCTGGAGTGTGTACTATCTGTCCGAGCCTCCCCTCCCACCACCTTGGTGTAGACCCAGTGAAAAGCTTCCACCAGCTTACCTAATAAGGAAGCGCAGAAACCTCTATGGGCTGGATTGCATTTCTCTATATGCAAGTCAAGTCATAATACCGACAGGAAGGTCATAACAACACCAAGGGGGAACAGACAGAAAAGGATTTGGGTTTATTTATTCGTTTGCTCATTCCCTCGTTGATGTCATGGGCATTTCTTCAGCGTTTACTGTAGTATTAGGTTAGGTGGGGGTTACAGAGGGAAATGCTGTAAGCCTTGGGCTTTAGCCTAGAGGAGAAGACTTGAGGGGCTGGGGGGGGGAGGAAGAGCTAATTAATAAATCCATAGATATTTATTAAATGCCTGCTATGTGCCAGACACTGACTTGAAAAGAGGCAAAAGGCAGTCCCTGCTCTCGAGGAGTTATAATCGAAGTCATCATGGGAGGCATTGGGGCATAGCGGAAAGACCATTAGCTCTGAATTCAGAATTGTTCAGTCATGTCTGACTCTTCACGATCCCATTGGGGGTCTTCTTGACAAAGATACTGGAGAGGTTTGTCATTTCCTTCTCCAGCTCATTTTACAGATGAGGAAACTGAGGCAAACAGGGTTAAGTGACTTGCCCAGGGTCACACAGCTAGTAAATGTTTGTTTTTTTGTTTTTTTGTTTGTTTTTTGTTTTTGTTTTTAGGCAATTGGGGTTAAGTGACTTGCCCAGGGTCACACAGCTAGTAAGTGTCAAGTGTTTGGCCGGAGGGCGGATTTGAACTCAGGTCATCCTGACTTCCACTGAGCCACCTAGCTGCCTCCTAAGTGTTTGAACTCAGAAAGAGGAGTCTTCCTGACCGCAGGTCTGGCACCCTATCTACTCTGCCACTTAGCCACCCTAGTCAGAAGTCAACTTGAGTTCAAATCCTGTGTTTAATGATTAGCTAACTGTGTGACCTCAGGCAAGTTCCTTAACATCTGTGGGCCTCAGTTTCCTTCACTGTAACATTGGGGGAGGAGTGAGACTCTTGGGGATTCTACAGATTGTTTTCAAGTAACCAGAGAGAGATACTAAGTACATTAGGAATAATGAACACAACTTGTCATATTGAGGCTTAATGTCAGAAAAATACTTTCTGACACTTTGATCTAGCCAAGTCAGTCATTCAATAAGCAGGTATTAAGTGCCTACTCTGTACCAGATTCTGTGCTAAGTAAGTATTGGGGGTACAAAAAGAGGCAAACGACAGTGTCTGCCCTCAAGAAGCTCACCATCTAATGGTAGAAGAGATTGATAAATATATAGATAAGAGATTTATTGAGTACTTACTATGTGCCAGACATGGTTTTAAGTTTTAAGGATATAAGTACAAGCTGGCAAGATAGCCCCTGTCCTCAAGGAGCTTCTATTCTTATAACACATAATATACATTATATTATAATCTTATTCTGTTATAACACATGTTATTATAACATACATGATATACATCATAATATATCATAACACATAATATATAGTATAATATTGTTATAAAATATAATATATAACACAACATATTCCATTATATACTACAATATATATTACAAAACATATATTATAACACATTCTATTACATTGTATGTTATAATATATACATATAATATTATGTTTTATAATACATTGTTATATTATAACATGTACTACTATAACACATGATATATAGCTTATATTATAACACAGAAAAGGGAGTAGGAAAGGGAGAAAAGTATGCAAGTGGTAGAGACTTAGAGCCTTAAAAGCTAAAGCAAAAAGCTCATCTATCAGAGCTGAGGAGGGGGATGACTGAGGCAAGGGCAGAATCTCCATTCCTGATGGGGATGTGAAGGAGATGATAATCTGTGTAAGAAAAAGTATGATTTAGAGATGGGCTGGAACTACAGAGGATGCCCACCTGGGAAAGATCAGGCTCAGACTCTCCCGTCACAAGGAGGAATGGGAAGGCTCTGGGGGGAGGTGGTGGGTTTTCCCTTGCTGGAAGTCTTCAAAAAAGCTGGATGAATACTCAGTTAGTTTGTCATCCAACAAATATTTATGAAGTATTTACTATGTGTTAGTCTTCACAGCTAAATAATGAGAATACAAAGAAAGGCAAAAACATGGTGCCTGCCTTCATGGAGTTCATATTCAAATTGGGAAGACAGCATGCAAATAAGTATGGATGTACAAGAGCTCTCTCTCTCTCTCTCTCTCTCTCTCTTTCTCTCTCTCTCTCTCTCTCTCTTTCTCTCTCTCTCTGTCTCACCCTCTCTTTCACTTTTTGTCTCTGTCTTTCTTTCACTCTCTCTATCTGTGTCTATCTGTCTGTCTCTCATTTTTTCACTCTCTGTCTCTATCTCTCTGTCTCTGTCTCTGTCTATCTTTCTCTCCCTGATGTAAATGGAAGGTAATCATAGAGAGAAGGCACCAGCAGTGGGATAGGTCTCTCCACCTGGAGAGACCTCTGGAGAACATAGGATTTTAGCTTAAAGGAATCCAAGAAAGCCAAAGGGGTGAAGAAGGAGACCGTTCCAGGCATGGAGGACAGCCAATGCAAATGCATAGTGTTAGGAGATGAAGTGTCTTATGTAAGCAACAGCAAAGAGACCATTGTAGCTGGATCATAGAATGTGTGTAGGAGGGTATGAGATATCAGAAAACTGGAGAAGTAGTAATGGACTAGATTGTGAAAGGCTTTCAAATTATGTTTCAATCAAATGTAACATTTTACATTTGATCCAGAAAGAGAGAGGCATTGAGGTTTCTTGAGTAGCAGTGTGACATAGTCAGACCTCTGTCTCAGGAAAACACTTTGTTGAGCACAATGTAGGCATGAACTTTGTGTAAGTGTGGGTCCTTCCCAACTCTGAGGATCATAAGTCTCTGGTGTTGCCTTCAAGGAACCCATGTCAGTGAGTAAAAACAAGTGCAGAAATATTTAGTCCAAAATCTATGCAAAATACTGAGGACAAACAAAGACAGGGAGTGATCAGAACAGTAATTAGAAAAGATGATCTCAATATCAGTATGCCCTTGGCGATGAGCCCCAGTCACTGAGTTTTATTCTTCCAGTAGAATAACCATGGTTTGCTTTTTTTCTAGAATTGGAAAGGATTGAAATGGCTAACTAGCCCAACCCTCTCATTTAAAAGATGAGGAAAGTGAGACCCGGGGACGTCATGTGATTTGCCCAGATCACATAGGTAGAAAGCACCAAAGTGGAACTCGGGTCCTCTGCTTCCACTTATCATGCTCCTTCCCCTGTGCAATGCTAGTACACTTCTCATGCACTTGGTTATGATTTTTTGCTGTAAATATAGGTAATCATTCCATAGTTGTTTCACAATCTTGCTATTTTGAGGTGATTATGTTATAGAGGCATCCTTTTTTTTTTTTGGTTAAATTCCTCACTTTTTAATTTAAAAGAACCAAATATAAATAGTTACACTTTGTTAATTTTGAGAAGTAGTTTGCAGTGTAGAGGAAAACACTCCCTTCCCCTTCCATCCCTTTCATCCAAACAAACAAAAGTTTATTTTGGTGAGTTTTGCTTTTGAGCCTTACCTGGGAAAATTTCAGGCTCATGTCGTCTTGTGCAAGGATAGCGTGTGACCTTTGGCTATCTTGCACAAGATCAGAGACAGGCATAAAATGCTTTGCTTATAGGCACAAAGTACAAGGTGCATTGTAAGACCACGCTCCTTCAGCTGCCTTGTGACTTCATCAAGATGGAAACTTCTTTCTTCCCTAGCGTAGACTCCTGTGCTGTTCTTGGCCATACACTGCCAGTCAGAAACAAAATAGGCAGAGTAGGCCAATCCCAACCATAACTTATAGAGATTGCTTTCTCTAGGACTAAGAAGGTAATTGCTGAAATGAGGGAGAAATGATTATATTTATTATTTCATGCATCTGGATGTATCCAAGAAATATTTAGGGCATGAGTGACTCTAGCATAGAAACTTCATAAAGAAAAATTATGAAATAATTTAGTAAAAAGAAAAAAAGAAATAACTTAGTAAATGACATACCATTATGTCATATACTTAAATTTATAGGGCGTTTGTTGTTATTGTTGTTTGTCCTTCCTTCTCGAAGAAGACCATGGCATCAGGAAGCTGATGCCATGACTTGAAAGTGAATTGGATTTAAGTGAGGCAGAGCTGGACAAAGTCGCCAGCCTCACTTTCTCCTCCAGAGCCATCTGGGTCCAGTGGTAGTAGGTATACCTCTGAACTTGAAGTCAGATGATGAGTTCAAATCTTGCCTCAGACATTCATCCATCTGTGTGACTCAGGGCAAGTCACTTAACCTCTATCTGCCTCATTTTCCTCATCTGTAAAACAGGGATAATAATTGCACCTAGTGTCCGAGGATCCTTATTTGTGAGGATCAAATGAGATAATGTAGGTAAAGTGCATTGTATACCTTGAGGTCAACATCAACCAACATGAATGTATTCATCTACAAAAAAACAGAAAAGAAGATTTTACGTGAAACTGCGGGTTTCTATTATGAATGATTTTTTAAAGTGTAGGTTAAATTTAGCATTATAGTAACAATGCTGCTCTGCTTGTCTATGTCCCTTTCTGAACTTCCTTCTCCTCTATTCTCTATATTAAATTGTATTGGACATTTTCTTTTCTTTTTTTTTCTTTTTTGAGCATCACCAGCACTCCCCACCAACTTCCTTTCCCACAAGATTTCCCCAGCTCTCAGCCCCAGAAGAAGCCTTCCCTATACAGGAAGTATAGATAAAGAAAATAAGTCACTATCTTAGCCATGACTGAAAATGTATGATTTACTCCGTCCTCTGGCTTTCCTTGTTATCATTTAGGTTTAAAGACTGTTCAGTGCTACTCACAGAGAGAATTGTAACCAGCAAGAGGCAGAAAATTGTACCTTCAGATCAACTTTTTGAGACAGATTCTGAGACCCTTGGCTACAGATGGGTGGGGAGGAACTCACCTCAGCTGTCATTTCCTGAGTTGAGGGGCCACCATTTGATTACTGGCTGCTATCAATTTAAAATATTTTTTTTCTTATTTAGTAGGTGCTAAGCTCATTTGTTTTTGAACTATTAAAGCAGCCATTTTGAAAGTTTTTGGCTTCAGGACTCCTTAGTGCCCCTTAGACGCCTTAGCTTTACAGTTCTGAGAACTCTTCCCCCAAAACTTTTGCTTATGTGGGTCATGTCTATTGATACTTGCTGTATTTGAAATAAAATGTCATGTTACTAATATTATTAAAAATAGTTTTTTTTAAACTATGCAGGCCCCCTTGAAGGGTTTTGAGGATATCCCAGGATACCCAGAGCACATTTTGAAAAATGGCACTGCTAAAGGATTGTTAAATCTGACTAACTTTTACTGCTCTGAGTCAAAGTGCCAGTCACTCAACCCTAGTTATGCCTCTATAGGTCCATTCATTATTTTGCTCAGGTAATGCTTATTGGGAGACTGTTTTGTGCAAGGCCCTTTGTTAGATGATAAGAAAATAACAAGAAAGTTATAAGATACTGTCCTCTAGGATTTCACGGATGGTAAGACAAGTACATAAATAAGTGAAGCAGTAAGGAAAATGTGATTTTTGTCATGACCAGAATATGGAGAAAGTAGTATTTGAGATGACCCTTAATTAGACTGAAAGTGGGAGAAGCTGGTGGAAGAGAGTCCAGTAAAGTGTCTAGCTAATTTAAGGGAAATTAATCCCTATAAGAAGTCTAGCCTGATGTCCTACTTGTTAGTTTCATCTCCCCTTAAATTACTTTTTTTTAAGTTTGTACATTTTTTGTATTTTATATGTGTACCTGTGTTCCTCTATTAGAAGGCAAACTCCATGAGAACAGGGACCATCTCATTTTTGTCTTTTTCTCCCCCAGCATCCAGTACAATGCCTAGCATGCATAATCGTTGAATGAATGAACGAATGAATGGATGGATGAAGCAATGGGAGTCTGTCCTAAACTGATCACAATCAGCATGGACGGGGATGGAGGGAATTGACAGCTATAGTAATGGGAGATAAAAAAGGGGGCCCCCAATCAAAGATGGCTCCAGGCTTTGGAGTGCCGACTGATGGAAGCCTAATGGTGCTATTAATAGAAGTAGGGACATACGGAAGAGTAAATGATTTGAGGACAAAGATAGTGAGTTTTAGAGGGTTTGTTGAATACAGTTGACTTCATGGCTATTTTAATCTGTATGAAATTCTCTGATCAAATATAAAAACAAATTTCTGATTTTGTGCCTTGGTTGAAAATAGTTTAAGATGAAGTTTTGAGAAAGAATTAGAAAAACTAATAGATGGAAAGGCTGGATTTGGACTCAGATCTTTGGGTTTGAACTCAGATCCTCCTGACTCTAGCGTGTCACTCTATCTACCACATCACCTAGCTGCTCTTTTACCTAGATGGCATCAGATTAAAGGCTTGAACTCAGGACCTCTGCCTCAAAATCTAGTGCTCTTTCCACTATGTCCCAGACCAGGGGATCACGGGTTTAGTGTGAAAAGGATCCTCAGAAAGCATCCAGTCCGCCCCTCTTATTTTACAGATAAATAAACAGAGGCTAGAAAGGTTAAATAACATGACAAACGGCATAATTACTACACGTCTGAAGTAGGATTTGAACTCATGTTTTCCTGACTCTAAGATCAGTTCCTTATCAACTGCGTCAGAGATTTCAAACATACAGGTCATACGCAGTCCACAAGTGCATTAAGAACCAGACTAAAATGTAGTTGGGAAATATTTTTTAAAAAAATAATGAAAATTAAAAATGAATGCCAAAAATAAAGATGTTAAGAATGAAAAAAACTAAATGAAAATAGAACAAAACATAGATAATGTTAAGATGTGATTTTCTAAGTCAAGTTGTAGTCTTGAGGGATCTTTGCAGTCCTAAAGGATCTATATGGGTTAGTGGCCCCTTTTTCCTATTTGAATTTGACATCAATAAAATATACCATGCAATGCAGTGCCTGAGTCAGGAAGATAAATTTTCCTGAGTTAAAATCTGGCCTCAGACACTTAGTAGCTGTTTGACCCCAGACAAGTCACTTAAGCCCATTTGTCTCAGTTTTCTCATCTGTAAAATGAGCTGTAGAAGGAAATGGATTAAAAAAGAATACTCCTGTATCTTTGCCAAGAAAACCCAAAATGGTATCATGAAGAGTCAGACAAGACTGCAGCGAAAACCACTCATGGCAAACCATTCTGCCACCTCGGAGCTATAAGGAAAGACAATTTGAACTAATCAGTCTGAAGACTCAATTCCCAACCAAACTGCGAGCCTAAAAGTGCTCACTTGGAGTCATTTTGTTTAGTACAAGAAAAGAATTCCATTCAAGAGAACTGTCTAGCAGGAAACAAAAAAATCACAATTGAACTATAGTCCCTGTGAGTCACTTTTTCTAGAGATGATTCACAATTATTGCTCTTATAGATTTCATATTTTCTTGGCCTATGGTTAAAGGCCCTGAGATTCTGAGATGCAAAATTCTCTGATTGTTTATTTGAAATCTATTTATCGCTCAACATTACTGGTGAAAGGTTGCCTTTTCAAAACCACTTAAGCATGACCTACGTTATATGTCACTAAGGATTCCTGTCTACTGAACAAACAGATACTTAGATCATCATCTGGAAACTAGATGTGCCTTGGAGACCATCCAATCCAACCCCATCATTTTGCAGATGAAGAGACAGGCCTAGGGAGGTGAAATAACTTTCCTGAAGTCACAGTGGAAAACGATAATTTGAACTCAGTATAAAGGAGGCTTTATGAGAATGAAAAACACCAGGAGACAAAATGATTTTAAACTAATGTCAACAAGGGAGTGTAACAGGTGGGAGTCCTTCCTCAAGTGACACGATTGTAAATTCAATCTTGTGGCCAATTGAAAGTTTTCATTACGAGTTGTGGAGAAAGGAAGTGACTCAGTACCTCTGAGGAGGGAGGGGAGCCATGACCACTGAATGAAACAGTGAAGAATTGAAATCCAGTTTTCAGCTTGGGGGGTGGGGGTGGGGCAGGGAGCCTAGGCAAGAAAGAGCTTTGGGAGAGAGGACAATTCGTTTTGTAAATAAAATGATTGGCTATTTACTGAACCGCCTCCTGGCTAAAGGAAGTTTTCCCATGCAGACAAGGAGACATTGTTAAGTGACTTAAGGGTGACATGTTTCTCTGCGGTTTAGACTGTCGCTTAAGGTTTACAGTGAGAGGTGTGGTTTCAGGACAGATTAATTTGCTGAGATGAGGGATTGATTCTCATCCTCTGCCTCACACAGCACTACTGGTATGGCTCAGCATATGGGGTCATGGGGTTAGAGCCAGGAGCATCTAATCCATCCCTTAGTGGGAGGTGCGTGACTCCCCCAAGATCATCCAGGTTACAAGGATGTCATCTCAGGTCCCATGACAAAATCCATTATCCATTCCTCGGCGATTTTCACTGTAGTTTCTCTCTCCCTGCCCTTTTTTTTTGACTACGTTTTATGCAGCTTGGAAGATTATTTGAGAGATATGGTGATACCTCAATAAACACACTTCTTGGGAAACTAAGAACCTTGGGACAAAAGTTGTCCAGGGGCAGAGGTTAGGAGAAGCTTCTGAGTTAGTTGGTCATGGTGGTCGTTGAAGGAGGTCCTAGTCTCAGAACTTGAATAGTCAGGTTCCCCAAACTGTGACCTGTGTGACTTTTTCATAATGAAATGAGGTATCATCCCCATGGATATGGAAGCCTTGTGTACTCCTTGCTCTGAGCAGACCAAGAGGACTGGGGAGCCATAGCCCACCTCATTGGGAGGGAAGAAAGAGGAGAGACGGAAAACAGAAGAAAGCGCTCTCTTTTGGTGGGGCTACAGCGGGGAGAGATCTAGGATCTGTGAGAAGCCATCCTTATATTTCTTATATTAGTTCTTCCTTTCATAATAAAATTCCTGACAACAAAGTATATCAGAAAGAGGATTTTTCAAGAGGTGTTATGATCTTAGTGGATCAATTTCTGCTTATGTGAAATACAGCTGTTGCATCCTGGTCAATGCTACTATACTTAGGGGAGAGTTAATGGAAAGGATGTACTTGGGTGTATTGGGGTTGGTGGCGGTAGCTGGTGGTAGAAGGCCCTAATCCTAGGTGGACTCTCTCTGTCTCATGGATAATACATCTAGCATTCATACATAATTGTTTATTTTTATAATATGAAGCCTAGGGGCATCGGTCAAGGCAGCTTAGGTTTAATACACTGGAAGGGAGTTTGCTGAACCCTAAATAGGGGTTATGGCATCATCAGCTGGTTATGGAGTATTTACTCTGTCTTCATCCTTAATATATTGGGCCCTGGGAGGTTGGTTGTGGTATTCTGCATGTGCTTTAGCGAAGAAGAGAAATTTATGAAGGCTGTAAAAGGAAGTGGGTGATTGAGGTGGAGGTGTGCTGAAGATACTCATGTCATTTGAATTTTTATATTTGCCAGTGCTGTTCTCCCTCTCATTGGTTGTTTATAAGTTTATATCATAAGTTGTTTTTTTTTTAAATATTCTTACTGTACTCTGGTGCTTTGATTTTCCTTCTCTTCAGTTTCTATTGTATCTTCTTACTGATTTTCAATATTATCCAAGATTATAAGAGAAGCAACATGGTACAGTTGAGAGAGCATTTGGGCAAGGATCTAGGGGACCTAAGTTCAAATCCTGTAGCTTTCACTTACTACCTGTGTGACCTTGGGGAAGCCAAACTCTCTGGGCCTCATTTTTTTCATCTGTAAAATGGGGGAGTTGGCAATGGTGGCCCTCAGGTGCTTTCCATCTCCAAACCTATGAGCCTGTGAGGTAGTTGACAATACTAAAATTCCATTAGCAAGCATTTATAAAGCACTTCAACTATCTTGTGAGGTGGGTGTTACTACTATCATCATCTCCATTTTACAGATGAAGAAACTGATGCTGAGAGGTTTAGCGACTTTCCGAGCTGCATCACCCAGCTGTGAAGTGTCTAGGTTAGAATTTGAACTCAAGTCCAGCGCTATACTCGTTAGAACATCTAACTGCCTCAGATTATCAAGTCACAACTTTCTCCTAAATATTCAATGGCTAAATTTTGTGCCACACTCACTTAGTATACATCAAAGACCTGCTTTAGAAGGGAGTCAGCATATCCAGAGAAAGAACTACGGAGTTTGAATGCAGATCGAAGCTTGCTATTTTCTCTTTTTTTGTTTCTTCGTTCACAACATGACTAATGTGGAAATATGTTTAAAGAACTATGGAGTCTGAATGCAGATCGAAGCATGCTATTTTATCTTTTTTTGTTTCTCATTTTTTATTTCTTCTTTCACAACATGACCAATGTGGAAATATGTTTAATATGATTGTACATGTATAGCCTATATCAGATTGCATGTTGTCCTGGGGAGGGGAAGGGGAGGGAAGAGGGAAAAATTTAGAACTCAAAATCTTATGAAAGTGAACGTCGAAAATGAAAAATAAATAAATAAATTTAATTTTTTTTTTAAAAGAAGGGAGTCAGAACTGCCACAGAATTGTGGATTGGGGTTAAAAACTTCCAGACCCAGTAGTGATGTTAAAAGGTAAAGACAGTTTCTTACATTAAAGACCAGGACCAGGAAGAAGCCATCACCCCTAGAATCTGAGAAAAGGTCCAGCAGGAAGAGAAATCATTGTAATGTTCATGTAACCAGGAGAAAATGAATAGAGGTGAAGCAGGCCTTGAAAATGACACAGCCTTGGGAGAAAGGAGAAGCAGGCACCCCCCAACTATGAGATTGCCAACCATTCCAGGAGCCAGCTGTCAAAACAGATGGGAAATCTGATGTCTCTCTGGGATTCAGATCAGTCCCTGTGCTCATCCAGAAAAGCAAAGTATGTCAACATTTCAGGTGGAGGCACCAGAGAAATCAGGCTGATCTTCATAGGGCAGAAGCTAACAAACTCCCACAAAAGTTAGTGCTTGAGGGGAGTGGAAGAGGAAGTCGGCAATCTGGCCCCAGGATTGAGTCATCTGAGATGATTGCTAATGTGGTTTGGTAGGCTGGGAGCAGAACCTGTATGCTGATGAAATTGTTGGGGAGGAGAAGGAAAAAAGAGGAGGAAAAGAAGGAGGAGGAGAAGGCAGGAGGGGCAGAATCTTATTAATTCTATTCAGTAGACATACTGAAAGCATTAGACTGTCCACAGCTACAACACTCCGTGTGTGTGTGTGTGTGTGTGTGTGTGTGTGTGTGTGTGTGTGTATGTGTGTGTGTGTATGTATGTGGTGATTCATCTCTCCATTTTAGGAAAATCACCTGTTGGGCACGCTGTAGAGGGAATTCTTGGTCAGGCATGGATTGAACTACATGAACCCTGAGGTCCTTTTCACCTCCAGCATGCTTCTCACTCTGTATATAATGAAAGGGTCAAGTGTTCAGCTGAAAGAAGGTGGTTGGTACAAATGGAGTAAGGGTGAAATGGGGATAAGAGGCCCTGGTCAAGGAAGTTATTTATTTGTATTCTGACCTATTGCCAACAAATGCTGACTTAATGAGTTTGAACCTTGTTTTGTGTGTTTTGATATCAAGGGAACCTCTCCATAGGCAAAGGGAGATAATCACTTGTGGACTCAAATGTTACCCCCTGAGAGAGCCTACCCCCTTGACCATGGTTGGGCAGCCAAGAGAGCAGACCCCAATAAACACTTCCATGTTTAAGAAGCTCATTGTACACTTGTTAGAAACTCAATAGGTCTCCTAATAAAAGCAAAGAGCAGAATCTGCAAGCACATTCTAAATTAATAGCTGACTGTCACTTAATCTCTGATTGCTGCTGCTGATGCAGATGACTGTGATGCTAATTATCTAGAAACTAATTGTTTCTTTTATTTTAGTCACATAGAAAAAATCACCACATGGCAAGACCCTCGGAAGACAATGACTCAACCTTTAAACCACATGGCCCTCCACCCTGCTACAACTTCGACCCCAATGCCCCAGAGATCAATGGCAATGTCTCAGCCCAACCTTGGTGAGTATCTGACCTTTGACTTGGGAATGGGTAGAGTGAGGGTTCCAGTGGAACCCCAAGGTCTAGGTTACTATGTGGCCGATGGGGGCCAGGAGTTATGCGTTTCTACTTTTCTATATCTCCTTCTTCTCTCTTCTTCTTTTCTCTACAGCCCTGGCACTAGGGACCTGTCACTTTCAGCAGTGATTGTGCTGACATCATGCACTTTACTTGGTTTTACTGGACCTGTGAGAAAAATTAGTATGTCTGGCTGAGTTCACATAGACCAAGTTAAGGGGAGGGGGGGGGCGTTAAACACTGCCTGGGAATTTAATCATCGAAAACAGCCAAACTCTACAAGTGAGGCCCCAGTCCCCTTCAGTTCCTCTGGAGCAGGTGTCTCGCCCCCTCTCTCCTGCTGTATCCTTCTTCCAATCCCCCCACTCCCCCCCATATACAGATAATTGCCCTAAGTTTTTATTTTGCATAGATTGCTTAATCATGACTATAGAATCAGTAACTGAGAACAGAAAATATTTTCTGCCATTAATCTTTCTTTCTAAGACAATAAAAACATGCCTCTGTCATCATGACCACCACCACTGCCAATGGGATTTTAAATAGAACCAATATTTAAATACAGCCGATATTGAATCAGGCTTCTTTGGTTGTCATTTTTAATAGTTAAAAACCCAAAACACTGTTTTCATCCACAAGTGTACAAATTTCAGATGATAGTTTCATTTAGTCTCAGCAACCCATTTTTCCAAACTCTCACATTGGATTTTCAGGAATGAAAAGGATAAAAATGGATAAGTTATTCCTGGATCCATTCCCCTATTTCTGCAATGTAGCCAAAGGGAATATAAACTCAAATAGAACCCAAATTTAGCCTAAGGTGGAAATGGGGCCCATTCTTCCAGGAAGTCTGGAGTTATAATTTTGAAGGTTGCAGACATAAAATACAGCCAAAAAGTAAAAGGCTAAGAGAGCAGCCCACATTGAGTCCTTATCTAGAGGGGAGATCAAGGAAAAATAATAACTGATGATTATACCAGCAGGGAGGAATCCAAATTCTCCTTTAGTCACATGCCCCCAATACAGCCACCATTGTACAGAAACCAGATGCTGGCACTGGCATCCCACGCTGGCTAGTGCATGGTGGTGAGCTCTCTTTTAAGTTGGAAGAGACGGACATTTTACCTTGATTTAAAAAAAAAATAGCAGACATTTACATATTTTTAGGAAAGCAAAACACTACATGGGACTTAACTCACTGGATCCTCACTGCATCCCTATGTGGTTGGAGGGAAGGAAACTGAGTCCCATAGGGGCTAAGTGATTTGGCCAGGGTCACATGCTAGGGTCAGGGACAGAATCTGAACCCATGCCTTCTCTGATGTCAGGCACTCTGTTTGCTAACTGCTTACCACCACATGCTGCTTTTCCTATCTTCGTTTTTTATATATAGAGCACAAAGGAGACTTAAAACTTCAATTTGAATTAACCCAATGTGCATTTTGGTACACACGTTAACTTCTCTCTCTCTCCCTTATCAATGAGGTTGCAAACCAAGAGTTCTAAAACTATTTTATTTGTGTAGAATAATAAGATCAGATATTTAGAGTGGGAAGGGACTAGAACCTCAAACCCACCATAATCATTTTAAGAGATCAAGTGACTTGCCTAGCCAGGGTCACATAGTTAATAAGTAACTGGGGCAGATTTTGAACTCAGTTCCTCTTGATGATGAAATGACTGTGATGTCAAGAAAAAGGCATTAATAAAATGTGTTTTTAAAAAGAAGATGGGGGCAGCTAGGTGGTACAGTAGATAGAGAACCGGCCCTGAAGTCAGGAGGACCTGAGTTCAAATCCGGCCTCAGACCAAACACTTGACACTTACTAGCTGTGTGACCCTGGACAAGTCACTTAACCCCAACTGCCTAAAAAAAAAAAAAAGAGGATGGAATGGATCCATAAGTCTATCACATCCCATCAAAAGTGTGGGTAATAGATGTCCCTTATTTGGAATGTACTCACACCTCCAGGTGACTTCAGAATATTGAAGAATCCCTGTATCACAATGATATTGGAGGATGGGATTAACATGTCAGCAGGTAGAGAGGCAAGTGATAATATTAACAACAACAATAGCAATAATAATATTAACAACAACAACAACAACAGTAATAATAATAGTCATCCTTTATGTAGTGCTTTCCATATATTATCTTACTTGAGCTTTACCAAAAGCCTGTGAGATAAGTAGTATTATCATTCCTATTTTGCAAATAAAGAAACTGAGGCTGAGAGATCTTAAGTGGCTTTCCCAGGGTAACACAGTTAATAAAAATCTGATATGGGATTTGAACTCAGGACTTTCTGACTTCAAGTCTATTGCTGGCTCTATCCATGGAGTTTTCTAGGTCGATAGAGCTGTTCTTCACAGCTCAGACAGTTTCCTCTGCTTTGTTCATCAGCTAAAAATGGTGTTGGTTGATTAGTCTTGCAAAGCTAATGGGGAGTTGAAGAGCACCCAGGGAATAGGATGGTAGCTTGTGTATGAGTTGTGGATGGATAGCAGCTTGTATTTGAAGTGGAGAGTGGATGAGCAGAGAATGTGTTACTTGGAGATAAGCAGGAATTGGGTAAGAGTCAGAGAAGTAAGTGTTGGGAGGGAGATTGGGGTTCTAGGAGTCCTGGGGGCAGCTGCAGTGCCTTGCCTGCCCTTGTATATTATGTGGAGGATGTTCATAGGCATCGATTAAGGTTAGTCCAGATCACGTCTCGTCCTGCTATTGGGCCTTTACACAGAGATTGTGCTGGGGTGGGGGAGCAGATAATGATGGAACCAGACTGGGACCGCCCGGGTGAATTGTATTAGCTGTAGCCGTAGCAGCAGATGCAGCAGACATTTGTAGCTTGCGCTTACTTAGGAAGACACTGATGGCAAAGGCTAATTACATTACGCTGGCCTTTTATTGCATTCCTTCAGTGTGGAAGCAATCATTAAGATCGTGGATTCAGAGCTGGAAGGGGTCTTGAAGGCAATTAAGGTCTTGTAGTAGAGACAGAGCTGGAATTCGAATTGGGTCCTTTTGACTCTAAATTCAGAGCACTCTTTTCATTATGCTGAGCTATATATACAACTACAGCCTTTCCAGAGCTGGGATTTGAACCTAGGACTTTTAACTCCAGAACTATTTTACCACGCTGCTGCCACATTACACTAATATTTTATTATCAGTCATTGCACGTGTCTCGAAAATGTTTTATTTGATATTATTGGGACAGGTTTGTTCTGAAATAATAATATTTATTTACGGCAAGGGTTTTCAAAATTGGGTGGATTTTCATTTGGGCAAAAATAGTTTCTATTTCTACTCATTACTTTGATTGGGAATAGTGCCCTCTGGTGGAGATGTGAAGAAACGCAATTGTGTTAATCGAGGTAAAATTGTTTTGACATCGCCTTGCTTATTACAGGTATGCTTTGCTGTATTTGGTAAGTATGTCCCTGAAAATTTGCTGCAAATTGATTTCTTTTCAAATGCAAGATGGGAGTTGGTACTGAAAGGAGCAATATGATAATTTTTTATTTTTTTTTTGTAAAATGAAGGAGGAAGTGTACTGCCCCAAGAGCTAAGTAACCTCAGTCCTACTTATATCTATCTTCCTATCTTTGTAGCCATAGGTATGTTCCATAATCTCAGTCTGCATTTGCTTATTTTGAAAATGGGAGTTGTGGATGAGATAATGGCTAAAGCTCCTTCTGATTCTAACATTCTGTCTTTACCTCAGTCTTTATGTAGGGTGCTCCACCCCTTCCTAGGTCAAAACCATTTCTTCCTTTTCACATTTTCTTAGAATTCTTGGGTGCTCTCTTGTATTTGTCATATTCTGTTGTATTTGTCTCTCATCCTACGTCTTTAAGATCAAGTGAAATACTATTGAGACATGGAGTAGGAGGCTACTTGCCCAACATTACTGCCAAAAAGTGGCTAATGGAATCTCAAACCTATGTCTTCAGATGTTCGTTTTATACTTTTTCCACCGTGCCAAGCTGTCTAAAAGAAAAAGAAAAAACAGCCATTGTCAAAAATATAGGAGGTTGGGGCAGCTAGGTGACGCAGTGGATAGAGCACTGGCCTTGGAGTCAGGAGGACTTGAGTTCAAATCTGGCGTCAGACACAACACTCACTAGCTGTGTGACTCTGGGCAAATCACTTAACCCCAACTGCCTCACCAACAACAATATATAAATCTATCTATCTATCTATCTATCTATCTATCTATCTATCTATCTATCTATCTATATGTGTGTGTATGTATGTATGTATATGTATGTATGTATGTATGTATAGGAGGTAACAGTGATGTGGATAAAAGAGTCCACCAGATTTGAGATTAGAAGGGCTGAGTTTGAATCATGTTTCTGCCACAAACTTTGGGTACGACCTTGGGCAAATCACTGGGCTCCAGTTTCCTAATTTGTAAAATAAGGTCCCTTCCAGCTAAAGATTTATGACCTTGTGATTGAATTAGATGTAGAATAGATAACCACCAAGGTCTCTTCTAGCACTGTCATTCTCCAATCCTGTATTTCTAGTACAAACATTTTACATACTCAGTGGAGCCTCACTCACATGGTGACTGACTAGTTCTTGCCTCACTTCCTGTGTCCTCCAAAAAGGCATGTCACGGCACTAGATTGGGAAGCTTGCCTCTCGAGGTTCTCAACTGCCTTGTTGAGCTGCTTGCTAATTCACAGTTAACTCACTTTTTGGTTCTCCTCTTTTTTACAAAGATCTCATTTTTATCCTTATGACAATCTTGAGAGTTAAGTGCTATTATTATCCCCATTTTGCGGATGAGGAAACTAAAACTGAGAACTTAAGTGACTTGCCTAGAGTCACAGAGTTAGTAAGTATCAGAGATGGGGTTTGAACTCGGGTCTTTCTGACTCTATTCAGATCTAATGTTCTATCCACTGTACTACTTAGCTGCCCCATTAGGAAGACGAAAAATGAAATTGAGTCAGGAAGTATTTATTAAGCCAAAGGCATTGCATGTGTTAAATATTGGGAAGACCAATCAGAAATACTGTACTTGACCTCAGGGAAACCACATTCTAATGGGGGAAGATGTCATACAGAAAAGGAAAGGGGTGAGTCAAGGGGATGAAGGTACCTGGAAGGGAGTGATGCTGGAGTACATTTGACAAAGTCCCCCAGAAATAAGTCAACAGTTCATCCTGGAGAGGAATGAAGACATGGTTGGCCTGAACCTCCACCTTAAATAGTGGTTCTGAGAGTAAACAGCCAAGCAGAGGGAGTAAACAGCCACAGGGGCTGAGGGTACTTCCAATTTGAGTAATCCATTGATGAAATGAAGTTCCAAGGTGAAGAGGTTTCTATGGCATGGCAGAATAAGTCCTATGGAGACTTAGTGCAGCCCCAAAAGGAAAGTGTGCTGCTTGAGCGGATAAGAGGCAAAAAGAAGTCCTAGTTCATACCAGCACTTTTTGTGATGGCAAAAAGCAGTTTGTTTGTTTTTTTTAAAGTGAGTACTCATAGCTGTAGGATCCACTGAACAAATTGTGATATTGAAATGCAGTAACATTTTGTTATGCCACAACAGACAACAAAAGAAAAAGGAGAATTCAGAGAAATGGGGAAGGTTTGCATACACTAACACGGAATATAGTGAGCAGGGCTGGAAGAACAATAAACTCTATGTGCAGTGACTACACTAATGTACATAAAGTCAACTGGAAAATTAATTGGAATGTCTAGTCTAGGTCCAGAAGAGCTCATGGTGGAACATAGATGTGTGTATGTGGGCAAGTGGGAGGTGGGGCTGGTGGATCCAGAAAGCAGTACGCGCCGAGAATAGTCACGGCTGTGTGGTGTCTTTTGGGTTTGCTGAAATGCTTTTCTTTATTATAGAAAAGGGGTTTTTGGGCGGGGGGGTGGTTAAAGGGAAATAGCTTTTGAATAAAGGAAATGACATGTGAGATAAAGTAGAGAAGGCCCTTGGGGCATCAAATGTCATTTATGATCCAGCCACCAAGCATCTTTATGTCAACATCCATGATTGTGAAAACTGGTGATGACAAGGATGATCAGAACTGTTATTAACTCTTTCAATATAGATTAGTAATAAAAGGGTCACCAAAAAGCAGCCACACCCAATATCCCTTGAAATTTAAGAGTATTTCTCACTCTCTCAAACTAGATGCACTGGAAGGTGTGAGATCTCTCTCTCTCTCTCTCTGTCTCTCTCTCTTTCTCCTCTCTTCTTCCCTCTCTCCTCTCTCTCTTGTGTCTGTTTTTTTCTCTCCTCCCCTCTCCTCTTTTTCCCTTCCCCTCCCCTCCCCTCTCCTCTCCTCTCCTCTCTTCTTTCTCCTCTCCTGTTTCTCTCTGTTTCCTTCTCCCTTCTTCCTTCTCCCTCTCTCCTCCTCCCCCACTCTGTCTTTCCTCTCTCTGTCTCTGTCTCTCTGTCTCCCTCCCCTCTCTGTCTTTTATCTGTCTGTCTTTCTCCTTGGAGAACTCCACTGAATACGGCAGTTTAAAATATCCCGGTGTATTAAAATGTTTTGCCAAAAGAAAGTAATGTGTTATTTTACCCTTCTGCGATAATCCCAAGGATCACAAATCTTGGCTGGTCTGGCTTATGTCAGACATTGAACCAAGAAGTTTTTGGGAATGAGGTGCTGGTGTCTCAGCAAACCTTATTGTGCCAGCAACCTGCCAGACATCACAGGAAAAAGAAAAACTGGGTAACAAGTTAAATCCCCTTTGGCCAGAGTCTGTTAGAGATCTTTCTGGCAAAGGTCAGTTTCACTTCTGTCTGTAATATATTTTTAAATGCCATAGGAATTATATATGTATATATACATACATACACATATATGTATGTGTATATATATATATAATATACACACACACACACACACACACACACACACACATTTCCCTCTCCTTCTTTCTCTTTTGAAGATGTGCCACCAAAGGGCCGAAGTATTCCAGGTCTGCACCCTGATCTGTAGTTGAAATTGCAAACACGTGTGTGTCTAGCTCTGCCTTTGGAGAAGAGATGGAAAATCAACTGTGTTGTTTAGCTGGCTGGCCTGTCTCCTAACCTCCCTCGAGCTATGTTTCAAGGGAAGTGTACAAAAACACTTAAAACATTTTTTTATCAAAAGCAGAGAAAATAACTAAATCAGACCACAGACTAGTGAGGCTTAGAGCATATGGGAGCAGAGGCAATAGAAATTCATTGCAATTCAGACTCATACTTTGGACTGTCTGCTCCTCTCTCTAGTTGTTTTTCTAACCAGAGTTTATGGCAGACACATTTGGCTTACTCCATTCTTTCCAGCTCTGGTTTTCTCACTATCTCTCTCTCTCTCTTTTTTTTCATGCTGTGGTTCCTGCAACTCCCTCTAATCCAGAGCAGGGAATACATGTCTCTCCTCCCTCACGCCATGCTCTGCACCCTTAGAGGAGATGGTGTTTCTAGGGGAGTGGCAGGTCTTGAGATTCAGTGATTAAAAAGAGGATTTGGCAGGAAGAGATGTCTAAGTATGAGGAAAGATTTGATAATGATTTCCTTTCTTTCTTTCTTTTCTTCTTCTTCTTTTTTTTTTTTTTTGGCTAGGCAATGGCATTAAATGACTTGCCCAGGAGAAGAGAGGGGAAGAAAGAAAGAAACAAGAGAGAAGAGAGAGGGAAGAAGTGTCAGGTGTCTGAGGTCACATCTGAACTCAGGTCCTTCTGACTCCAGGGCCGTGCTCTATCCACTGTGCCACCTAGCTGTCCAATAATAATTTCTTCTTGGAGAGTTTGGAGGATTTGATTTGTTCTTGGTCAAAGTTAAAGACAATTGGTTACCCACATTTCTTGAGTGTCCCAGGGTCCAAATATCCCCTGACTCAGTGAGTTCCCATAGTCACAGATGTCAAGGCTTACTGGAGTGGAAATGAAGAAGATAAAGCCTTATATATTCATTGGAACTACCCATCCCTTCTCCCCAGTTGTATTTCTTGAATCAATTAATGTAGTTTAAAAATGTAAAATCAACTCAATTCATTGGCCATTTATTAAGCCACCACTGTGTTCCAGATACCATGTTGCCCAATGGGAATTGAAAGGAAGGAGAAGAGAAACAAATATTTGTTAAGTGCCCTCTATGTGCCAGGCACTGTGCTAAGGGCTTTACAAATATTGTCTCATTTGATCCTCGCAACAACTTTGGGAGGTAGGTATTATTATTATTCCTATTTTACAGTTGAGGAAACTAAGGCAAAGAGAGGTCTAGTGACTTGCTTAGGATCACACAGCTAATAGATGTCTGAGGCCAAATTTTAACTCAGGTCATCCTGAATCCAGATCAGTGTTCTATCCACTGTACCATCTAGCTGCACGAGACAGCTCTTTCCCTTAAAGAGCTAATATTCTATTGGGGGTAAAAAAAGACATACATAGAAAATTACATAAAAAATTTATGTGGCTCCCTATTGCCTCTAGGACCAAATACAAAATGCTCTATTTGGCATTCAAAGCCCTTAATAACCTAACCCTCTCCCATCTTTCTAGTCTTCTTATACTTTACTCCTTATGCCTTATTCCCCAACACATGCCCTTTAATCTAGTGATACTGGCCTCCAGGTTTTTCCATGAACAAGACAAAACATTACTTAGTATTTTCTCTGGCTCTCCCCCATGCCTGAAATGTTCTTCCTCTTCCACGCAGCTACTGACCTATCTGGCTTCCTTTGAGTCCCAACTAAAATCCCACCTTGTACCTGAAGCCTTCTCCAACCCTCTTAATTGTAGTGCCTTCCCTTTGCTAATTATTTCCTATTTATCCTGCAGATAGCTTGCTTTGTACCTACTTGCGTATTGCCTCTGTCATTAGATTTTAAACTCCTTGAGGGCAGGGACTGTCTTTTGCCTCTTTTTGTTACCCTAGCACTTAGCACGGTGCCTGGCACATAGTAAGTACTTAATAAATGTGTATTTATATTTCTATCTCTATGTTGATATCTATGTCTATATCTGTGTCTCTATCTATAGCAATTTTGGCTAGGAGTAAGGGGGAGGAATAAGATAGTCTACGTGCCTGGTGGCACTTGGACTGAACTTTGTAGGAAGCTAGGGATGTTGGTCAAAGTTCTTTGACCATTGATCAGCAATTCTACTGACATTCTCCCTTTTACCTCCTCTCTTCTCGCCGCTCCACCCCCCCCCAAAAGAAAACCAAACCCTGCAGCTGTATCTGTATAATTATGTTCATGCACCATAAACACCTCCATAGGAAGGGAAGCTTGGTCTATGTCCACTTGAGATGAGTGAATCTGACTGAAGCATGGCGGAGCAGATCATTTCAGATCTTAACAATTTCTCAGTCACTGGTCTTTACCATCTGTACCAGCTCATGCAGCCAGATCAGCCAGCTGAGCTTTGGCACCAAAATGGCACAAGTAAATAGGCTAATTGGCTTGTGATTTCTTCATATAAGAAAACAGATGTAAAGCTACTACTATTTCCCCTTATTTGTTGCAGAAAATAAAGGAAAATAAAACTTCCACTCCTCATTATGCATTCCTCCAACCCCCACTCCTACTTCTGATTTTATATAGAAGACACCACCTCCCCAATTGTACGGGGATGTAAAGAATTCTGATATGCAATTGCTTTAACTGGACATTTTGTAGTATGAACATTACTGTTCCTGATTAATAAACAAACATAATTAAATCCCAATGAATGTTGATGTCTTGGAGAATTTAATTTAATTAAAGAGTTTTTGTAGGTTCCAGGAGGAAGTATTTGTACTATTTAGGGTTATACAATACAGCAAATCATGGCATTTTTTTTCACTTGAAAAAAAAAGCAGCTATCAGTATAAGATTATACACTATTGAAAAAGAACTGATTTCTAAAATCTAACTTGATTTGTTTTTCCTTCTTACTTTTCTCTCACCTAGTTAATTTCTCTCAAAATGGAACTTGGAGTCCATTTTTCATCCTTATATTATAGAGGATGAAACTGGGGCCCCAAAAGCTTATGTAACTTGTCCAAGCTTACACAGGTAGGAAGGTTTCAGAACCAGGATTTGGACCCATGTGTCCCCTCTCTCCCCCTCTCCCTTCTTCCTCTCTCTCTTTCTCTCTCTCACCATTTAGTTCTGATTTGGTGATTGTTTCAAATATGTCTTTATTTCTCATTTTTCTCTTTCTTTGCTTCTCTGAGAAGTTCTGGTGATGGCTGTTGGGGAGGAAAAGTAAGGCCTTTCAAAAGAATATACTTGACTATGTTTTTGAAAGGGAAGGAAGAAGAGAAAAAGGTACCTGTGAAATTCTACAGATATGGTGGCTCAGCTGCCATTATAGCTGAGGAGGCTCTGATTGGGACCCCAAAATTGCCTGTTCACACTGAGAACCCCAGCTGGGTTCTGATTCATTTGGGTAGATGGAGATAAGGACATGGTTTAATAGGCAAGAAGACCCTGCCAATTTCAATGGAAGACCTTCCTGGCTTGTGGAAGCAAAGGACATAAGTAGTATGTCCCTCCTAAACTATCTCATATTTAATGACATTGGATGTATTTGTATTCATTCACTCCCTTTTTATGTTCATATATTCATATATATACTTGACTCCTTAGGATGCAAGCAGGTATTGTTTTATCCTTTGAAGGAAGCTTCCAGGCACAGGGGACAAAGCTTGGGGACTTAGAATCAGGAAGACCTACACTCAAATCCAGCGTCTGGCACCTATCAACTATGTGTCTGTGGAGGAGTCACTTAACCTGTCAGTACCTTGATTTCCTTATCTGTACAGTGGGGATAATTGCACCTTCCTCACAACTGTGTGACCTTGGTCAACACATTTAACCTCTCTGTGCCTCAATTTCTTCATCTGTAAAATGGAGAGAGCACCTATTTCATAGAGTTGTTGTGAGGATCAAATGAGTTAACATATATAAAGTGCTTTGCACAATTTAAAGCACTGTATAAATGTTTATTATTGTTATTAGTAGTAGCATCATCATCCTCAGCACCTGGCACATAGTAGGTGCTTAATAAATACCTGTTGGTAGATTGATTTGGAAATAATTCCAAGTGAAACCAGGAGTTGTGACAATTATCCTGACAACTTGGGCCTTGGACCCATCAATCACATGAAACACTTGCTAAGGGGGGAAAAATCAAGGAGGGGTTGAGAGATCTGAATTATCCAGATTGTTGGATGATCTCCATTGCCTTAATTCATTGGATAGTTCCATGTCCCTGCATTCTATTTTGCTAGCAAAAGCCTAGCTGAAGTTCCAGGACTGTGTGACCAATAATAGTAATTATCATAATGGATAACAATGGTTCAGATTCATAGAATGCTTCAGGATTTATTATAAAGGACTTTCCTCTGGATAATCAGAAATCTCTGGACTTAAGCAATTTTCTCCAAAGCAGGCTTGTTATTCAGAAATCTATAGAATGGTAGAAAGCTGCAGAGGTCCAGGTGCTCTTAAGGTAGTTTAGTCCTTTTTTTTTTTTTTGGTTTTAATGTCACCTACATTTCTTAGTATGTGCATCTTCCATCTGCTTCCTGGAAAGCTATCCTTTATATATAAGAGTTAAAAAAAAAATGTTCAGTAACACTAAACAACACATCAGCTAAGTCTACCATTATATGCAGAGCTCTAGACTGGTCATTAATCCCTCTGCAAAGAAGGGAAAGGGGGTTCTATTTCTCCCATAAGGCCAAAAAGTCATAATTTCATAGAATTCCCTTTTAATTGTATAGTTGTTGTTCTTTCCCTTTACATTGTTGCAGTTTCTCTGTTTTGGTTACTTCACTTTGCAACAGTTAATGGAAATCTTCCAATGCTTCCAAGCCATCATATTGTACTACCTTGCTCAGTCATTTCCCTATCAATGAATGCCTACTTTGTTTCTATTTCTTTACTGCTACAAAAAGTGCTAGCATAAACATTTTGGTATAGATGATGCACTTTATTTTTGTCATTGCATATTTTGTAATCATTGTTTTTCAGCAGAGTAATGAGATCAATGTGTAGTTCTCTAAACAATGTATGTGGCTTTGTCTTTCCACAGCTCCCCCTCCCCCCCAACATTGACTATCCTCACATTTCATCAGCTCTGTCAGTTTATTGGAGAAAAATTTCAGAGAGTTGTTTTGATGTGTAATTCTCTTATGATTAGTAAGTTGAAACATTCTTTCAAGTAGTTGTTAATAATCAATAATCTTTTAGGACTAGTTTGTTCATATCCTTTGACCATTTATCTTATCCTATTTGAATTAATTTTGTTCACTCAAAAGTTTTCCATTTCGTGTCATTAAAATTATGTTTTGTTTTGTTTTGTTTTGTAATTGTGGCTCTTCTTTATATGACTAAGAATTATCCACCCCTACCCCCCAGCAATAATGATGAGGGGTACCTAATCTGATCCTTTTTTAAATTTTTATGTTATAATCTTGAATATTCCACAAATCTACTTTGAAGATATTAGGGTATGTGTTGTAAGATGTTGGTCTACACAATTTCTGCCAGATTGCTTTCCTATTTTCCCAGCAAATCTTCTGGGTGAAAGAGGTCCCAGGTAATTTATGTTCTTAGGTATGTTGAACATTGCATAGGTAATTTAGTTCAGTTATTTCTGATGCTTCCTTATCTACTCTGTTCGAATGATCTACTTTAAAATTTTTTTAGCCAGGACCAATAACCAAATCGCTTTAATGATTACTGCTTTAAAGTATAATGTGAAATCTGGAAGTGTTATTCTTCCATTACTACCTTTTAAAAGGGCAGCTAGGTGGTGCAGTAGATAGAGCTCCAGCATTGGAGTCAGGAAGACCTGAGTTCAGATCTAGGCAATTGATACTTACTAGCTGTGTGACCCTGGGCAAGTCGCTTAACCCTGATTGTTTTTCCCTCCAAAAAAAAAAAAGGAGAACAAATGAATAAAGAAAATTTTAAAAAAATTATTTTTCCTTGGATTTTTGGCCCTTTGTACGTACAAATGTATGTTGTTATCATTTTGTCCAGATCTATGTGTCCCTTTGATGGTTTGTTGGGCATAGCATAAAATCCATCAATTAATTTAGGTATCATCATATTTATTATTGGTTTCATCTGATCATGAGCACTGAATGTCTTTCCAATTTTTATCTAAATTATTCATTATTTCTTTCAGCAGAATTTTATAATTGTATCTATGCAGGTCTTCAGTGTGCCTTGGTAGAATGACTCCCAGAAATTATATGCATTTTATAATTATTTTGAATGAGACTTACACTTCTGTTATTCCCTGATGGATTTTGTTACAGGCAGCTTAGCTCTTAACAGCTACATGTAAGAGGTGAAGGCTGGGTCACTGAACTTAAAAAAGTTTGTTCTCCTCCCTCCCCCCCAAAAAACGATGCAACCCGTTTTTCTCAGTTGCAAATTGTCAAGTGCGTTAAAAATAGTTTTGTCAGCCTAAAGAGTATCTGTTGGCTCAGATGTTTTTTCTGCCACCAGGAACTTCCTTGCTGTTGGGGCAGCCAGTCATTCAGTTAAAGTGTAGTGCCCTCTCCAGGCAAGGTGAATTTGGGATGATCTGTCCTTCAGGCACTTGGACCAAATCCATAACCTCCAAGTGACATTTCTCCAGTTCTCTTGCCTTCCTTCTTTGAAGGCTCCAGGTCCCACGGTCTCGGGGCTGGGTGGGATCTTCATTCCTACCCCCACTTCCCCACCCTCTCCCTTTATAAACTGGAAGATTCATTTCTGCTTCCTCTCCTGCAATCCTAAATTTATTCCCAGTGACTTTTGCAGTTGCTGGTGGTCAATGACAGCTGTTCCGTCATGCTGCTCTCTGAGTAATTCTGAGGAATGAACTCACCATGATTCTCACTATTGGAGAAATAGTCTGGGAAACAAACACTTTGGTAACTTGTCTTTGGTAATTAATGCCCTGTGAAAAATCACTTTGGAGTAAGGTCCCCCCACTCTTGGTTTTCTGAGCAGAAAATAAAACACAAAAACAAAAAAGGGGGGGGGATTAGGGGAGTGACTTACCCAATATGAGCTCAAGCTTATTTAATTACATTGAAGCCCGAGGAAAATGGAATCCCTTTGGGGTGTTTTAAAATGGACGCAGGAGTGGCAGGGGGGAAGAAGGAAGGAGTACTTGGGAGAGATTTTCTGAAAGGTCCAGAATGGTCATGGATAGGTGTGTTTTGAATCAGATACTGTCCTTTCCCTCTTCCTTGTCTTCCCTTCCTTCTATTCTCTCTTTCTCATCTGCTCTTGGTTGAATAGCTATCTGTTGCTACCACTTTAGATTTCAAGGGTTGAAATTTCTCTTCCAACGACCTCAGCTCTAACATTCACAACTTTTCCCCTTTTATTTCTCTGGTAGTTCTCCCCCCTCAATATAAAAGTCATATTTTATGTATTAAAATGCAAGGAGATCTTAGGATATGGCTACATACAAAAGAGAATAGCAGTTATGTGGTGCAGTAGGTAGAGCAATGGGCCTGGAATCAGGTAGACCTAAGCTCAGAACTGGCCTTAGACACTTACTACTGTGTGACTCTGGGCAAGTCACTTAACCTGTGTTTGCCTTAGTTTCCCCATCTGTAAAATAGCTCCTTCCCAGGGTTGTTGTGAGGACCAAATGACATAATAATTATAGAGCTCTTAGTACAGTATCTAGCTCATAGCAGGCACTATATAAATAATAGTTACACTGCTGTTGCTGCTGATTATGTTCTTGACTTGTCCCAAGACGATGATTAGTCTCTTCCAGTCATTCCCAATTTTAATACTATCAAATTTGCAGATAAGGAAACTGAGGCTCAGTGATGGGCAGTGACTTATCTAAGAGAATATGGATGAAGGAGCCTGGCTTTTCTGTTGCTTAGCTTCATTCTCTTTTCCCTGTACCATTCTGTCTCTTGGTAGTTATGATCCATCATCTTCAAGCTCACAGTTTCTTTCTGACCAAAGTGCCATCCTTTCAGAGATCCTTTCTTTTACCCTTCCAATCAGAGTCACACCCTCCTCTTTCCTACTTCCTCAGTCGCTTATCCAGATACCCACTGATACATGCATACAGAGCTCAAGTCTACCTTGTTTCTATGACTAGGGATGGCCAGGCCACAAATTCTTCTTAATTATTGGTGGGATGGTGTTTTGTGCTTTTCATAACAACTAGTATAGTATAGTTTGTAGATGTACTCATTTAAAATCCTGGGATTTAAAACAAAACAAAACAAAACAAAAAACCCAAATTTTCCTGCAATGGTCAGATCTCAGATATGATCTAGGCAATAATTGTCATGTGTCACTGTCGGTCACTTTCATTATCAATAACTTGACACCCACACGGAGAAATTCTTCAATGACCTCTTTCTTTTATTGTGGCTTCCATCCACACTGGTATTTCTTTGTATATGGTATACTTTTCTTTACTCAGATTTTCTCAATTATATGTATGTGTATCTATATCATGTGTGTATGTATGTATCTATTTATCTATCTATCTATCTATCTATCTTCTCAAGCTTCTTGCAAGTAGGGAATAAATTTCAGTAATATTTTGTTCTCCCTTTCCACAGAGTACAGAGACTTCCACGTGTATAGAAGACCTCATTAGATGTTTCTTGGGTTGAATTGAATTAAACTCCAGAAATATGCAATATAATTTCCCTAAACTTCCAAGTCACTCATTAACATAGGAATTGACAGTTTTCACATGTGACATAAAACAGCATGGCAGTTTCTAGTATTTCTCATGCGAGTGAATGGAAATAGCATCACTTTCAAGTCAGAATCAGTGTTATGGCACTTCTCCATTGAGGGTTTCATAGAATCCTAACATCAGAGAATGTTGAGAGCTAGAAGCAATGTTAGAGATCGGCTTATCGAAAAATCTTCATTTTATTTTAATTAATTAAAACAAATTAGATATACTTCAGTGATAACTTGACACTTTTTAATTTGGGAGAGAGAGAGAGAGAGAGAGAGAGAGAGAGAGAGAGAGAGAGAGAGAGAGAGAGTGTGTGTGTGTGTATGTATAATATTAACGAAAAGGACTGAACCTATAATTTCATTGTGATAGGAAACTCCTAGCTGAGAAATCTCACTCTACCAATGCAGTAAGACAACCCCTATTTATGAGAAGTTGATACCCCAGTAGGGGAACCAAGCAAAACCATAATTAGTCATTGCTGAATTCTGGACAAGCAGCACAAAATGTACCTAGGGCAATTGGCATGAAATAAACTTGGAATCTCAGGCAAGGGTGGGAGTGGGTATGGTGGCAGAGAACATGGGATGTTGCAAGGGCACCTCATTGAATGGGAAGCATCTTACCTGTAATTAGAAAGACAGAGAAAGCCACCATCTGGAGGCTTTCTATTTTAACTAACTACTCTTAGTATAGTACCTGGCACGTAGTAGGCACTTGATAAATGTTTGTTAACTGACTGACTAATCTTGCTAACTAGGTGTTTGCAAATGCTGTTTAGTGTGCCTTCTAAATTGTGGCACACTGAGCAAAAGCTCTAGTTGCCCTACCCTAGTTCTGACTTTGCAGATAATTCATGAACATAACTGCCTTTTTTTTTTAAATAAATGAAACCATGATTTGGAAAGAAGAGGTTCATATTAAATACTGCAAGGTATGTTGAAGGAAAGAGGCATCAGAATTGATGACCAGCAAAGGCCAAATGCTGTAATTTGTTTCCTCAGCTTCTACATGTACTAGAGATATGGAATCCATATAAGATGGTACAGAATGCTTTTAGAATTTAATTGATCCCACTTCCAAAAAGAGATAAGTAGATCATGAATAATCTTTTATGAAGATTGTGGGAGAGAAAATGCTTACTCATTCATGAACCTTCTTTGACCTTACTGGCCTTGAAGATTATAAAACAAAATAAAAAAGTTGTTTTATAAGGAAGGAAAATTAAAAAACTAGTAGAGACTCATATAGGTTAATGTAATTTTTGCCCTGGGAGAGCAAAGAGTGATTTCATTTACTAATATTTAATAATAATAGCCAGCATCTATGTAGCATTTTAAGGTTTGCAGAGGACTTTACAAATATGAATTCATTTTTATCCTTACAACAACTCTGGGAGGTAGGTGCTATTATTATCTCTACTTTTACAGATGGGGAAACTGAGGCAGAAAGGGATTAAATGTCTTGGCTGGGGTCACACAGCTAGTAAATTTGAACTTGGGTCTTCCTGACTCCAAGTCCAGTGCTCTATCTACCATCCTAGCCTCTTATTATTTCAGTTAATTAAGGAGTTATGCCCCTTGGCACCTTTTAAAAAAATTTAACTTCATTTTTTTTTCAATCAACAAAATCTGTTTACTCTCCCTACTTTTCACTCCATCCCTCACCACCATGAAAACAAAAAGAAAGAAAAACAAAGCCCTTGTAATATGTATAGTCATTCAGGAAGCTTAACTAGTCCAAAGTTACAATAAATTCATCCTGACAAGCAGTAATAAGTTTCCACTTCCAGCAGGGATGAAAGTGTACCTATTGTTGAAGGATGAAGATGAAAATTTGCATGACCCGGGCTACTAAGATAAACTGGCAGTCATCCTAGGCTGAGCACAGTTCAGTAGTAGCAAGGGTGAGTCACCTCCAGGCTTCCCAGGCATCTGGAGTCAACACAATTGCGTTTGTCTAAATCTTCAATCATTTCACAAATAGTTATTAAGCACCAACAAGATACAAAGGAAGGTGAGTGGGGAAGATCAGAAGATAGAAGACTTTGCTGCTACCGTCAAGGAGTTTATAATCTAGTAGGGGAGATCTCTGTCGTATTCTTCAGGTGACTCTGGGTTATTAGTTCAGCCAAGATGGAAAGAACTAGATAAAGTCAGGTTGGAGTTTTCCACTTTATGAAATTTGATTTTTAGGGCATCAGGCAAAGATCCTTCAGAAAGGAGTAGCTTGGTGTTTCCGTGTATATTATGGCATCTCCCATCTCAGATCTTTGCGCAGACCTGTACCTGGAATGCTCTCTCTTCTCAACTCTTTCTTTTAGCATCCATAGCTCCCTTTAGGGTTTTCTTCTTTTGTCTCTTCCACTGCAAGGTCTTTCATGATGTCCTCTCACTCTTGTTAACCTTTCTGTTATTTTTTTAGACCAGACCTGTGATTTCATTACTATGTGATGTTTATGCCCTGTCAGAAACCTCCCTTTATCAACAAAAATTAGCACACGCTCCATATCGTCTTAAGAGTATGGCTATGTTCAAGGTTAAGTGACTTGTTCATAGTCCCTTAGAATTAGAATACGTTAGAGGCAAGACTTTCTGATTCCCTGGCCAGCTCTTTAACGATTACACCATCCTACTTCTTTCCACAACTCATATTACTTTGTATTTACTATGTTTTTGTTGTTGTTCAGTGGTGTCTGACTCTTTATGATCCTATTTTGGGGTTTTCTTGGTAAAGACACTGGAGTGGTTTGTTATTTCCTTCTCCCGCTTATTTTATAGATGAGGAAAACTGAGGCAAACAGGGTTAAGTGACTTTGCCCAGGGTCACACAGTTATTAAGTATCTGAGGCTGGATTTGAACTCAGGAAGACTGAGTCTTCCTGATTCCAACTCAGTGCTTTACCCATTGTGCCACCTAGTTGCCCATTTACTATGCATGTAGTCTTGATTTACTTACTGTGTTGTTTCCTCCCAGCAGAATGTAAGCTTTTTGAAGGCAGGAACTGTGTTTGTTTTGTTTTGTTTTTCTTTGTATCCTCAGCACCTGGCTTGGTGCTTGGCACAAAATGGGTATTTAAATATATCCTTTTCAAATGAATGAATGAGCCTTGCATGTAGTAGGTCCTTAATAAACTTTGTTGAATTGAATGGAATTGTTGCTGCTTCATAGCCAAGGAATGAAGCTTTTACTAGCCAGCTCTGGGAAAGGAGTTGTTGATATTGCTAGAATAAATTTGAACTATTTTCATAGAATCAGAGAATTTTGAAAATTGGAGGGGACCTTAGAGGTAAGTTGAGTTCCAACCCTTCCCTGAAATATGGAGCCTCTTTACAATATTTCAGCCGAATAGTTATCCTTGTCTTTATTGAAGACCTCCAGTGATAGAGAACTCACTGCTGTTGTTAATTGAAATCTGAGAGGCAGTATGACACACTAGATGATGAACCAGCCTTGGAGGCAATCAAACCTGGGTTCGAGTACCGTCTCTGACACATACTCATTGCTTTTGCCAATAAAAGATTGCTTGTTTCCCTTACTCTATTCCCCTTATTAAGTCATTTAAACTCTCAGTGCCCCAGGCAACTGTCTAGAACTATAATTTACAGATAGTTGCTGTTCTGTATTGGTGGAGTTGGTGGTGGCATTTCCATAGCAGGAGTTTGTTATACAAGGAAATGACAGGTTTTGAACAACAACAACAGAAAAAAACTGCACATTTCATTAAAAAAAAATGTTACTGGACTAACTTACCCTTCCCAAATGTACATTTTTGAGCCACTTTCATTAGGAAAACCTAAAAGAAAGACTCTAGAAGACTCTTCTTCCTGTCCCTTTCTCCCACTTATTCTGAATTACTCCTAAGCAAGATATGGATGTGGTGCATTAATTAGCAGAACAGAAGAATGGTTGGTGAATAGACAGTACCTCCAATGGGCGGATCCATTCCTGGCAGAAATATTCCAGCACCAAAAAAATGTGGGTGAATGAGCTGGGGATCTAGCCTGAGCATCACATCTGAGACTGGAAAATGCTTAGCTCAACTGGACAAGGTACCATCCACCTGTCAGGTCAAATTTGCCTTGGTGTACCTGGGGATTCCTTTGCTCAGGAGGGAAGTGAGGAAGGCAAAGAGAGGCTTGCAGAATGTACAGAACACAGAATCTTTCTCATATCAGTTGAGACTGTTGAGAAATCTCTCTTTAGCAATTCTCAGCCCAGAGGCCTGAATAAAGGACTCAGTGTGAAGTCGGGATGGTGCAATTTTTTTGTTTAATACTTTGCAGATTTTTGGAACTCTCTGCACCCTGAACTAAAAAAACTGCATTTTTTGCTGACCTTGTTGGAAGGCTAAGACTGTTTCTGGGAAATAGGGGAAACAAGCAGCCTTTTGTTGGCAGGAGCAGGGAGAGACAGAAGGCGGGAGAGAGCCTGGGCTTGACTCTTTTTTTCCTTCATGATGTCGTGACTGAGACAAGACCATAATGTGGCTGGATTTTTCTTTCTACCTCGGCTGACATGTGTTTTACATCAGACTGGGCTGTATGACACCTGATGCTAGCCAGTTCGCATGAATTAAGCCACGGGCTGCCCATAAGCTGAGGGGAAAAGGCACAGCTGCACTTCTGACGCTGCAATCATTAAAGTTTGAGGAGCTTGGGGCAGCACACGTCAGGAACAATTTACACCTGTATATTTTGGCCTTCCACTTGCAAATCATTCTACCTAGAAAGATATCTTAGCCAGAAGGCCCAGTAAGACCTCATGCCAGGTGCTGCCCCTTCCTCCATTAGACTTTGCTGAGTTAGTTATAAAGTAGAATGTCTAGGAGCATTTCTATTTTAAGGGAGCAAAAGCATTGAGCCCTATTCTATTTCCTTTTAAGTCCAATAAGAACAATATTACTTTGAGGGCAGCCCAGGGAAGAAAGCACAGACTCCTGGGGGCCGTCACATTCTTTGTGTTTGTATCCCAAGCACCTGGCACTGAGTCTGGCACTTTGGAGAAGATAATAAATGCTATTGACTGATTGATCGAAGAGTACTGGCCTGAGAGTTAAGAGACCTGGAGTCGAGTTTTAGTATGACACTATAACTTGGTGTGGCCATGGAAAAACGGTATTCTGTCTCTGGACCTCAGTTTCCTTGCCTGTAAAATGAGACAGTTGGACTAAAAGATTTTCCAAGGCAGGGGTTCTCAATGTTTTTTTGTGCAATGTTTCCCTTTGGCAAGTTTGGTAAAGCCTAAAGGGGGTAGTACCCCTTTTTAGAATGTTTTAAAATACACAAACTGCCCAGGATTACAAAGAAACCCAATTATAGTGAAATTCAATTATCAAAAAAAATTTTTAAGTTCACAGTTACATAGAAACATATTTTGTATGACTGCACATGGATAACCTATGTCAAATTGCTTGCTTTTTCAATGAGGGGGGAGGTGAAGGGGGCAGAGAATTTGGAACTCAAAATCTGAAAAAAAAAAAGAATGTTAAAATTGTTTTTACATGTAATTGGGAAAAATAAAATATTAAAAAAAGTTCACAGACTCCAGGTTAACCCCTGATCTAAGGGCTATTGCAATAAAAATTGCTGGAGTTGCATCATTCCGTAACTCCACAATAAGGGATTCTTTTGGACTCAGGGTCAAGAAGATCAGAGTTCAGATGTAGCCTAGCTGTGTGACCTTGGGCAAGTCACTTAACCTCTCTTCACCTCAGCTTCCTCAACTATAAAACGGAGATGATTATAGTACGTACCTCATAGGATTGTTGTGAGGATCAAATGAAATAATATTTAGGATGCACTTTGCCAACTTTAAAGCCTTATGTAAATGTGAGCTCTGATGATGATCCTGTATATGAATTCATTCATGTATGATTGTATAATTCGACGAGTCCATGATCTCCTTAGTGGCACAGATATCAACCCCTTCATACCTTAGCCTCTCACTCTTGTTTGTACAATGTCACAAATCCTCTCGAGAACAGAATTTCTTAGCTTTTTTGTGGGTCTGCTGAAGCTCATGGACCGCTTCTCAGAATAATGTTTTAAAATGCATAAAATAAGGTGCATTAGATCACAAAGCAAGACAATTATTTTGAAATACAGTAAAAAATTTTAAGAAATGATCATATACAGTAGCTATAAGCACTGTTCTCAAGGCTTTGCTTGGCTGACTGTTGCCTTTCCCCCCCTTATCACTCCCATGATCTATCTCCATTTTATCCCTCCTTCCTTCTAGATGACAGGCCCAACCTCCTTTCCCAGTCATAGATGTCTATGAATATGTCTATTATGTTACTTCTTTTGTATACAACAAACCCATCTAACAAGGTCTTAAAGGAGAGTAATGTGGTCCAGTGGAAAAAGCCTTGGATTTAGAGTCAAGGACCTGGATTCAAAGGCTGGCTCTGGCATTTATTATTTATGTATTAAGCAGAGAGATCACAACATCTCCGAGCTTCGGGATTCTCATCTGTAAAATATAGAAGTTGGACTCCACGGCTTCTGATATTCCAGCTAGTGCTAATTTTCATCTTTTTATTTTGAACTCGTTCTTGTCTGATTCCCCTGATCCTATTATAACCTGAAGTTGAACTATTGGACTAAATTTGAGCTGCCATTCACAGTGAAATCGGGGAAGCAGAATCTATTGTGTTGGGACCTGGAGGGCAAGAGGAAGCCTTCATCTCTTCTAAGTCTTGTTTGAAGAGCTGTATGAATCTATTAGGAAGATGAAATTGAGTCTCAGTCACAGGGAGAGGGGACAGAGAAGCATATTTGTTATGAAAGCTTTCACAATGGCATATATTACATATATAACACATGTGTATTATGCTATACATGTACAATGTATAACACATATATGCATACACACATATACATATACATACGTCTGTATGTATATTTTATATATATATAAAACACACACATATATATACACATGCACACATATACATGTATATATAATATATATATATACATCTTAGCCAAATATTCCAAATGAAAGACTTCCTGGACCTCAGATATAATCCTTCTGCCTCTTTTGGGGGCAATTTCATGTAATGTCATAAAGAACACCAATTTCCTTAAAATCCCAAGAGGACTCAGTCTGGATAGGTAATATCCCCTCACCGATTGTTAGTTTTCTATATAGGAGAAAAAGGTTACCTCCTGGTAATCTGGAGAGGAACCCTTCAAAGCTTAGTCTAGACAGACTGACTTTTATTTTGAATCCTAAAGTATTATTTGATAATTGTGCCAGGTGATGGCCTGAAGGGAAGAGGTTGGTGAAAAACAATCGCAAATTGAATTTGACTTAATGGATTATAATGCATAGAGCAATACCTGAGCAGGAGTGGGGATTGTTGATAATAGTAGCTAGCATTTACAAATCACTTTAAGGACTGCAAAGAACTCTACATAAGTCGTTTCATTTGATCCTCACAATAATGCTGTGGAGGTGCTGTTATTATCTATAGATATTTTTAGAGCTGGGGAAACTGAGACTGAGAGAGGTTAAGTGAGTTGTTCAAGTTCATACAGCTGGGATGTATCTGAGGGAGGATTTATTTGATTTATCCACTGTACTGAGTTGGCTCAGTCAGCCCTTTAAAATTTTTTACAGATTTTTTTTAAATTTATATCCCCTTCCTATTCAAATATAGTTCTCCCTTGCCAATTCCCAGAGAGCCATCCATAGAATTTACACACACATACACACACGCACACACACACACACACGGACGCACGTACGTTCAACAAACTAACCAGCACCAGTCAAATCTGACATCACATGAAGCATTCCACACCCATATTCCCTCACCTCTTCAGTGAAGGGGCATCCTCATATTTCTTTTTGGAACTCCAAGTCCATTCATCATAATTTTACAACTTTCAGTTTCATAGCTTAACACAGGCTCTGCAGCCACTGTTCCAACCCTAACTCCACTGGTAGATGAGGTCCCCAGAAGGCAGCTGCTGTGTTTCCTTTCAGGGTTCTAGGGCTACAACCTTGAGGAATTGAGCTGTGGTTTCTAGGACCATAACTCGTGAGTCCCCACTGGTCTACTGTCTTCAATGATAATCCATTAACATTGAGTCAGCCAGACTTAAACAATCTGTAGAAAGTGGGATTTACTAAAGTGTGGTAGGAACAGTTCATCTCATTGGAAATTGAGGAGATGCCCATCAGTTGGGGAATGACTGAACAAGTTGTTGTATGTGATTGTGATGGAATAGTGTTCTTATAAGAAATGATGAGCAGGATGCTCTCAGAAAAACCTGGAAAGACTTGCTTGGGCTGATGCAAAGTGAAATATACTGTCTACAAAGTAACAGCAATATTGTAAGATGATCAGCTGTGAGTGACTTAGCTATTCTCAGCAATACAACTATCCAAGGCAACTCTGAAGGACTTATGAAAAATGAAAAAGAACCAGAGAAAGAACTGATGGTGTCTGAATGCAGCTTGAAACATAAAAACAAAACAAAACAAACAAAAAGAACAGTTCATCTCCCCAAAAGTCTGGGGCAGCACGCTTTCCTAAAAATCTATGCAGAGTGCTAGGAAAGTGGTCTCATGCTTAGCAAAGGGAGAAACTCACGGCTCCTGGAAATCTTTTGCTTGGGCTCCCTTTCTCTCCTTTGTAAGGCCTTTGTGAAGTTCCACTTAGGCATGGTATAGCTTTCTGCTGGACTTCTCAGAGAGTCCTAAAGTTTCTTTCTTCAGAGTGTCTCATATGTCCTCACTCTTTGCCAGTGTAGACACTGTTCCTAGTCATTGCTCTTCTAGGGACATTGCTAGGATGCTTAGAATAAGTCTAGAACTTCTGGACTGTTTGAAATTCACATGGACTTTTGTTGGTGGTTGTGGTGGGGAGTAGAGCCTTTTCTCCCCCACCTTCCCAAAGTAATTTCTCTCAGAGGCTTAGCTATAACTCCTCTCTGCAGGCTCACTTCTAATCCCAACAAACCCCACATGTAGCATCACCTCACTTCATCCAATGACCTTCACTCCTTCCAAATTGTTCAAGGATTTTGTCTACACCTAGTGAAATCTCTCTGATTGATTAACTCAAACAGATGTATCCTCCTCTGGTAAAATGTTATCAGGACTATAGTATTTTCTTAGTTATTTCAGTTTGGAGGGGTGTGATTGATTGGTTCAGTTGTACCCACCCCCCACTCTCATGACAGAGTACTAAATTTGGGACCAGCGTTTTAATCTAGTCCTCTCATTTTATAGTTGAGGAAATGGAGACCCCAGAGAGGAAAAGTGACTTTTCCAAGGTCATATGGCAAAAACTGTTAACAGTGAAATTTGAACCTAGGTCCTCAATCAATTCCAGAGCTATTGACTTTTCTTTCCAGGCATCATGCTGCCTACAGTGCTTTACTTAAAAAAAAAAATTTCCACTGTCATTGTATTGTATATATTGATTTTCTGGTTCAGCTTACTGGAAAATTAACTCTGAATTCCTTTAGGGAATGACGGTATGCAGTCTGCAGAGTGGTAAGTGATTTCCTAGCTCAGGGTTATCATGGGGGGGGGGGGGGATGATCTTCCTGAGATTGGAATCAATCAAATGGATTGAATGTGTGGATGTGTGGAATCATAAGTATTTAGTCCCCTGGAGAGCAGGACTATTTGCAGTGAAAGCAGAGCTAAGGAGGCTCTTAAATCCAAGGACTTAGGTCGGGGCAGCAAATGCCCCCACTTCACTCCTTCATGATTGAGAATGCCTGTACCTTTGTAATTGTAGTGTCTTTCCTCTGTTAATTATTTCCTATTTATCCTGTATATAGCTTGCTTTGTATATATTTGTTTGCGTCTTGTCCCCCCACTTTGATTGGGAGCTCCTGGAGGTAAGGGATTGTCTTCTGCTCTTTTTTGTATCCCCATCACTTAGCATGTAGTTGGTGCTTAATAAATGTTTAATTTAATAAATTAATAATAAATTTAATAATTAATAAATGTTTATTGGTTGATTGTGGGTATATGACCAGCAGAGAGTGATTTTTTTTTTTAAAGTAGAAATTCTGCTGTTTGGAGTGGTGGAGAAATACACACATGTATGTGTGTATATGTATATGTATGCCTTTATGTGTACACAAATACATACACACATACATCTAAATATACATGCACTTACACTTATACATATACACACAGACATACAATACATATCACATATATTTAAATACATGTGTGTATTGGAGGGTAGCTTTCCTGCCTAAGCCATCTTTCTGAAACCTTTCCCTTTGGGGATCAATCCCTCAGGGCTTTGGCATTCTAGGCACCTTCTCTTCTTTCTCATTCAAAGGGTGTTGACTCAGATCAATGAATATTTTAAGCACCTGTGATATATTCAAGGAGAGTTACAGAACACTTGTCGATTTTCATTGGTAGCAGAAATTTCCTCACTGGAAGTCACCTTCACTAATGAAATCACAGGTCTGGACCGCAACCCCGCCTCTACCCTAACCAAAAAAAAAAAAAAAAAAAAGTGCAAGAGCCTGTAGTAACCATTGGAGACATAAAGATGGAAAGTACCAGCCCCTGACCTCAAGGAGCCTGCTTCGTGGTGTGGCTCATTATAGTAGACCTAGGAGTTTCATTTCTGTGTCTCTGTGTTCCTGTCCTTTTGTGATTCTCTATCACTGCCCTCCTGTAGAATGCAAGCTCTTCCATTTGGATGTAACCTCCTTGATGACTTAGATCGGTTTTTAATAGTATCTACAGAGCTCTGTATATAATAACCACTTGATAAATGCTCCTTGGATAGGATTGGTGAACCTACCTTAGCCTTCCTCCTAAGAATATTGAATAGGTTTAAAATATATACAAGAGAAATACAAGATAATTTTGAGGATAAAGCAGTAGCAATTTATTAAGTACCTACTATATACCAGGTACTGTGCCAAACTCTGGGAATCTAAATATAAAGAAACAACTTGGGGCAGCTAGATGGCGCAGTGGATAGAGCACCAAACTTGGAGTCAGGAGGACCTGAGTTAAAATCCAATCTCAGACACATAACACTTACTAGCTGTGTGACCCTGGGCAAGTCACTTAACCCTATTGCCTAGCCAAAAAAAAAGAAAGAAAGAAACAACTTTCAAGAAGCTTACATACTAACAGGTGAGACAATAAGTGCATATGCAAGTCTGTATAAAATAAATATAAGGAGAACAAATAAAAAATAATTCAATTCAAGGTGGTCTGGGATAGAGGGCACTAGCAGTCTGGGTTGGGGGAAGGGCTTCATGTAGAAGATAGTACTTGAATTATGTCTTGAAGGTAGCAATTCTATGAGGTAGGGGTGAGGAGAGAGTACATTCCAGGTATGGGAGACAGCCAGTGGAGTACCATATATGGGGAATGGTGAGATCAGTTGGGTTGGCTCATAGAGTATTTGAAGGGGAATAACGTGTAATATGACTGCAAGTGGAATTTGGTGCCATATTGGAAGGGCCCTAAATGTCAAAGAAAGGAGTTTCTATTTGCCCCTGGAGGTAATAAAGAACCATTGGAGTTTATTGAGCAGGAGAATGCCATGGTCAGATCATGATATTTAAACATTTGTAGTATTCACTCAACTTTTCATTTACTCAGTACTATCAAGATCTTAATCAAAGCAGAATGTCTTTTTTTTTTTAAAGACCATGCTTGGAAGTATGATTAGAAGTCTAGTTAACAAAACTGCTAATTATTTTTACTCCTCATTAGCCTAATTTGTGTGTGTGTGTGTGTGTATCTGGAAGGGCAGTTTTTAAGCTATGAATGTTTATCTAAAAGTTTGTTAGTTGGTTTTGAAATGGGTTTAAAAGAGCCAAGTCAAGGGGGTGTTTATTGGTAGAAATGGGGGTGACTTCTTTCATTCGTGGGAAGAAGCGCTTAGTATTAAAACTCACTCTACTTATGTAGTTTTAGAGACTCACCTTGGATTCTGAGAAATGGACTCAATTACCCTTGACCACCTGTCCTAGGTCATAATTGTCAGAGGTAGATCTTCCTGGCTCTAAGCCCAGCCTTCTTTCCACTATACTATTCTGTCTCTCCAGGATGAAGTGGGAGGGATGGGGTATTTATCCCAGGCTTTTTAAAAAAATTATATTTTTAAAAGGTAGAATTGAAAGACAGCTTGGTGCATTGGATGAAACAGTGGACAGGGAATCAAGTGATCTGAGTTTTAGTCTTAGCTATTTCAATAATTGTATGACCTTAGGCTAGGGCTTTAAATGCTCTGAGCCTGTATCTTCATCAGTAATAATGTTGTTGTTGTTGTTGTTGTTTGGTCATGCCCTACTTCTCATGACCCAGTTTGGGGTTTTCTTGGCAAAGATACTGGAAGGGTTGGCCATTTTCTTCTCCAGCTCATTTTACAGATGAGGAAACTGAGGCTCAAATTGGTTCAGTGACTTGCCCATGGTAACGCAGCAAGTGCAATATGAAAGATAGGATTTAAAATTGTCTCTCTAACTTCAAGCCTACCATTCTACGACATTGCCTATTTAGTGAAAGTCTTATCCCTGGATGAGAAAATTGAGACTCTTGGAGGCTAAATGACTTTCCAATGTCATACAGCTATTGGCTTTACCTCACCAGTCTTTTTGCCACCGTGTTGCCTTGCCTGTGAAGAGGTTACTCAATTTCTTTGTTTTTTTCCCCCCCTCTTTTCATCCTTAGCTCCTGAGATATTAAACTATTAATAGGTTGTTGTTATGGTGATTAACACATAGCAGGTGCTTTGTAAATACTTGAATTCAATTGACTTGACAAAATGTTTGCTGTCCCTCTTCCTCCCTTTTGATCTCTTAAATCGACTTTTGTGGTCTGGCCCTGCCTGGGAACTTAGCTATTTTTTTTTTAAGTAATTCTTTACTGTGAAAATGTGTTTCAAGTTAGAATTCCCATAGTCTTTTGTTTGCATCTCTCTTCTGGCACTTATAACAGCCCACCTTTATGTTGTGGTTTTTTGAAGTTACATCTTGTGTTAATATTCTGTCTTCTCAAGCACTGCGTCCATGGGATTGAAAGCACAGACATGAAGTCTTATTAGTGTGTATACTGAGAGATTGAGGGTTTCTGGGGAACCCCTTCCTGTTTGGCCTATTTATTGTGGAAGTATCTTGGATACTTGGATACCGAGTGTTGTACTTGCTGGAGAAAGTGCCTGTGATGATAAGGCTCAACAGATTTAGCAATGTCACATGAATGTTTTCCCAGACATTTGCTTCTCAGAGTAGAGTAGTGAAAATGAAGTGCTATCTAACCCCTTCCAGTCTGGGTCTTACACTGAAGTCTCATTCAGGATCATGGATTTTGAACTGGAAGGGACCAACGAGGTCATCAGATCCAGCCCCCTCATTTAACAGATGGGGACGCTGAACTTTCGGGAGATCTAGTGACTTGCTTATTAGGACACAGCTAGAGAATGTCTGAGGGGTGTTGAAGCCTAGGTCTCCCTGACCCTGAAATCCTGTGCTCTCTCCACTCTACTGGGCTCTTAAAGGCTGGCACATCTGAGGCACAAACCCTTTGTAAAGGTTATAAGAATGGGTACAGAATGAATTCAATGTCTTTGATAAGTTTAGAGCATTTGTCAACAGGCTGTCCAGAGGATGATGATTTTTCAGGCATGTCATCTCTGGCCACCCTTTCCTAAGTCATCGGGATGTTTGGCATAAATGGAAGAAATACCCTTGCCAGCAGCTGGATTCACAGATTCTTGAAGCCCCTATTTGGGTATGAAACTTAGCTTTGTAAACTCTATTTCAGGAGGATGGGAGGGAAAGGGAATATAGAAATAGAAAAGGAAAAAGAAAAAGAGAAAAGAGGATCATTGAAGCATGAATACATATATATATATATTTAAATACACAGAAGAGAACAGTAGGAAGACTAGATAGAAGCACAGACAAATAGGACAGCTTTAAAGGTTACATGTTGAATTTATTGTATTTAATATATTAGTATTATCTAATAGAAAAAATAAAACTGTATATGAGATCTGCATTAAAATCCTCTTCTTCCATTGCAGCATGCACATGAAAATACTGATGTCATTTGGGTTTGTTAAGTTGAGGATAAAAATATCCTTTAAAAAAAAGACCTCGTCATTTTACTAGGCATGGGAATAGACCCAATACTTAGAGGGGAGGAAATGGAGATTAGAAAGGAAAAACATTCTCATTCCAGAATTCATTGGGCTAGCACCTTAAGCCTTTGGCTCCCCAGTAAGTTTACCTTTTGTCATGTTGGCTGAAATAAGATATTGGAGGGGTTGGCTCAAAGTCCCCTTTTAAAGGGCTGGGAATAGAGAGGAGTCATCTACCTATGTGCTTCATGAGAGAAGAAAGGGGCAGAAAGGAAGTCAGGAAAAGAATAAGCGGGCAGGTGATTCCAGCTCTGCTTTTTTCCTGACTCTCCACATAAACCATCCCTTTGGGAAGAGCATTTGGAGGAGAGAGGCAAGGTAAATTCTGAGTCTGTTGATTCAGAGGCTGAGGGCCCTAATACCGGAATGTTGGTGGCTGCCAATAAGCCAGGGGCTGTTAGTTTTTGACAAAATGTGCTCCTAGCTCAGTGCCTATTCTAGTTTTATTCTTAAGCCTAACCATATGGTTTTGTTTTCTTCCTTCGGCTTGGTTTTTGTGAACAAAGCCTATTTAAGAGAGAGATAGAGAGAATCAGAGAAGGAGGGAGGAGAGAGAGAGAGAGAGAGAGAGAGAGAGAGAGAGAGAGAGAGAGATCCAGGACATAGGAAAAGCAAGTCATTATACCTCTTCCAGGCCAAGAGGACATTTGTCAAACATTCCAGGAAAGCAGCTGGGGCAGCCTCTGATTCACTTAGCTCCTTCACAGTCTGAAGCTTCTGGCTCTAGAAGGATATGCCTGCCCTCTTTCCGCTATTTCCCTTTACCCTGCAAAGAGTCCAAGTTTATACAGAGAATCCCTTCCATTTTCTTCTTTTTGTGTTATTTATTTTATTTTAAAATATTTTGCTTTTTTCCAATTACATATAAGATTTTTTAACATTTCATTTTTTTTTTTAAATTTTGAGTTCTAAATTCTCTCTCTCCCTCCCTCGTTGAAAAGGCAAACAATTTGATATAGGTTATATGTATGCAGCCATGCTATACATTTCCATATTAGTCATGTTAAAGAAAAAACAGACAAGAAAAATAAAGAAAGTTTAAAAAGTATGCTTTGATCTGCATTCAGATTTTATCAGTTCTTTCTCTGGAGGTGGACAGCATTTTTCCTCTTGAGTCCTTCAGAATTGTCTTGGCTCATTGTATTGCTCAGAATAGCTAAGTTATTCACAGTTGATATCATATAATATTGCTAGTACTGTCTACAGTGTTCTCCTGGTTCTACTCACTTCATTTTGCATCAGTTCTTGTAAGTCTTTCCAGTTTTTTCTGAAAGCATCCTATCATTTCTTATAGTACAATAGTATTCCATCAAAATCTCATACCACAACTTGTTCAGTCATTCCCCATTTGATGGATGTCTCCTCAATTTCCAATTCTTTGCCACCACAAAAAGAGCTGCTATAAATATTTTTGTATATATAGGCCTTTTTCTGTTTTCCTTTTTGTTTTTAATCTCTTTGGGATACAAACCTAGTAGTGGTAATGCTGGGTCAAAGGGTATGTACAGTTTAAAGCCCTTTGGGCTTGTTCCAAATTGTTCTCCAGAATGGTTGGATCAGTTCACAACTCCACCAACAATGCATTAGTGTCCCAATTTTCCCATATGTCCCCCAACATTTGTCATTTTCCTTTTCTGTCATATTAGCTAATCTGATAGGTATGAGGTGGTACCTCAGAGTTGTTTTAATCTTCATTTCTCTAATAATATTCTTGTATTTTAAAAAAGTAAACTTATCTCTGGTGTAGTCTTTTTAGACCTTAGTTAAGGATCCTAGCCCTTAAGGTAAAGGTCATTGAGATTAATCTCCTTTATTTAACAGATGAGGAAATGGAGGCTCTGAGAAGTTAAATGATTTCTCTAAGGTCAAACAGTCGATAGGTAGCAGGGCTGGAATCCACATGCTGACCTTTTAATTCCAATTACAACACATTTAATAATAGAGCTGTGCAATGGAAGTTGCTGTTTCCCAGAATGGGGAAAAAAAATCTTGTTTATCAACCTTGCTACAATTATAGGTGCAGATCAACAACCAGACAATTTCAACTTTAGTCTGAATGTCTAGCTTTGTTCGTTATTCAAAATATGTATTTGTGGACGTGGGGAAGGGAAGGGGGCAAGGGCCCGGGGAATTCATCTTCCTTCTGGTTGTGATGTGCCGTAGAAGAAATGTGGAGCTAAGAATTGGGAGGCCTGGATTCCTAAGTTCTAACTTCTCCTGTTTGATTTTAGTCAAATTACTTAACTATACATTGTTCATCCATAAAATGAGGGCTTTGGACTTGGTGATTGTTAAAGTCCCATTGAGCTCTGCAAATCATACAAACTTATGAACTCGTTCATTTATTCAATAAACATGAATTAAGCACCTACTATGTGCCCACTCCCCACCCCACCCCCGCCCCAAAAGGCTCTGCCCTTAAAGAGCTTTCATTTCCTTGACTTTGTGAGCTTTTAATTTAAGTGACCTAACCAGTCTTGAAAGACAGAACAAGAAGAAAAGATTTTTTCATAGTTCATATCCAAAGCAAGTATTTTCTGTTGTTCATGTTAACTATTAGCCAGTCTCTTAGCAGTGCAAAGAGTTATATATTTGGAACAAAAGGACCTCACTCCAAATCTTTAACTCTGACAAATGCTATTTCTTTGACCTTGGGCAAGTCACTTAACTCCTGAGACTCAATTTCATCATTTGTAAACTGAGAGTATTGAACTCTGGGGTACCTTCGAGCTTGAAATTGTATATTCATTAAATCGCTCATGTGTATTTATTGTCCTTTCCACCTTCTTTTGCATATTTAATACCATTGAACCTTTTAATATCTTATAGGAAATCTATAAGGGTGACTTTACCATAGCATCAACAATGTCAATTTGTAAAGCATTAGCATAGCTATTTTTTAGGTGTCCAACTTACCCTGACCTAATTCACTCTCCTTCAGCCAAAATGGCCTCTATTAATGCCCATAGAAATACTCTGCTGACCCAAGATTTTTAGAGTTCTGAGTTGTTTTTCCAGGTGTGGTGATGAGTTCATGTTGATTCAAACACATTTTCCAGCTTGGTCTCCTTGTGACCAGAGCCTGCCAGGTACAATAAGTAAATCCTTGTTGATTGGTTGACCAATGTATTTGAGAAATGGCTAGCAGATTGAACCTGGTAGGTATTGAATCCTCTTGTAAAAATACATGTGGTGGGGGTAGCTAGGTGGCACAGTGGCTAGAGCACTGGCCCTGGATTCAGAAGGACTTGAGTTCAAATCTGGCCTCGGACACATAACACTAGCTGTGTGACCCTGGGCAAGTGACTTAACCCCCATTGCCCAACCCAAAACAAAAAAACAAACAAAAAACAAATACATGTTACCAAGGTATGGAGCTTATGGTATCTTTGGGGTGAATATTTAATATACAGCTTATTTTCATTTATTCAATTTTAATAAAGTAATGACGAATTACTTGGAATCAAATAACAATATCAAAACAAGAAAAGATTAAAGCACTTGACTCAATTTAAATTATTTAAAACAATTTGTGCTCTTCGGCATAAAAAAAACCTCTATTTTTGGACTGTGTTTTCATTTATAGGAGCTGTAAGAGACCTTAAAAGTCATCAAATACCATCATTTTACAGATGAAGAAACTGAGACTGTATGAGATTAAGTGATTGCCCAAAGTTTCATAGGTTAGGATTTAAACTCTGGTCACCTAACTGCAAATGCAGTATTCTTTACATTATGCCTCAGTTCTCTGAAGAAGTATCTTTTGTCCATTCAAAGAAAGTCATATAATCCACATCGTACTCTGTACCTCTCTTATTTTTTTGGTCTGGACCCAAATCAGTCTACCAACATAGGTCAGTAATTTATTCAGTTCATAGTCTTAGCTGAATAGGGGCACTGAGTAGTTGAGAGACTTGTCCAGAGTCCCGTAGCCAATCTGTGTCTCCAAGGCTGACTCTCCACCTACCACATCATGCTACCTTTCATAACTATACCTTCCCATTCTACCTTGGATAATTGTCATCTCTCTGTGATGGATGATGATGATGACGATGACAATGATGACGATGATGATAACAATGATGAATAATGGTTTCCCTTTCCTACTAGACTGTTGAGACCAGCCACAATCTTCTCCTCCTTTAGATTTTGTCAATATGATCCTTTATACAGAATAGATTATATTAATAAATATTTGCTGAATTGAATCCTATCTTCTCTGTTTTCTGTTATCCTGGGAAGTTAACTAGGGGTCAAATATCTATGTTGCATGAATTCATCCATTTCCAAAAATAATGATTGAGAAACCTATTTATTTTGAGGTCTTCCAACTTTCCTTCTGATGAAAGCAACAATGAAAGAAAGATAAATGTGAGATGTCGATTCTTATTCTCTTGGAAAGAAAAGTAAAAGACTTCCCTGTTGGAGATTTGATGCACTTTTGCTGGGATGGAGCAGTTTCTGTTTGGGTTATTTCCTTCTGCTGAGACTGGCAAAGAGTGTAGAAGAGGTCATTAATTTTTCTCAGGAGGCTTACGGCAATCTGCCCACAATCCAGTCTGGCTTCAGATAATACATTTGGAATAACTCTCTGAATATACATATTTTAAGATGAAGTATTACTCTACCCTCATAAGGAGGCAGGATTATCACATGCAGAATCCATAGTATTCTGTTCATTTTCAGCATGGTGGCATTTCTTCTTTCTTGGCCCTATTTCCTCATCTGTAAAACAATGGGCTGGTTCTAAATGATCTCTTTGGTCCTTACCATTTCTTAGTCCAGGGAAACCTGTGGATGATTGTTACTTTCCTATAATCTGTCTTCCAAGGGCAGAGAGTCAGTCTTTGAGTTCAAATCTGGCCTCAGACACTAACTAGCTATGTGATCCTAGGCCAGTCATTCCACCTCTCTTCGCATTGGAGGCAGCTAGGTCATTATCTCAGCCTGTTTATATATGAAATGAATGCATAGTCCTCCTCTGAAAAGGAGGAAGGAAGTTATATTTTCTTATTTCTTCTTCATGAGCAATCTGGGTCACAATTATTTCCCAGAATTAAGTTTAATAATAGTTAGCATTTCAGTTCAATTCAATAAACCAGGCACTGCGCTAAGTGCTAGGGAGATAAAGAGAGACAAAAGATAGTCCCTTCCCTCAAAGATCTTATAATCTAAGGGAGGAGAAAACATCTGAATACAAACAAAGCAAGCTATATACAGGATAAATAGGAAATAATCGAGGGGAAGCATAAAAGTAATTGAGAGAATGATCTTAATAATTAGGGAAGGCTTCCTATAGAAGGTGAGATCTTAGTTGGGACTTAAAGGAAGTAGGGAAGGTCAGTAATCAGAGCATTCCAGGGACAAGGCAAAAATGAAGGAAAATGCCCAGAGCTGAGAGATGAAGTATCTTGTTTATGGAATAGCCAGGACATCAGTGTCCTGGACTGAAGAATATCCCTTGGTGAATAAGGTAGTTTACAAAGTGCCTTACAAATACTTTCTCGTTTTATCCCCACAACAGCGCTGACAAATAGATTATTATTATTATTATTATCTATTATCCTCACTTTTTAGATGAGGAAACTGAGGCGGAGATCTGTGACCAAGATCACAAAGGAACTAAGTGTCTGAGGCAAGATTTGAACTCAGGTGTTTCTGAGTCACGGGCTCTACCCATTGTGCCACTTAGCTGCTTAAATAGTCATTTGTTTTTCATTTACATTGTGATAGTCACCATGAATATTGTTTTCCTGGTTCTGCCTACTTTACATCAGTTCACAGAAATCTTCCCATGCTTTTCTGTTTGTTACAGTGCAGTTGCACCCTACTTTCCCAGTGGATAAGCTTCTACTTTGTCTTTAGTTCCTTTCTCCTACAGAAAGTGCCACCATTGCTTCTTAAAAACAATCTCATTGTTCAAGCACGGCTATCTTTTGACCTCTATTTCCGTTGGCCAGCAGACGTGCTGAGCTTTGAGTGGGTTGAATCTAACTTTAATTGGAAAAAGCCTGTTCCCTCGATCCACCCTCCCTCTCTCCCCAGAGATCTCCCTTTGAGGACTGAGTGCTTTGAATGTTCCAGCAAGGGTGTGGTCCTTGAAGAGTTTTCTTTCCAGCTTGAGACTCCCCCAGATAAGGTTTCAGACATTAATAAAATCTGCTGAGGAGCATCTGGTTGCCTCTGAGGGTTCAATAACAGGACACATTCTTGGTGTGTATAAACCAGCTTTACACCCAGAATGTGGAACTGGAATGATTTCTGGGGACGACTCCCTGCCCTTCTTTAGTAAAGGACCTAATAAGAGGCCATCTCTTCCTTTGCTGAAAAGCGTCTGTACTGTACAATCACATTGTAAAATATTCCTAACCTGGAACGCTAAAAAGTTCTTTTCTTCTCGGGTCAGGAATTCCTCATGAAGCAAATAGCTGAATTTCTGTGGAAGATGCTGAATTGGCACTGTCCATACAAAGCCACCTCATTTAGGCATAAATGTGTACCCTTTTTTTTTTTTTTTTGGCAACTACATTCTAGAAATTATCTGGGAAAAACAGTGAGGATCCTTTGTTCCTGTTTAAATAGATGTCCCCCCAAAAGGAAGAAAGAGGAGAAAATTATTACCCCTGATTCTTGCAAGAATCAAAGTGAATGCTGGGTATCTGGAGTTTTGGAATAGAAAAAGCATTGTCTCTGGAGTCAGAGATTCTGGGTTCAGATCCTGTCTCTGGTGCTTATTGCCTTGGTCCAGTCTCTTCATGTTTTTGGGTATTAGTTCCCTCATCTGTACAACGAGGAAGTTGGACTCCAACGTCCCTTCCATCTCTAGAGTAATTGATCAGCCTGTTAACTCTTCTGTCTCATTACTATAGTTCAACCCAATTCAATAAGCACTCATTAAGCACCTACTATGTATAAAACAGTGTGTTAGTTGAGAGTTTTGCTTGTTTGTTATCTTATAGTCCTTCAAGTGGAGACCCTCGCTCATCTGACAACAGGTGGAAACGGGGTTCATTTCAGTAACTTTTCTTTATGTAGCTTTAGCCTCAACATAGTGAACTGCCTTTTGAAATAAGATAGAGTGATTGACATAGGATCAGGAGGTCCTGGGTTCAGATCTCACCCCTGACATTTACTAGCTGTGTGGCAATGGACAAATCACTTAACTTCTTGGGGACTCAGTTCCCCCAAATACAAAATGATGGGGTCAGTCTTAATGACCTTTGAGGTTCCTTCTGTCTTTTGGTCTGCAATTATGTGACTCAGTGCCCTCTGAGTTCTCTTTATAAATCTATGACCCTATAAACCTCAGATCTGGAATTGGAAGGAAACCTCAGAAGTTATCCAACCCCTTCAATTTACAGAGGAGGACACTGAGGCTCAGGGACTTCAAGTGACTTGCCCAAGGTCATGCAGGCAAATAGGAGGTTTCAAAGGAGGGATTTGATTTTGCAGTTCCACTGATTTTGGAGTCAGAGATCTTTCTGCTACGCTTCCAGATGATATAATATTTGAGAAACCAAAATATGAAGAAAAGCAAACATCTGATTTTCTTTTTCAGTAATGGCTAGAGGTGGTGTGTGCTGGTCAAATAATGCCACGTTTTCCTTGGCACTGCTTCTTTGTCAGAAAGACATACTGTTCTTTATCAGCTCTCCGGTGGTTAAGTAAGACATCCACTATGAAAGGACAATGGTTTAAAAACCATAATCCTTATTTAATTACTCACTAAAATATTCATTTACAAAATGTAATTTCTATACTTAAATTAACTTGGAATTCTATTTGTCATCAGTACCATCCATAGCAAACATTTACTAAAGTGCTCGTGATAAAGAGAACCCTTTGTCTCTCCAAAGCAGTATGAACTGAGGCTGTATCTTCACTGTTCTCTCCATGGCTATCACTGCACAGCCAGGTTGTACAGTGGGTAGGGTGCTGGTCTTGTCAGCAAGAACTGAGTTCATGTCCAGCTTTAATCACATACTAACTGGGTGACTCTGGGTCAGTCATTTAGCCTCATTTGCCTTGATTTCCCCATCTGTCAAATGGGGGTGAGAGTTGTACACCTACCCCCAGGAGCCTTGTGAGGATCCAGTGAGATAATATTTATAAAGCACTCATTTTTTGTTTTTAAAAATGTTTAAATAATTAATTAATTTTTAGCTTTCAACATTCACTTCCCTAAGACTTTGAGTTTCAAATTTTCTCCCCCTCCCTCTCCTCCCTCCTCCACAAAATGGCATGCAATTTGATATAGGCTCTACGTATACATTCATATTAAGCGTATTTTCATGTTAGCCATGATGTAAAAAAGAATTAGAACTAATGGGGGGAACCAAAAGAATGAAGCAATAAAACAAAACAACAAAAGAAAAGGAGAACAAATAGTACGCTTCCGTCTCCATAGTTCTATCTCTGGATGTGGATATCATTTTCCATCATGAGTCTTTTGGGGTTGTCTTAGATCCTTGCATTGCTGAGAAGGGCCAAGTCCATCAAAGCCAGTCATTGCACAATGTGGCTTTTACTGTGTGTAATGTTCTACTGGTTCTGCTCATTTCATTCGGCATCAGTTCATATAAGTCTTTCCAGGTTTTTCTAAAGTCCGTCTGTTCATCATTTCTTATAAGTAGTATTCCATTACATTCATATACCACAACTGGTTCAGCCATTCCCCAATTGATGGGTATCCCCTCAATTTCCAATTCTTTGCCACCACAAAAAGAGCTGCTATAAATATTTTTGTACCTGTGGGTCCTTTTCCAGTTTTTATGATCTCTTTGGGATACAGCCCTAGAAGTGGTATTGCTGGGTCAAAGGGTATGCACAATTTTATAGCCTTTGGGCATAGTTCCAAATTGCTCTCCAGAATGGTTGAATCAGTTCACAACTCCACTCACAATGCATTAGTGTTCAAATTTTCCCACATCTTCTCCAACATTTATCATTTTCCTGTTTTGTCGTGTTGGCCAATCTGATAGGTATGATGTGGTATCTCAGAGTTGTTATGATTTGCATTTCTCTAATCCATAGTGATGTAGAGCATTTTGTAAAGCACTTTGTAAACCTTAAAGAACTTCATGAATGATAGCTGCTATTTTCATTATGGTTGACTTTTAATAAAAGAGAAAGAAAAAAATCCTCCTTAAAGATTTGAGAGTCTGACCTATTCCCTCCAAGCTTATAAGTTTCTCATTTCTTTGGGCCTTCAGCCTTAACCATCTTCTCATTTCTTCCCCTTCAGTGATGAACCACCAGCACCAGCAGCAGATGGCATCTAACACCACTCTGTCCCAGCAGAACCACCCAGCCCCAAACCCACAGGCGGGCTTGATGAGTTTGCCCAATGCCCTGACCACCCAGCAACAGCAGCAGCAAAAACTACGCCTCCAGAGGATCCAGATGGAAAGAGAAAGAATCCGAATGCGCCAGGAGGAACTCATGAGACAGGTATTTATCCCACTTTCGACCTGTCAGGCAGGGGGATTTCTTTGAACCAGAGCTATGGGCCCTGGTGCTTTAAAAACCCAAGGGCTCCAATCCATTTTATTCCCAATCCCAAATTTCCTTCTTTGCCCCATGCTCTCAGGGCCAAGAGGTAAGAAGCTGCCAGATACATCAGTGCCTATATTGGTTCCTAAATCAGTTGTGTGTACCATTGGCCATCTTAAGAAAAAGGGAAAAGAAATAAGATGAAGGAAGGATAGAAGAATGGGTATGCCAGTGAAAGAAAGAAGCAGGGAAGAGAATGAGGTGGGGGAAATAGAAGGAAAAGAGGTTGATTCTGGGTAGAATATTACCCCCAACTGCCTTTTTGGAGACTTTGCCATAAATGGACTCCTCCCCACCCCCAGGCAGAACTTGGTCCATACTCTGACTCTTTCCTTTCTTTTTGTGATTGGCTAATTAGGAAGAGGAGAATTACTGGGACAGGCCTGAGTCTGGATCTTTAAATCCTCCCACCTCCCCCTGACTCTCATCCCTGCCCCCTGCTAACTGTCAAGCTTGCAGGCTTCTGGCTTTCTGGGTGCCCCTCAAGGTAGGACCCTTCCCTGCCTGCATCTCCAGTTCTCTCAGGAGTAGTGGGAGAGGGACAGAAGAAAGTGGCCAGGCACATCACCATGAGCTTGGGAAACTATAGGATTTTTTAAAAAGTTTAAATATTACAAAGCTAATTTAACCAGTTTGCATGTTTCATGAATTTTATTGGCTATAGTTTGGGAGGAAAGTTTCAATTTATTGTCCTAATGCTTTAGACTTAGCTTTGTGACTCATGGAGCAAGAGAGATGGGTAGCTTCCTTTGGATGGCTTAAGGAAATAAACAGTTTTAACAGACTACTGAAAGAACACATTTTCCTTCTTTTGTTATGGAATATGTGGTTATTTTTTCAGTTATGACTTCGTGTCTGGAAATTTTATGTCAGCTTCCTTAAAGAAAATAAATAGGCTGCTTCCCTTCAGATGTAAATTCTAGCCCATAAATTGCATATATGATGTGACTTGTGGATTTAAGTCTTTTTTTTTTTTTTGCAGTGAAATTGTAGGGGGAATGTTATATTGAAGTAACTGGGCTCAGAAAATAAGGCCAACAGAGAGACAATGTGATTTGTTTATCCAGTAGAAGTTATACCCCAAATCTCAAGGAAAATATTTTGTAACTGATGTGCCCTTCATGGAATCAGATCCTGGAAATGTACAGACCCTTAGGGGCACAGGCTGGGTTCTGGACTTGGGGTCAGGGAACTTAGATAAAGCATTAGACACTTATTGGGTGGGTGACCCAGGGCAAGTTGCTCAACCACGTTCTGCCTCATTTTCCTCATCTGTAAAATGAAGATAATAATAACACCTACCTCATAGGGCTGTTGGGAGGGTCAAATGAGATAGCACATATTAAAAGCTTTGCAAACCTGAAAGAGCTATGTAAAATGCTATTGTTATTAACTATTGCTATTATTGTTGTTATTGCTATTACTACTACTATGACTTCTGCTACTACTACCATCATCACCACCACTGCTACTATTACTATCACCACCACCAACACTAACATCATTACTGTCACCACCACTACCACCTCTACCACCACCACCTCTACCACCATTACCATTACTACCACCACTATCTCTACCACCACCATCTCTACTACCACTACTACTGCCACTAGTGCTGCCACCACCACCACCACCACTACTACCACTGCCACTATCACTACTACTACCATTACCGTTACTACTACTATCACCACCATTACTATTAGTACAACTACTACCACCACCACTACTACCACTATTACCACCACCACCACTACTACTACTACTGCTATTGCTGCTACTGCTACTACTACTACTACTACTACTACTACTACTACTACTACTACTACTA
>NW_020954588.1:14642786-14672249 GCF_900497805.2 Vombatus ursinus | reverse complement strand
TACTACTACTACTACTACTACTACTACTACTACTACTACTACTACTATTGCTACTACTATACCTGTTGCTAGCTAGGTCAAATACCACAGACTATTCCCAGGGCAAACCACACAAAGGGATTTTTAGTTGTGGAGATAAAGCTGAAACACAGATCCTGGGACACAGATAGGCATGAGTCCCTGTAAGGTCAGAGGATAAGGGAGGAAGAAAGGAGGGATAAGGGAGAGATATACCCTATTTGAAGTCATCTGGTAGCTTCCTATTTTTGTTATTCTGCTATTGAATAGTTGTTGTAAGACTACAAGTTCTCCCAGCACCCTTTAAATCAGGTTCTCTAAATTCAGCACCCTGGTACAAAGTCCCATCACCCCCCCCCCCCCCAGTTACAGCTGTGGCCTCCTGCCTTTGTGTATGACTTGTGCTTGAACTTACATGGTTATTTCAGGACAACATTTGTTCAAACTCCTTTTAGCAATACAGTATCATGTTTCTTGGCAGGATATGGCTCTACAGTTTTTTTTTTCAATTTAGGTAAATACTTGGAATTATTTTTTAGCTCTATGAATGTAGAGCACATCAAAGAGAATTGTGTATCTATTTGCATCTTTTATTGTCTATGTGAGGAAGCTCATACATCAGATTTTTCTCATACCTGACACCAGTTAGCAAAGATGAATGGGCCTCTCCCTTCCTTCTTTCCTTTCCTTTTGCCCCCCCCCCTTTACTCCTCCCCCACTTTCTCCTGCTCTCTATACAGCAATATTTCTAAAAATTGCAATTCTCTTTTTTTTTTAAGGGGAGAATGAAGGGGGTAGGAAGGGGAAAAGAAAAAAAGTACACTTATCTGAGGTGGGGGTGAAAATCAGTTTATTTTTTCTGTTTGTTACTTTGAAACAAAATCCAATTTTTAGGGTTCATGTTATGGAGAAGTCACCAATTTCCTGTGATGTTTGTCTTCCCAATGCGGAGTCACTAAGCTGGGCTTAGCAGCACACACCTGTAATCCCAGCTGTCAGACAGGCTGAGGTTTGAGACTGTACACTAAAGGCATGCTTTCTGGATGACCTGGGAAGTTTCCCCTCTTGCCTTGACTAATTAAATGACAAATCACTCAGATTCTATATTAGGGTCATAGATGGAGAGCTGGAACAGACCTTGGGGTCATCTAATTCAGCTCTCACATTTTACAGATGAGGAAACCAAGGCCTAGGAAAGTTAAGTGACTTGCCAAAGGTCACAGTGGTAGCATCAGAAGTGAGATTGGAACCCAGGTCTTCTGAGCCTAGAAGCAATGCTCTTGACACTGGGCCATATTGCCTTAAAGCCTTAGCTCTTCCATGTGTCCTATCCATCTTCTGAGGATTTATGCCTCATTAGCTCTTCCACTGAGGAAAGGGACACGAGAATGGACGGGAAGAGAAACACATCATTTAATATAATTAGTGGACTCTTAACAACTCTGGGAGAGAGGTTGGTGAAAGAAAAAGAAAAAAAAACATTATAAATGAGGTTGAGGGCTTATATTTGATTTCTTTTCATGATGTTTTCCCATCCCTTACTTCCCAAGTGATTGACAGTTGACTGAATAGATTTTCTAATCTGTATTAGCAACTCTACATGCAGGAGGGTGCTAGGAGGGTGTATGGGCGTATTTAGGAACATTGTTCACTTCCCAGTTGCAGGAAGCCCTGGGATTTGGTCAGAAGCAGGCAGGACACCTGGGAATGGCACCAAGACAAATGAGAATGTCTGGGGCCTGTACCCATTGAGCACCCAAGATTGCTGATCCCTCTCAATGCTTAACCTCAACCTTATAGCAAAGCCAGGCTTGTTCTCTCTCTCTCTCTCTCTCTCTCTCTCTCTCTCTCTCTCTCTCTCTCTCCCTCTCTCTCTCTTTCTTTCTCTCTCTCCTTTAAAGAGAGTATTTCTTCTTGCAAATATATTTATTTAAATGTAAATCCATAAAGCAAATAAATGATGCAGCAGGGCGTGGAGAGAGAGCCAGTCTTAGAGTCTAAGACCTGGATTCGAGTACCACCCCTCCCACAGATCGACTGTGTGCTCATAGGCAAGTCACTTGACTTTCCAGTAGCCCGTGCCATTCTCTCAAAGTGTAAGTTGTAGGTAAGCCTCTCCTCTGATATTACCTTCTATCACACCCACAAACACATCTGTTTGTCTGTTTATCTCTCTTACAGCCACAGGAGACAGAGAGACAGAGAGAGACAGAAAGAAAGTACATAAATACACACAGGAATATGTATGCATGTCTGTATATATACAGTATATATATATACAGTATATATATATATATATGTAGATATATGTACACACACGTAAATACATGCAAATATACACAACGCACACATGTTTATCAATCTATACTACATATGTAGAGTATATAAGTATATATAGAAGTGTGTGTGTATGCAACACACATGTATGTACACACACACGTATACATAGAAATACACGCAACACACATACACATATGTCTATCTGCCCTAAATATACATATAGAGTATATAAATATATAGGAGAATGTATGTGTGTATGTATACATACACACATACATATACACACTTGTATATGTATATATACATATATATACACATACACACTTGCATATGTATATATACATATATATACACATACACACTTGTATATGTATATATACATATATATACAAATAGTCAACACATACACATACATATATATCTATACTACATAGTGTATTTAAGTATATATATATTTATATAGGAGTATGTGTATATGCACACATATACATTCATATACATGTGATATTTGTATATATATATACACACGTATGTATTACATATATGGTGTGTATAAATATATATATAAAGTATATATAGAAGTGTGTGCATGTCTGTATACATCCACATCCACAATGCATACACACACACATGTACATGCATATGTACACAATGCAACAACACGTGTGTATGTATATCTAGAAGTCATGTGTCTGTCATGCTTTGTATATATCTCAAGGCAGTTAGGTGGTACAATGGTTAGAGTGATGGACTTGGAGTCAGTTCCAATCTTGCCTTAGACATTTGTAAACCCTGTGACACTAGAAAGTCATCCAAACTTTCTCAGCCTCAGTTTCCTCATCTGCACAATGGGGGTATAATAACACCTCTGTTGCAGGATCATTGTGTAGCCCAAATGAAATAACACATGTAAAGTGCTTTCCAAACGTTAAAGTATTTTATGTCAGCTGTTATTTCTACCTTATAGAAAAATGGTTGTTTGTATGTTGCTTCTCCCATTAGATGGTGCTCTCCTTGAGGGCAAGGACTATTACTGTCTTTCTTTGTATTTTCAGTGCTTAGTACAGTTCTTGGCCAATAGTAGGTACTTAATAAAAGCTCTGCATGCAAGAAACAGGAGAAAGTCTCACACCTCTGGCCCTCTACACCATTGGAATCACAGTTTAGGCTTAAAAAAAAATAAAGGTCCCCACAAAACCCCTTCACTCCAATCTAAATGATGTGAGGCCAGGGCCTGGATTGTGATGGAGTGAAGAAATCCCCTTAAGTCCCTACCTCCTTCCATATCCACCCTCTAGGGGTTTCATTTTTCAGACATTGTTATTCCCCAAACTAACCCTTCCCTGACGCTTTTGTGGTCACTTATGGGGGCATTCACATCTTGCAGCATCACCCCCTCCCAGTACCCTACTCCCCCATCGCCCCTTTGCCACTTGTCTAAGGACCAGAATCAAAGAAAATGCTGAGTAAGTGTGCCGTGGGGTTGCCAAGCAACAGGAAAGAGGCGCAGAGGGTTTGGGTGAAAGTCAGTGGAATTCTCTTGGCCCGCCTCCCTCACAAATCTCCTTTGAGCTTGACAGCTCAAACTTTGCAGCTGCTCTGCTGGAAAGTCACGCCCAGGCGTGAGCAAGTCTGGGTTTCAGGGAGCCTTCAGGGCCTGGCTTATATTTGATCTTTTTTTTTTTTTAATCTTGAGAGAGAGGTTAAACAGTGTCATAGCCGTTAAACTCCATCTCAGCTCTGTCCCACTTCCTTCTTCCCCCTCTGAAACTTCAGGCATAAAACTTCACATTGAGGGAGCTAATCAAGTGAATGCTTGTAATCCCAGGGAGCATTGACATGTCCAAAAGTGCCCTGATTTTCTCTTCCTGCTGTTATGGAGATGTAATGAGGAATCGTTCCTTTCTGGGGCCATTTTGACAACTTTGAATGAGGTTGAATAAGTAAAAGATAAGGCTCACCTATGATTCAGATTGAGGCACCAGATGGCAATTTCTGCCTCTTATTTCTGATCTCTGATCTCTGGATATGTAGGAATATTCCATTTTTAGGATTTCCTTTGTCTTCTATAGCTGTAATATTTTCCCTACTATTTTTGGCTGGGGTGCCAGCATGGACTTGTGTCCCTCCAAATGTGGAGGATGGCAGAATGGGGTGAGTTGTGGGGAAAGCCCAAACCCTGTCATTCACAAATGCTATGCCTGAACTCTTCCTTTTCTGTCCAAACTCATTTTGATGACTGAATTGTGTGATGAGAGATCCCAAACTAGGGAGATTCATCGTCAGGAACTCTAACAGTGGATTTCTGGACTCCTTTGGCAGAAAGTTAAAGAGAGATTTACATCAGGATGTCGTGTAAAGAAGGTGAATAATTTAGTGTACTTCGACATTTCAAGTCTTTTAAAATTTTTTGGCAGGGATAACACATTCTCTGCAAAGGAAGAACCACTTTGAGACTCAGGATTTCAAAATATTGCTTTTATTTTTTCATTTGTTTCCACTTACCCCACCCTTGTTAATTAAAACAATTCAGCATCCCATTTTTGGGGATCTTTTCCTCCAACGCGCATACTGACAGCGCAGGACCCTCTGAAGAGCTTATTATCATTGGGTTCTCTTTGAAGTCCATGCCAAAGCCCGCATGAGCCAGGCAGCAGGAGGTACTTCTCCAGCCAAAGACATCGCAAGGTTCTGCTGGGACCCCAGTCCAGCATCCCTGGTCATGACAGGCTGCTTGACTTTCATCTGCAGTTTACTTTCTCACCTCCTCTATTTACTTATTCTACAGGAAGACTCACCAGCAAGTTGGAAGAGAAGGAGGACTGAGGTTTTAATCCTGAGACAACCTCTATTTAGTTATTAGAATTTAACATCCACTCCCATACCCTACTTCCTCTCTGCCTCTTCTCTGATGCCCCCACCACCACCAACCCTGAGCTAATAGGAATGAACTTTTAAAAAACAATCACCCACATAATTACTCACCTCCAGGAAAGGTGTAGTAAACTAGACAGACTGCCACTTTTACAAGAGATGTTTGGGTTTATACATTGCAGGAGTCTGGGACATGGTGTTCTTCACTTTCAGCAAGGAGGCATTTTGGAGATGCTAGGCAGCTTTCCAAATTCTGAGTCTGTACTGTGACTTCCCTGGACAGCAGTATGGTAGAATGGAAAGGGTGATGGCTTTGGAATCAGACAATATGGGTTCAAATCCTGCCTGTTACTTACTCTTCTTACCAATGAGGCATTGGGGGGCAAGTCACTGGATCTCAGTTTCCCATTTGTTGGAGTAGTTAGTATTGAAGGTCTTTTCCAGCTTTAAATACATGGTGGCCACAGTCAGAGAGCCATGCCCTGCTAGAATGAGGAATAACTGGAGTGCATATTTACTTCTAGCCTTCCTCCCAATCCAAGAATTACTTTTCCCAATAAATTGGTCCAGACAGTCTCTTCCATCACTGGATCTTGGGTGCCTCACCTTCCTAGATTCCTTCAAAGTTAAGCTGAAACATCATTTCCTCCATTTCCCTGATTCCTCCAGTTTCTAATCCCACCCACCCACCCACCCATCCTGTTACCTTGTTTTTATCTTTCATGCACAATATGTGCCCATGTTGTTTTCAGTAACTTCTTCAAGGCAGGGGCTATTTGCATTTGTTTCTTCAGCACCTGACACATAGTAGGTACTTAATAAATGTTTCTTGATGGATGGATCAGGCAAACCACAGTTCTTCCAGCGATTCCTCAAGCAACACATTTTATATATAATTCCCTATCCCCAATCAAGCAATCAGTAAACATTTCTTAAGCACCTATTAAGTGCCAGGCATTGTGCTGAGCCCTGGGAATACAAAATGAGGTAAAAGACAGTCCCTGCCCTCAAGAAGCTCGTGCTCTAGCACAGAAAAGAAACTCCATGCTCTAGAACAAGGGTTCTTAACTGGGGATCTGTGAACTTAAAAAAAAATTATCTGCACTAAGACTTTGGAGGCATATTATATTTTATTTTATACATTTATCTCATTTCGGAAAGGGGTCCATAGACTCCATTAGAGAGGTTGTCAAAAATGGTCCATGACACACAAAAATTTCAGAACCCCTGCTCTAGAATTTGTCAATATTCATCCTAAAGTGTAGCACCCAGAATTGGACGCAACTTTCTAGTTATGTTCCAAGCAGCAGAGTCCAGTAAGACCATGACCTTCTTTGTTTTGTACACTGTGCTTCTATTAATGTAGTTTGAGATTGCATTTTATTTGTGAGGGGCTTTCCCACTCTGTCGGCTCACTAAAATATAGTTAAATAAAATATAAGCCAGTATGCCAAAGTTAAGTATAAATGATTCAGGGCTTGTCCAGATTGTATGACTGGCCAACAAGTTCAGAATTTTTCTTGTAGAAAGAAATACATAATACATACATAAGAACACATAAACCAGGGAAGGAAAGCAGCAGTATAACTTATACTGGGAAGCTAAAGTCTGTGGCCCTGATGTGCTTGAAAGACCATGGGGCGAGGAAGGCAGCATATCTGCAGTCTAGTTTCAACGTTCCTACTGACCAGTGGTAAAGGGAAGGCATTGCACTTACATGATCTCTAAGCCCCTGTCCAGTCTAGTGTTCTGTGACAAACCGTGTGATTGTAAAAATCATTTTACTTCTCTGGACCTCAGTTTATTCATCTGTAAAATGAGAAGATTGGCTCAGCTGATGTTTAAGCCTTCTTGAGTTCAAATTGCTATTTGTTCCACAGTGACAGAGTTGGTTTTTTTTTTCCTACTTTTTTGGGGGATGGGTGGATTGGGGGAGAGTCAATGGGATATGAGAGAAAGAGACTAGGAGTGAGGAGAACGTTAGTTCAAATCTTGCCTTTCATGCTTTTTAGCTGAGCAACCATGCGGTAAGTTACTTAAACTCTTCCAACCTCAGTTTTCTCATCTAGGTGGCACAGTAGATAGAGCATTGGGCTTGGAATCAGGAAGACTCATGTTCATGAGTTCAAATCTGGCCTCAGACACCTACTAGCTATGTGACTCTGGTCAAGTCACTTAACCCTATTTGCCTCAGTTTCCTCATCTGTAAAATGATCTGGAGAAGGAAATGGCAAACCACTCCAGTATCTTTGTCAAGAAAACCCCAAAAGGGGTCACAAAGAGTTGGATGTGACTGAAATGAATGAGCAACCATACTATCAAATCCACAGGTTTGTTATAAGGACTAAATTAGACTATGTATATAGAACACTGTGTAAATGTTGATTATTGTGTTAAATACCATCCATTAGGGACAGAGCATAAGTAATTATGCCCATAAATGAAATAGTGAAAAAGGATACTTCTTTTTGGCATTTCTTTTTCATTTTTCAATTTATGAGCAGATAAGATTTTAAGTTGTGACATGTCTGAGTAAAGCAGGATCCTAATGACCAAGAATTTGGAAAATGAATTAGGATTCCTTCCATCCTATTTTCAAAGAGGATCATTCGGTAACAAGCAGCTACATTTTGAAAGTAGACAAGTTGCTGAATTCCCTAAGTGACTATCATGGAGTTAAATAGTTGAGAAGCCGAATAGAAAACCTCCAGTGATTACTGGATTTCAGACCTGAGCAGGCAGCCAATTTTACTACCACAGAATGTCAGAGCTAGAAAGGACCTTGGAGACCATTTAGCCTAATGCCTTCATCTGGAGCGCAAGATGACTAAGCATTGAGGAATACAGTTTCGATGAGGGAAACAAGGGGAGAAGGGCAGCACTTCCTTCCAATAATCCGTTGAAAGGCCTCGTTTAAATATCAATTGCTTTAGGATTTAGGTCTTGAAAGGAGCTTAGAAATCATTAAGCCAAAACCCTGTTTTTGAGAGGAGAAAATTGAGACCTAGAAATGAGAAGTGACTTTTCCAAGGACACTGAGCTTCTAAAAGTCACAAAGGTGATGAGAAGATTTGTCACCATGCCTAAAGAATAAGTCACATCCAAATAAATTGGGTAACCCACCATACCTAAGTTCTTTGAAAATGGATTTAGTTTGATTATCAAAATTCCATTAATGCATAATGACCACTAAAATTGGGCAGCAGTTTCATAACTGCATCCGAGGCTTCATTAACGTGGGTGTTCCTTCCCACAGTTCAGATCACAACTAGTCCATGGCTTTTTAATCTGTGTGAGCTTTGTCCTTGTCTTCCCATAAATTAGTTGGACAAGACTTATGAATTGTGCTGCCAGCCTTCCTGTAGTTCTTTTAATATTACATGAATACTCATGCCCCATTCCAGTAGTCTGTCTGTTACCATGTAGCAAGAGTGGTTGGACAGCCCTAATCTAATCATGTGTTTCCTTGATGAGAAACTGTATGCTTTGTAAGCTTCTCCCTGTCTCATTCATGATTTGATATCAGTGGAAAAATATTTGTTAAAAAAATTAATATTTCTGTAATTGGAGCAGCTAGGGTTATTGAAAGTATAGAATGATTTCACAAAGCCCATTCTCTTCCTCTTATTCAATTCTGGACCATTTTGACACATGAGAACTAATTGAAATTGAAATTGTTTAAAGAGAGTATCTTTACATTTGTGATTATCATTAATTTTTAAAGCTGTATCTTGGAGAACTGTGAACATTTCATTAGGAAGAATTAAGAACTTTGGTCTATATATAATTCAAACTATCAGGCAGTAAGAATTGCTGTCATAGCCTGTGGCCCATTCTTTTATAGGAGTAATAATCATAACTGACATGTATATGACCGTATAAAACTTATAAAGTACCTTATCTGACTGGAACCTCACAACAGAGAAGTGGGTGCCTCAGATATTGTTATTTCCATTTTACAGACAAGGAAACTGAAACCCCAAAAAGTTAAGGGACTAACTCATGGTCACGCAACTATTGAGTGCCAGAGTTGGGATTGCACCCAGGTCATCTATGTCTCTTAAGTCTAGCACTCCACTCCTTAGAGACTGGTTGGATTTTTGGAAGCTGCCAAGAGCTGTTGTCAATGTGGTGAATACAGTGGGTGATCAACCCAAGAGTATTCAAAACAGGCTCTGCCTCCAATGTGAGAGACTTCTATGGGTCATAAATGGTCCCTGAAGATACTTGCAAGCATTGAGTTCCAAAACTCTTTTAAGTATTGGCAATGTTATTGTCAGTCAGTCAACAAACATTTATTCAGTACTTATTGTGATTTGGGCACTGTGCTAAGGTCTGGGAATTCGAAGAAAGGCAAAAGTACAGGAATTCACTTTCTAGGAGACAACATGTAAATTACTAGGTACATATAAGTTCTCTCCAGAGTCAGTGGAAGGTAATCTCAGAAGGCAGTTAGGTGGCTTAGTGGATAGAGCACTGGGCTTAGAATCAAGAAGACTCATCTTCCTGAGTTCAAATCCGGCCTCAGACAATTACTACCTATGTGATTCTGGGTAAGTCACTTAACCCTGTTTGCCTCAGTTTCCTTATCTGTAAAAATTAGCTGGAGAAGGAAATGGCAAACTACTTCAGTATCTTTGCCAAGAAAACCCCAAATGGGGTCACGGCTTGAGGAGCAGGCACTAGTAGCTAGGGAAAGCAAGAAAGGCTCTCTGCTGAAAGTGGAATTTGTGCTGCTGTCCTGTGTGAAGATCAACAAGTATGCCAGTACAGCTGGATTGCAGGAAAGGGTCTTGTCTTTGGTAGGCTGACCATTGGTGGACATGGCCCTGGAAAGTGAGTTTAGTATTCTTTGGAATAATTGAGCATAGTATCTTTAAAGAGGACAAGTGTCCTTTTTGTATAAAAATGTCAGTCTTGTTGCTCTGTAGTCATATTTCTACTCTAAAAAGCTACATGATAAAGAATTATTAGAAAATGAAGTCTCGATGACTATGTCTGGCAAATCCACTCCTTTGGATTCCATTTAAAATAAGCCATTGGGTTCAAAACCCAGGAGTTTGTTGCAGACAAGTGGGAAATGTGGAGTAAACACCACGGAGGAATGAGGAATACTGCTCCAAATGGTTTCTGTCTTAGTTAATTCAGGTCAGAATTTCAGGCTGAGGTTAAAAATGACTTCCAGAAAATTGTCTAGTGTTGAAATTCTGAAAAAGTGTCTGTGGTGAACAGTACCTTGCCAGCTCTGATAGACTAGCTAAACTAGGGATTAGCACAGTGTCTAACACACAGTAGGTGCTTAATAAGTGTTTACTGATTGATAAATGAGCCAAACTGTTTCTTTAGGATCGTTGGTACTGGGGAAAGTTTCCTCCCTATTTTAATGGGTCATCTTTGGCAAGCCTTCTATATTAATAAAGGGAGCCCTCTACAGGCCAAATGTAGTATCCGCTTTAATGAGGACATCGTAAATAAGGGTAAAGGCTATTTGGAAACTTGATTCAAGCAGATAATTGAACTTGAATATATCTTCAAAACAAAAACTTTATCTAAAAGGAACATTATAATTAAGGGAAGAGAATGGAGAGCTATGAGAGTTGATCCAGGGCATCTCACATCAGGGCTAGGCACATGAATGGATGAGTGAGTGAATGAATGAATTAATGAAAGAAAAAGCATTTATTAAGCATATGTGTCAAACATTATGGTAAGAGCTGAGAGATAAATTCAAAACAACACTCCCTGCCCTCAAGGAGCTTATATACTAATAAAGAAAGATAGCACACATGAGGGAAAATAATGGCCAGAGAGGGGTAATTTGGACTGGGGAGTCAAAGGGTTGTTGAGTGGTACCATAGGGAGTAGACTGATATGTACTTTCCAAGAATGGTGGTATTGATTAGTTATTGTTCCCAAAGCTGGCGATGGAAGGGATGGGGGGAGGGGAGGAATTTGGGGCAGGTGAAAGGGTGATCAAGATGGCAGAAAAGCAGTAGATTAATGAGATTGGGTTTGGTAAGTTATAGCGACCTCTCACCAAAGTGTAGAACCCCAGGCAGGAGCAGGAAAACCAAGTTGGAGGCAGGAGGCACGACATAAAGATGGATAGACAGCAGCACATCCCTTCTTTCCTTCTCTTTATACCTACTAAGTAGAATGTTATACAAAGCCATAGACCTAGACGTTACAGGAAATTGGGCTGAAATTATACTGACCTCATTGCATGAAAGTTGCTTTTTTTGGTCTATTATACTGTAAATGCTATGTGAGGTCAATGACCATGCTTTTTTTTCCTTGTTGTTTCTTCCCCACCACCTAACATCGCATCCCATGTGGCTGGAATAGACTGGGGCCTGTGATATCTTTATTATAGGGAACTCCCAATGAAGAAGTTTCTTTTACCAATGCATATCTATACCTTTGCTTGGGGCACAGAGAAGTTTAAATGATTTGCCCAGGGTCGCATAGCCGGTATGCATCTGAGGTGCATACCTCAGGTCTTCTTGACTCTAAAGCCAGTTTTCTGTCCACTATGTCACAGATAAGGCAGTCATTTAATAACAGAATATTTACGTGTAATTTATTTCATTCTCCATAGAAATAGATCACAGACCAGAATTTAGATTCTTTTAGTCTTCCAGTTATTTGGATTCCAAATAAATGATAATTTTCTCTAGCACGTTTTTTTGCCCAATTTCCATACATCCCTATCTCATCAGATTTATTATGAAAAATTAGTGTCTAAAAGGCTCAATTAATGAGGATTCTATTGTTCACAGGAGTGATAAAATGAGTGCCATTAGAGAGAGAAGTCATTTATAGCATGTGGTCGCAACGAACCCTGGCTATATGGAAACCACTCTCTAATAAGAACATTGTCGTATATCATTTGTGGTATAACCACGTTTGACCACCACATGAGATAATCTTGAAATAGGCTGACTTTGAGCTGTAACAATGATTTCAGGATGTAAGATAGTATCAATTGAGGAAAATCAGTAAACAAGAGAGATAAAAATAGACTGTTCTAAGCTAGGGTTTGGTAACAGCAATAAACCAATAATATTTTCCCCTGTTCGATAGAAAAAATTCACGTTTATAGTGTTCTTTTAACTTTTGGATGCTAGGTGGCACAAGACAGGGTGTTGGACCTAGTCGGGGAGATCAATTCAAATCTGGCCTTAGGCACTTATTAGTTGTGTGACCCTGGACAAGTCATTTACCTTCTGCCTTCCTCAGTTTCCTCATCTGTAAAATGGGGATAATAATAGCACCCACTTCCCAGGGTTGTTGTATGGATAAAATGAGATATTTCAATAGCTCTTTATAAATCATGAATCACTATATAAATGCTGCTACTACTAGTACTATTCCTACTATTATAGAATTTGCAGATAACCACATGATTTCAACATTCTTTTACTTTTGTTAAAATGACATCATAGCATTTCAAAGCTTAAAGGGACTTGATGCCATCTAGCCGAACACCCTGTTTTTATGGATGAGGGAACTGAGATCCGGAGGCATTAAACAATATGTCCACACATATCAGTTTCCTTATCTGTAAAATGGGGATAGTAATTGCACCTACCTCTAAGGATTGTTGTATGGATAAAATGGGATATTTGTCCAGATCTTTATAAACAATAAAGCACTATATAAATGCTATTACTACTGATGCAACTACTACTACTAGTATAGAATTTACATATAACCATATGATTTTAATATCCTGTCACTTTTGTAAAAATGGTATCATAGCATTTCAGAGCTAGAAGGGACTTGAAGTCATGGAGTCGAACCCCCTATTTTTATGGGTGAGGGAACTGAGGCTCAGAGGAAATAAACAGTTTGTCCAGGGTAACCTTTATAGCCATCGGGGACTTGGAAATAGAACCCAGATTGTTGGTTTCTCAGTCTATCACTCTTACTGTCCCTTTGTATCACTTGACATTTCCTGGAATACAAAACCTTTTTTTGGCTTCTGTAACTCTTTCTCCGTAAGACAACAGTGTAGCTTAGTGGTGCTACTTTTATGATAGTTATTCATGACCTCTCCAAAGTGTAATGGGGAACAGGACTCCCAGCTGGGTCTTCACCATGCCCATTCAATTCATTCAATCTAAAAATCAGTCATTGATTTTTTTTTTGGGTCACCTAATGATACTGTTTTGATGTCATAAAACACATAGCCATTAGGTTTATTCTGCTGTAAATTAAAATTTTTACTGTCTTGTAAATAGCATGGACAGAAAGGAAATTAATGACTTTCAGTCTATCCAATCAAATTCCATTCAATTTAATCAACAGCTATTATACATCTACATGTATAATAAAAGATTATTATAAGATATATATCTTATGTAACATATATATAAGATATAAGACTATATATAAGATATATAAGGTAATATATATTGTAAGATATATATATATATATATATATATATATATAAAGATAAAGACAAAAGGAAAAAAAAAAACAATCACCTTTGCCTTCAAAGAATTATGTTCTACTACTTAGAATGGAACTTTGATTTGGATTTGATCTGGAAAGCCATCTCTAGAAGTGACCTTAGTAAGTAGGAGTTCTAAGACAGGGATACCTGAGCAGTTGGACACTTGGGGGTAGAGGTCTAGCCATTGCTGCCTGAGGGACTATTGGGCCTAGATTTACATCTACAATGCCTTTATTGAAGGGTTGTTGAGAAGTAATGCTAATGATTATGAATCTGAAGCAAGACAAAGAAGAAGCTTTTTCCCTGCTTGGTTGGAACCCCTTTTTATTTACGTAGTATGTTGTGCTGTCTTGTCAGGGAATATGGCTAACTCATTTCCTCCTCTGACTTTCACCTTTGTGCAGGAAGCCGCTCTGTGTCGACAACTTCCTATGGAATCGGAGACAATGGCCTCTGTTCAGGCTTCTGGGAACACACCTGCCATGGCCCAGGAAATCAGACCAATAACAAATAATAGTTCGGATCCTTTTCTCAATGGGTAAAGTGTCTTTTCTTTTTGGGCCTACTTGGTTGGAGAGGAGGGAAGTTCACTTTCATTTAAATGTCACATTCACATTGGTTACAGGATGTGAACAAATGGTCAGACCTTCCATTGTAGGGTCAAGACCATAAGAATAGAAAAGTTCTTACATTTTCAATGGAGGGAATATTGCCACGTATTTGTTGAATTTTCTTGTAAGCTTGCTGTGTTCTTTCCTTCCTGCCCCCTCCCCCTTTCCCCATCAAATATAAGCTGAGATTAGGGACTTTTTGGCGGGGGGAGGGTCTTTGTATTTTCAGTGACTATCACATGGTATATACTCAATATATTTGTTGAATTGATCAATAAAATGGAATCATAATCATGCCAATGAATAATGTCTGTAACCAAGAAGACAATAGCATATTATTACATGCAAACTATAGGATCACTGGGAAAGGATGAAAGAGAAAGGCAGAGTTGAAAGGAAAGTTGGTCATTTTAAAATACAGAACTGCCTATTGACCATAGATCTCAAAAATCTCTTATAACTCTTGAGATTCTGTGATTCTGCATCCTTTTCAACTACAAACATAGGTCATGTTTGACCTATTTCTCATTTATTTTTTTGTCCCTATTGTCTTCTTTTACCAGAATATTAATAACTTTTATAGAGAAATTATGTGTTATTAAAAAAACGAATTGAAACAACAGTAAAAGCAGAAAAATTAAGAACATTTTTTAAAAGCTCAAGTTATATTGAAATGAAAAGGAATGAATTTGTGTATAAAATAGAACAATAATTACTATAAATGACCAATTTGTCTTGTCCCTTGAGAAAGGCTCTTACATTTACTTATTGATTATCACTTATTTGAATTTTAAGTTTGGGGGAACTTTATCTTGAACTGGAAAAGGAGAAACGTGGGCTGAAAGTTGGGCACAGTGACTTTCAGACTGATTCATAAAACTCCAATTTTGTTCTTTTGCCCTCTTCTATTTGTCATTGAGATTCCATGCAGAGGGATGACACTGAGGAGTTTTCCCTATTTTCATTTATAGCGGACCGTACCATTCCAGGGAGCAGAGTACAGACAGTGGCCTTGGCTTAGGATGCTACAGCATCCCGACAACTCCTGAAGATTTCCTCGGCAACGTAGACGAGATGGACACAGGTAGGAAGAAGAAGACGGTTATTTAAAGCCTTTTCACACAGTTCATTGTCGGTCTTGGATGTGTTTGAGTTTCTATGTTGTGCTTTTTCATATATTTGTAACACATTGTGCTTCCAAGATAGGGCTGGGTTATAAAATATACCGTACCAGTGTCTTTTAGTATAAGCACAAGAAGATTCAAAAAGCAATAATAAATGATAGCTTAATAATATAGATGCATGCAAATTACATATTTGTTTCTATTATAGTCAGGATTTTGACTTCCATACTACCAAGACTTAAAATTTCAGCACTGCTCACATTCCCTCCACCAACATATTGTGTCTCCTTTATTAAGCTTAGTAGATGCCTCCAAGAGTTTCTGTGGCGCTCTATGATCATGTATCTCCCTGAATTTAAGCTAGTCTGGTTTGTAGATAACAGATATGTAGACTAACACTAGGCCCATAATGAAATCTTCTCTAGGCCAGCAAGACCCATCAGCCTGTGCGCACCCTGGAGAAGCTAGCGCCATATTTGCACCATAATGGGCCATCATAGTAAGGTTTTAATGACGTTTTAAGTGGATAGCCAACCTGGTTCCCTACATGCCTATACACAGTTTGTGAAGCCAAAATTTTATTGAACATGGAGTTAACCTTTGTTAGTAGGGAAGGAGAATGCGTGCCCCTAACCTGTGTCATGGTTGTTCCATCATGGAGGCTGTTGCTACGATAATATTTCTCCCCTGCCCAAATTGAAATTATGTTAAACCCAGCTTGCCCCAAATTACCAAGACCTTTCACTTGTTTCCACCCAAAGAAAATGCTTCCTAAAGGTGCTTAATGAATTACCCTATGACCACGGGTAACATGGAGAATTTTGAAAGAGACTCTATGGTCAAGGCAATAAGGAAGACATTTTTGGATGTCAGAACAGGCCATCTGGAGCACAGAGTTCCAGGGCCAAGCAGAAGTCTTAGGAACTAGAAGTCTCTGCTGGAGCCTGGTAAACATCTTGGTGGGTGAAATAAAGAAGGGGAAAAGAGCTTGCTCAATTTATTCGGGCTGGCTTTCTAGAAGCCAAGTGACATTTTAGTGGGATCTGGTTTTAGGAAGTCTGTTACACAGTTGGAAGTGATTGTAAATGTTTGGAGATGAAACTGACTGACCTCTGGTTCAAATGAACTTGTTACTCAGTGCCTCAGATTCCAGTTCACCAGGATAAAATTTTCTGTGGAATTTGGGGTGGGTACACTATGAGGGCTTCAAGACCGATGTTACATTTATTTGGAGAACAGATGGATGGAGATGTTTGATTCAATTCATTAAGCAATTATTATGTACCTGCTATATGCTAGGCACTGTGCAAGTCACTAGAGCTACAACAATGAAAATGAGACAGTCCCTGTCCTCAAGGAGCTGACATTTTAATGCTTCATCTACTAATAAGAAAAACATGTCAGCCTTTGAAAAATTCCTTAAATGAAAGTCTGATCTGCTTTGAGCTGTACACACAGTATGGACAGTTCTAGCCTCACCTTCTTCTTCCAGAATCTTGCAGAAGTGGCTGATGGAAAGGGGCAGAGGGGAAATGAATGGGAAGGGGAGGAAGCAAGGGGATCGGTGGCAGTTGCCACAGCCCACGGAGGTCCTCAGAGACCAAGAGAATGAGGGCACTTGGCACTTAAAAGTCTGTTGACTTATTCGGTGACCTCCCTCCCACCCCTAACTTTTTGAGGGTGGCGTGCCAGGAGGCAATTTTTACTGGCTTTTGTCAATACTGAGAGAAAAAAGATGAATAGTTGAAGGGACCAGACACAGGGCTGATACCCACTGGGCATTTATTATGTCATGCTCTTGGGTTCTCTCTTGATTTCATCTGTCCATTTAGGGCTGTGTCTCTTGAGATATATTTCACACAAAATTGATATACATACTCTGGAGCTCTTGTGCACAATACTGATAGTCTGATTTTAGTGTGATGCAGACATAATATTTGCTCCATTAATATAGGGAATTAATTTATTCAAAATCATTTAATAAACATCATTTAATAAACATAAAAGTATATACAAGATGTTTTGCTAGGTCCTGGGAATATGAAGACAAAATCATAGATTCAGGGCTGGAAGGACCTTAGAGGACTGTTATTCCAATGCCTTTTTTTCACAGATGAGGTAACTGAGGCCCAGAGATGTTAAATGAAACACCCACTGTCATATAGATTGATGGTGACAGAGTCAGGACTTGAACTCAGATCCTCAAGGCACCAAAGCTAGTCCTCTTTCCACTGTGCCGCACTCTAGCATCCTTAAGAAGTTAACTTCTTTTGAGGGGAACGATAATAACAATGTCTGACATTTATGTAGCTCTTTTCATATTGATTTTCCTTTTTGAGCCTCTCAATAACCATATAAGGTAGTTACTCTGAGTTATTATTATGTCCATTTTAAAGTAAAGAAATTGAGGCTTGCAGATATGAAGTGACTTGCCCAAGATTGCACAGTTAGGAAGTATAAGAGGTGAGATTAAAACCCAGGTCTTACTGACTCTAAGTCTTCAGCTCTAGAATTACTATGCCATGATGTCAGTACAGCTCTAGTAAAAATTGGACTTAGGTTTTTATTAAACTTTGTTCTTCAGGAAGCTTTGCTGTTGTTGACAATTGCTTTCTTTCATAGGGGAAAACGTAGGACAGACACCGATGACTCTAACTGCCCAGCAGACCCGTTTCCCAGACTTCCTTGACTGTCTTCCTGGAACAAATGTTGACCTTGGGACTTTGGAGTCAGACGACCTGATCCCGATCTTCAACGACGTGGAGTCTGTCCTTAACAAAAGTGAGCCCTTCCTGACCTGGCTGTAATCTGAGCTCTTGGCTTTGGCTCAGCTCATCCCCCGCATCCTCCATTTCCTTCTCCTCTTTGGAAAAGAGATGGAGCCCAGAAAGTGCTCAAGATTTCCAATGACTCTTTTACATCGATGTGGTCAGTTGAAATTGTTGTCTGGATTTGATTGACAAGAACTTAAGTCTAATTATATAAATGTATATTTTCTCTTTACTTTTAAACTGTATCTGTTTGCTACAACATACTGGCTGAGGCATGCCTGTAGCCCAGATTTCAGGGAGAAATTGCAGAATTGTTTTATCTTTTCTCTCTTTTCATTGGCCCATGAAGAAACTTGTGGGTGTTAGTTTAAATTAAAAGCCAATAAACAAGAAAAAAACAGAGTTTGATGTGACGGCTTCAGCCAGGATCCCTGCACCAGATTAGTCCCAAAGTGCAGGTCAGTAGCTATATTTATGACAATAGTACCAAATGCTTTACAAAAGTAAAAAAAATAAAACTCTATTTAACTTGAGCTTTCAAGAAATCATTGTATTGTTAGTCAAATAGTACTGTATGGAATGCAGAGTAGCTTCGAACCCATGCTGGCTATGATAATAATTATTATTATCCTATATTTGCAAAGGCACAGACAGTACTGTTATAGTTTATCCTCCAGTATATTACTGTATAGCTTCCAGATAATGAACAATTCCAGTTTCAAAGGTAGCAGATTGTCTAGTAACTGTTTTATTCTAAAGATGCCATAAAAGAGACCACATTGGTACTAACCACCACCACCGCCACTAGAAAAACAAACTAGTGGAATGAAACGACATGCAATTATAATAAAATGCAACTCAGATTTTGATGTTTATTTTTATTAAGCACTCACTGTAATTTTGTAACCGATTATAATTAGCAACAGAATTTTTTTTTTTTTTTGCTATCTGTGGCAACTGTTTTTTTTTTATTTTGAGAGATTAATCCTAAAATATATCAGGGTAGAAAAGTGTGGCACAATATACAACTTGGCTATAGAATGCCTTTTTTTTTTTTAAGCCTTGTGGGTCTTGTTACCAAGACAATAACGAATTGAAACAGACAGTATCGATGAAACTGTAATCGGGAAAGAACCGATAGCTGAATGACCTGTAAACAAATGCCTGCTTTATGGGGAGAGTACATGGTGGAGGCAAATGTTTCTGAATTCAGTCAAACTATTCCCTGTCTGCTAATTCTATTATCCAAACCTTTTTGCTTGCTACCATTGGTATAAAAGGCATGATATCACATATACTCAATACCTCTCATGTAATCAAGAGAAATTTCTTTTTGAGATGTTTAGGACTGAGAGTGCATAAAGTATAGCTAGCATTCAGCGCCCCAAATATGCCAATGACGTCCTCAAATGTTTTAATATTTTTGAACTGTCATTATTTATAATCTATGAATTTAATCTGTTTTTTTTTTTAAATTTAACAAAATGCATTACTTTTTAAAGGCATTATTATTAATTCCAGTCTCTGAGCTAGGACTTTTCAGCTTCTAGCAAAGAAAGGAGGCTGATCACTCATTTAAGTGTTTATTTGTTCAGGGTCTGTTAACTCAGATTCTTTCTTATGTATTAGATACAAGAAGTACAGACTATCTTTTATCTTGTTGGGAAGAAAGCAGGTAAAAAGGTCAGAGTTCAAGTAGCAATGTTATGGAAAAAATATGGAAAGGTTGAAAGTCAGGAAATGGATAGGGACAGACATGTAATCATGCCCCAGAGGTGAGAAGACCTTCTTGTGATAGGTGCCCAAATAGAAAATGTCAACAGAGTTTTATGAAAATGGTTTTCTATGATAACTTTTATACCAAAAGATTTTTCCATTATATTTAAAAAAAAAAGAAAAACAAACTACTTTGGTGCACTTTACATTGGAGAGAAAGACAAAAGAGGGAATAAGAAGATTGAGGAGGAAACTACTGTTACTTCCAAAACAAAGAAATTTCTTTTTTTCTAAATAAATAGTAGTTGGGTTTTGTTTTTGGTTTTTTTTGATTTTTCTTTTTTGGTTTTTTTTTTTTTTGGCTCCCTCCCTCCCTCCCTCCCTCCCTCCCTCTCTATGTTTGTCTGATGATCTCCATCTCTCCCCCTTTTTATTCTCACTCTTCCTTTTCCCAACACCCCCTTCCTTTTCTTTGTTATTTTCTTCACTCTCTGTCCCACTTTTTCCTTCCCACACCCAAGGGGTGGGGTGGGGGTGGGTCAAAGAGAGCAGCTGGATGGCAATATTTCTTTCTCCACCAAATTGAAGGGAGCACTGGTTTTTTTTTCCTCTTTTGCTAGAAATAATTGCAAAAAGAGGGGAACAATCTTTTTGAACGAACAAGGGACCTAACAAGGCTAAGCAGTGTTACTGTATTTTTTTAAAAGTTTTTTTTTTCTCTTTAAGACTTGTTTTCAGGTTATCAAATTAAATCTGAAATAGCTATCCCTCATTGCCCTTTTTTTTTTTAAAGACATGATTAGCACATTGGGGATTTACGGAGTCTGTTTTCAGAAATGAATTTTCTAGTATGCTATAGTTGGAATTGTTAAATATTAGGTGAATTTTTCTTTTCTTTTAGAGAAACTAGTTGAGCATTTATTATTAAGGAAATTACATTTTTCCCCAGAATAAAGCAAAGCATTGATCAATACTGTGTTATCACTTAAATAAAGCCAAGTAGAGTGTTCTTTTAATGGCATGTAAAACATTGTTTGAAAAAGAAAGGAAGGAAGGCAGAAAAAGGAAGGAAGGAAAGGAAAGGAAGGAAGGAAAGAAAAAAATAAAGTTAGAAAACTTGAAGTGTAACAGCTCTTACGTACATAATTTCAGATGACTATCATCATAGGCCTCCCGCCAAATTAAACAGAAGGTGCTATTTTACAAGTTTTTCTTAGATTTTAAAGCAACTGCCAGAGTACTAGTTCTTTTTAGTTTGAAGTAACAATGATGAGGTAAAAGAAAATCCTGCATTGCAACCAATTAATTTTGGCATGGGAAACATAGATTTTAAAGTGTATTTCTTCCCATGCTTTTCTGACTTAAAAGATATTTGAATTGAATTCTTGGACAAAACCTTCATGTTTGTAATTCCATCGACGCAGTGTCTCGCTGCATTATTTAAAGATGTGAAATGCAATTTTTTTTTTTTTTACAATTTTCATGGTGTACAGGAAGTATACAGAGTGAATGTGCCAAAGTGCCTGGGCACACAGTTGACCCTTACTGGGTAGGACAGTTCTACATCAGTGTTGGTGACATGGAACAGGAGGGAAATTGTCTTGTAGCTTTTATTCCAGTAACACTCGTAGAATGTAGTTCTCAGAAACATGACTTGATGATATAATGCTGTTTGTAAGACATCGTGCGTTAATTTTAAATGGGAAAAATGGGTGATCGACAAAGACTGTTTCCTAATACACTACATCCATTTATGTTCTAGTGCCTTAATTTTTTAATTTACTTTTGTTATATGACATACGTGTGAGTGTTTATTTTTAATTTAGATGGCTATGCATACAAAATGTGTGCAGTCAAACCAATCAGATCAAACTGTTGTACCCAGAGTTTGGTACTGGTTTTTTTCTCTGATCCTGTACAAGAAAAATAAATATAATTAAATTTCAGCTGGTGGCCTTTGCTTGCTTCAGTCTTTTGTGTTATTCCTTTCACTGGAAAGCTTTAGGTTTTAGTGAAAAGAGGATTATATAACACCTTTTGGAAGAAAAGAAAAGAAAGAAAATCCTGCAGACAAAGATTTTCTTCAATTTCATGCCTGGGGTTCAGGAGCATAAATATTTGTTTGTAGAATTCTGGTTTTCATTTTATTTCAGATTTTTTAAGGACACTTGTTAAAACATCACTATCCCTTATGGTACTGCACATTAGAGAGATACAGGGTTTGCTCATTACATCAAACTCATCAGAGGCCCACCCTTTCAAAGCTGTTGGCCTCTTTTCCTTACAGTACCAGGGCCAATATTTTGGCTCTATTCTTTCATTACCAAGTCAGGATGAATAATACTTCAGATACTCACATTTAGTGCCGTCCCACCACAGCAAATTTCCTTGTTTTTTTATTTTGTTTGTTTGTTTGTTTCGGTGGCTCATGGCCACCATCTTTATGACTATAGGATGACAGAATTTCAGAGCTGGAATTCAACTCACCAAGCATTCAATTCCATTTTACGAGTGCCTGCTATGTGTCAAACCCTGTGTTAGGTACTGGAAATATAAAGATCAACAGGAAACAGTGACTTCTGGGAACTTACTTTGTACTAGGGGAAGCAACATATAAATACAAAATATTGACAAAGTAATTTTGGGGTTTGGTGGGGGAAGAATCCTGAAGGAAGAGCACTAAAAAACTTCAGTGTCTATTAAACTAACCTCTAACTAAAAAAGACTTGTCTCTGCAGGCAGCTGTCTAGCCTTTGTCCAAATGCCCCCAATGAGGGTAAATCTGCTAACTTCCGAGGCATTCTATTTGGAGAATGTGTTAGGGCCTATTCTACTTACCCCTGTAATTGCTAACTCATCACATAAATGCAAGAATTCCCAATATATGAAATACTGAACGAAAGACCTTGAGTGAATGTTGGCCCATGGACTGTACCTATAGCATATCTTAGAACAGGGGATGAGGCCACAGGCTCCCCACTCCTGTCTTAGAGTTTGGACACTGTCTCAAGAGAGTTTAAAAAAAAAATCGAGGCCAGGCACAAATTTAAGAGCACCTTTGTTTTTTTGTTTGACTATTTTGGGCCTCTTCTGAGCTAATGACTCAGTGTAGGAACCATGAGCCCTTGAGCTGTGGGACGCTTCCATAATCATATTTTGCACATACTAGCCAAGGACATGGGAGCATGCTGCTGTCTCTATATGCAGGACCCTCCCCCCCCCAAACAAATTCACAAAGGGTGAGTTAGACTGTCTCTAACTACATGTCTCCTGTCCTTGCCATAACTAGTTTCAATGTTCAACACTCTCTTAGCAAAAGTCACGTTTTGCTTTCTGCTATACTAGAATTCCAGAAATAAAGAATCATATGAGGTATTATTGATACACATCTGAGATAGACCCTTTTCTTTTCTCACAGAGATACTGATTTATCACAAAATTACTCATTTAGAGATGCATTTTCCACTAAAAGTAGGAAATGATATGGACTGGAAAATGTGATTCTTTCCAAACTCTTTCTCCAGACCAACATAGTATTAGTTAAGGGATTGCTTCCAGATCCTCCGACATTTTAGGAGTGCATCCAGGGAATTCGTTACATCATTTCTCACCCAGCTGTTCTGCTGGGTTTTATGATCTCCAGAAACTCATCAATGTTCAATATGAAATCAACTATGGAACTCCTATCTCCTCAGTACCCACTGTCCCTAGAGCCTTTTCTTCACTCTAATTGGAGGGAGTGGGAGGTGGGCATCTGAGAATTCCTCCCAGATCCTCCACCACTTAAGGAGGGTGCCCAGGGGATTCATATCATCATTTCCCACCTGGCTGTAGCCATCCTGGACCTCCTGATCTCCATAACTCATCATCCTGCAAGATGAAATCAACTCTATAACTCACACCTCCTCAGGTCATTACCCTCCCATGGCAGGACTTTGCCATGGCCCTGCACTGGTATCTCCAACCCCCTATTCAACTTCTTTTAATATGTTATCTTTCCACATTGGATTGTGAGCTCCTTGAGAGCCTTCACTGTCTTATGCCTTTCTTTTTATCTCTAGCGCTTAACACAATGCCTGGCATGTAGTAGGTGCTTAATAAATGTTCTTTGACTCTTACTCTGATTCTGACAGTATTAATGAAGAGAGTGTTTTAATTACTAGGAAGGTTTTTTTTTTTTTTTTTCCCTTTTACATCAGTTCAAATTTGCCTCTTGGCAATTTTGATGCATCGTTCCTCCTGACTGCTTTCTGGAGCCAAAAGAACAATCCAGATTCATGAGTCTTACAAGTGACAGCCTAAATATTGAAAGCAGAAAGCTACCTCCCCTTTGCGATCACCTGCCCCCTGCCCCTACCCCCTCCAAGCTTCTCTTCTCCAGGTTAAAAAACCCCAGTTTCCTCACACAACCATCTGGGTGACCCTCATCTGAACACTTTCTAGCTTCTTAACATCCCTCCTTCAACATGGCAGCCAGAGCTGAACACAAAAATGAGGGACTCACCTACTTCCTGGAAACTATCCTACTCTTAATGAAGCTTTATCAGATTAGGTTTCTTATCTGCCTTCTCATACTATTGATTCATATGTAGCTTGCAGGCCACTAAATCCTCCTGGCTATCACCATGGTACCATGGACTTTCCCAGGAACCTTAGGCTAAGGGATGGAAAGAACAATTATTTATGGATGGGAGAAAAAAAAAATTGATCAACTTTCCTTAATACGAAACATCACATAAGTCTTTTGAAAATCAACATTTCATTTTATTTTTTCATATTAATTTAATGAAAATAATATATAATTTAGAAGGCTCTACATAGTTCCATTACTAAGTGTCTTAACATTTACTGACAGTAAGATTAAGCAGGTTTCTAATAACCATTCCAGCTATAGACCATACAATCCCAGTATGGCTGTATCTTAAATTTTATATCAATTTAATCTCCAGTCAATATTGTTTTTAAAATCTGTGTTAACTTTTAACTTTTAAGTTAAAGTTTTAAGTTTTTAAAGTTCAAGTTTTAAGTAAGCTTTTAGCTTTTGTGGTTGTTTTTTTTTTTTTCTTCTGAATACAATTTTAAAAGGGAATCTAAAATTCTGAAAACCCTGACCATTCTATTTGGGATACAAAGATATCTTTAAGCCTTTGTCAAGTTGACCTGGTGTGGTGTAGTGAATACTGGGAAAGACTCAGATTCAAATTCTACTCCTCACAATTCTTTGCTAAGTGACCCTAGGCAAATCTCACCTCAACCCCAGCTCAAAGAGTATTTGAGTATAATCAGGTAAGAAGATGGGTTTTCTATCACCCCTGGGTTTCTTTATTAAAATCTTCTCTTCAGGCAATTGCTCAATAAACTGGAAGATGCCATGAAACTTAGGGATGGAGGCTCCATCTTACTGTGATTGGTCTTAGAAAAAGAAGATGCCCTGGTGGTTGCCACATGAGAATATGGCTATATCCTCCTCACCTTTCATCTTTCTTTCTATCAACAAATAACTCTGGCAAAGAGCTCTTTTGTGATTGGATACCATTTTTATGCTGATGCTGGGAAGCCTCATAGCTAAGGTGAGTTGGTAAAGGCTTTATCATAGGTCATTGAAATTTAGAGGGCACAAAAACATTTATACATGCATCCTTTCAGCAGCCTGGAAGCCATGGCTAATTCAGGGGTCGGGAACCTGCAGCCTTGAGGCCACATGTGGCCTTCTAGGTCCTTGGGTGTGGCCTTTTGACTGAGTCCAGGTTTTACAGAACAAACCCTTTTATTAAGGGGTTTTGTTCTGTGAAGTTTGGATTCAGTCAAAGGGCCGCACTTGAGGAATTAGAGGACCACATGTAGCCTAGAGATTCCCCACCCCTGCATTTCAATTCAACTTATATATTATATTATATAATCTTTATTATTTATTGTACTTTTTAAAATAAAATTTCTTATTCTCTTAGGAAGAAACATGTAACTTTAAATGATTAGAAGTACATCCTTGCTTTATTCTTTGAAAAAATTATATTTTGTTCTTACAACCCTTTAGTTTTGCTTGTATCCTCCCTTATCCCTTCCTCAAAGGGTCATCCCTTATGACACAAAAGAAAAAAGGAACGAAAGAAAAAGAAACATCACTCAAGCCCAACAGTCTATGTAGTATTCCATCTCTGTAGCCCTGACTTCTGTAAATAAGGGATCCTCTTATCTCTTCTTTGGGGCTAAGCTCCAATAGTATGATTATATAGCATTCAGCTCCTTTTATTTTTTGCTTTTTGTGAACGTTTTCATTGTATGTCTTGTTTTCCCAGTTCTAGAATACTTGCTTTGCTGAATTCTTCATATTCACATTAATATTCTGTTCTATTTATGTGCCACAATATGTTTAGGCATTCCTCAATTAATGGGCATCTCCATTGTTTCTAGTGCTTTGCTGCCTCAAAGCACTATGGCCATGAGTATTTTGTGTACTTAGGACCTTTCTTTTTGTCTTTGAGATATGTGTCTATTATTGACAAATAAAAACAATTAATAAAGAAAAATAAAATTAAAAAAAAGAGAGATATATGCCTAGCAGGGATCTCCAGTCAAGGATTAGGAATACTTGAATCATTTTTAGCATAATTCCAAGTCAATTTCTAGAACGATTTGACCAATTCACAGCTCCACCAACAGCATATTTGTATGCCTGCCTTTCTGCTGGTGGAATATTAACAGATTTTATCAGTCTCCATGGTGAAATGATTGCCCTACACATAACCTCATTTATGGAGGGGCCATGAAAAAAAACCTACCACAATCAGGAGAGCAGGTAAGTAGCTTGAGGGACTCTTTCTGAATTTGGGAGACTGAAATATCCCTTTAAGATGGCATTTGAGAAGAAAATTTAGAAGTTCTGGCTTAGGACCTCTGAAGAGACACTGTTGGGAGTGGGTGGAGGGTGACTGACCACTCTTCTACATTAATTTCCTTTGTTTATCTTTTCATCAGGAGGATGCGTCCTATGGACTGTGCAAAGTGCCTGGGGGGCACCCTCATCCCTCTGGCCGTGTTGGGCACCCTGGCAAACATTCTACTCTTCTTTCCTGGAGCTGACAGAATAGATAACAATCTAAATCTATCTGAAGAGGTCTGGTACTTTGGAGGAATATTAGGATGTGGAATCTTGGTGAGTAAAAAGCTCCTAAAAACTCAGTGCAATTCCTTCTCCCCCAGTGTATTTCCCCTTTTCAGGGCATGTTGGACTGGCTTCTGCCCTCTTTGGTCTTATTAGCATTGTTTTCGCTTTAAGGCTGTGAATTGATTTGGGGATATGTTCGGTTGTTAACAGAAACCATCCCAGGCCGGTGACTTTGGTGTAATTATGCACTCCTTGAAAGAATTAATATGGGTAACTTCCGTGCTCCCTCCTCCTCCTTCTCCTTCAGTCACATCTGGCTCCCATCAGCCTAATTATAGGCTGCATTATTATTTTACCATAACATAATATCTTTGGAAAAAAACAATGTTATTTCTGATAGATAATTGGATAGATAGATGATAGTGGGATTGATAGATAACATTTGTTAGGTACCTATTACATGCCATGCACTGTGCTAATCACTGAGTATACAACTACCAGACAGTCTCTGCCTATGAAGAGCATACATTCTAAAGGGGGAAGACCAGACATAAAGGGTGGAAAGGGGAGGGAGAAAACTGGTAGCATGGAGCTGGTGACCAGGAAGTGAGGTGGAAGCCTACTGGTTCTAGGTAAGATCGCTCACCGATCAAGCGGTTCCCAGAGTGGAGTTCAAGTTTCTAGTGGGGGGAAAAATGAGGATGATGGGGGCAGCTAGGTGGCGCAGTGGATAGAGCACTGGCCCTGGAGTCAGGAGGACCTGAGTTCAAATCTGGACTCAGACATTTGACATTTACTAGCTGTATGACCCTGGGAAAGTCACTTAACCCTGATTGCCTTACCAAAAAGAAAAAAAAAAAGAGAAATGGGGATGATGGGCTGAGTGGAAGGACATGGTTTGAAGTCCAGCCTTCAGGTGCTTCCAAACCACCGAAACAATCACTTGCTCTTATGTTGTGTATTACTTATGCATAAATATAGATTGTTAACCGCAATTCCCATATCCATAGCTGTACCATGACTTTGAAAAGAACAATATTCTTTTTTAGCTGTACCTATAGCACGAACCAATTATGAGCACCCATTGTTTTGCAAAAGTCATTCCCATATCCTTTGGAATCCCATAACTCCTTTCAGCCCTTATGCTCCATCATGGGACGGGACTCTTGAATGTAGATGGCAAAGGGGACACCCAAGCTCCTTTCCTGAGGTCCATACTCACCCTGGTTATCTTCCTGTTGGCAGATGATTTTTCCTTCTGTCTCATTGTTGAATCTGAAGAAGAGTGGTTGCTGTGCATTCCACGGCCAGGAGGATTGTGGGAAGAGGCTCAAAGTGAGTGAACGCGGGACAAAAAAAGCCAGCAGAATGCCCAGGTCAGAGTGATTGCCCTGACCTCGTCCTTCGAGGAGCTTCCTTCCATTCTGTTGGAAATGGAGGTGGTTTGTGGAGGCAGTGGAGAAGAGGGGGGCAATTTCACAGCTGGTGATAATAAAGCAACCCCTTAATAATTAATAATAATTATAGCTCATAATTAATAATATATTATATATTAGATTATATATCATAATTAATGATAATTAATAACTGACATTTTTATGGTACTTTAAAGTTTTACATATATTATATTGTAAGCCTCTCAACAGCCCTGAAAGCAAGGTATTATTATTTTACAATTTTTTTTTGTACAAATGAGAAAACTGAGTCTTGGAGAAGTTAAGAGACTTGGCCACGAGAACACATTTAGCAAGTGTCAAACAGGACGATTTGAACTCAAATCTTCCTGGTGTTAAGTCCTTGTGATATTCATTCCTTCCACAAAAGTGCCTTTCAATCATCATGTACAATCAGTCATAACATCCTTGTCATCAGAACCAAGCCTCAACTTCCTTCCATTCTTTCCCATTTTCCTCTATTACCATTGCCTTTGATATTCATAGAATTGTCAGGTATGCCCCCTTCATTCTACGCATGGTTAGTTAACTTGCCCCAAGGTTATATTGCCGGAAAATGTCAGACCGATGACTGAAACTCAGTTCTTCTGACCCTAAGTTCAGTGACTCCGCCCATCTAAAAATGTTTTGGATAAGGGACCCACAGATTGGTTGGCTCAGGTTTCCCCCTCACCCCTGCCCCTGCCCCTATACATAACACACCCCACACAGTGATCTCTCCTACTTCTCCTCTGGAATGGCCCTGGCCATAGCAAGAAAGTCTGGGCAAATGATCAAAAGGGAAACATCAATGACCACATGGGAGTACCCATAAAAAAAGAGGAAGCTTTCTCTGCCATCACCAGGTTGTAGAGTGAGGATGTTTCCAGGGTAGCAGGATGAAATTACTTTCCCTGCTTAGAAGTTTAACTTTGGGACCCAGAATTTAAACTTATATACCTGGGCAAGTATTCAGCTCCCAATGTACGTGTATATTTCTTTCTAAAAATCTATCCATCTATCTGTCTATCTATCTATCTATCTATCTATCTATCTATCTATCTATCTATCT